>NC_052310.1:62055637-62655637 GCF_016432855.1 Salvelinus namaycush
TTATGTGTATTGTATCCAAGCAATTGGAAAAAGTGTTAGTTTTAGTGTTAGTTTCACATTGGTTGTGAGTTTTGTGTCTAGAGTTTTGAAAAATGACATCAAGGTTCCGAAATTAGTGCCAACGTGATTGTAAAAAACTGTAACAGATAGTGACGTGTAAATGAAAGAATAGAAAAGACCAGACAGGTGGCTTCCTTACTTAGAGCTGTAACTATCTGTCAACATTTTGTCTCAGAGTTTAACCATGGTGATAAAATTCACACGGCTGGGATGTGTGCGTGTTTTACAGTGTGTGTCTATGAAAAAGTGTTTGTCCTTTCTAAATCTGTTATCTCCGTCTTATCCAGCTGTGTCTAATCTAAAATATAAAACCTGAAGGCACAGACCATTCACTTATTCCACATACACTTTTAGACAAATCTGAGGAACACACTTCGAGATAAACTTTGAGACACACTCTCAGACACACTTTGGCTCATCAGGATTGGCTTAAACTCTTCATCCCTGTTTCACCACAGGGATGCTATCTCTCTCCCTCCTCCTTCCCTCCCTCTTTCCCTCTTTCCCTCTTCTCTCCCTCTTTCTCTGCCTCTGTATGCCCTTGTCTTATAGGAGATGTAAAGCAGCTGTGACGTTTTAAACCATCATTAATCTTGTCAGGACTCTTCTCACCTGACTCACAGTTTTCCCAGCACAGTAACATAGTTACAAGGCACAGAAGAGCAAATATACACATTTTATCTGACAACCTGTAGCCAATCTCTCTCTCCTTCCCCCTCGTTCTCTCTCCCTCTCACTCTCTCCCCCTTGCTCTCTCTCGTTCTTTCCCTCTCCTTCTCTCTCACTCTCTCCCCTCCCTCCCTCTCTCTCGCTCTCTCCCCCTCTCTCCCCCTCAATCTCTCTCCCCATCTCTGTATTTCTCACTATCTTGCTCTCTCTTGCTCTCTCTCTCTCTCTCTCTCTCTTTGTCTGTCTCGTGCTATCTCTAAGCTTCTGCACTACCAATCATGTAGGTGGAATTAAGGTTAGTGTCGGTATTCACAGAACTCTCCTTGGAAAGGCTCTAACTAGGAATCTGAATAGCTGAACTCCTTTTCTTCCCTTTTTCCCCTTTTATGAAGAAAAGTTATCTTTCAATTCCCTTGTGTCACAAAAATGTCAACCATATCCATTCCTCTCTCTTTCTCTTTCCCTTTCTCTTTTTTTTTCTCTCTTTCTCTGTTGTGCTTCCGATGTCATTAGCAGCCAGGTGAAGCAGAAGCAGGGAGAGGTGTGTGTTGTAGAGCCAGACAGGGTCGCTGAGGCGGTGAACGACTCTAAGAGTAAAAATGTGCCTTTGCTTAGTCACTTGGTGGCTCTGGCATAGCGTGCGGTACACGCACACACACACACACACTAATGTACACACACCCTGCTCCATGCTGCCATGTCCCTCCTCTACACTAGGTGGTGTGTAGGCAGGTATATTAGCCCATAGCATTACACGTTTCTCTTCTCCATCATACATTGACTTGGTGGCTGTCCCGGGTCAGATGCAGGGGAAAAGCCAGGGGATACACTCACTCCAAACAACTGGGGTCCATCCCTGTAGTAGAAACTTGAGCAGTCTTTGTTAAAGGCAGGCATGCCTTTCCCTTCCCTCTTGCCCCCCTTGTTCTCTCTCTCTCTGCCACTGTTCTACTGTTCTTTTGTAATAGGAGAAAAAAAACGTAAATACTACGCTAAACATGGGAGAGGTCTTTACCCAGAACAGACCATCCCTGTTCTCTGTGACCCTTTCATTCTACTGTAACCAGGAGAGAAAACCCTCTTTGGATCCCATTCTCATTCAACTGAATCACACACACACACACACACACACACACACACACACACACACACACACACACACACACACACACACACACACACACGCGCGCACTCGCACGCACGCACGCACGCACGCACGCACGCACGCACGCACGCACGCACACACACACACACAAACATTCCCTGGTCGTTTCCCTTTCCCCCAGACTTCTTTGATTATTTCCACTGGTCTGTGTCCCACTTGTCTTCAGATAAATAACCACCTGAAAGAATGGGGTGACTGGGATTCTGCTTGATCAGATGGGATTCAACGATTGGTGTAGTGGTGTGTGTGTGTGTCTTGTCAGCGACTGAGTGAATGTCATTGTAAAGTATATCAGTCCCAGCTGGGGACCAGGGTTGTGGCTGGGTTGAGGTCAAGGCACAATGAGGACATCTGAAATGAGACCAGGTTTATGGGATTTAATACAATAACCAAGGTTGGGATCAATTCCATGTCAAATACCTTCCTGAATCAACAAAATTGAAATAGATTTGACCCCAACCCTGGTAGAAACATTTCAACCACTGGGAGTCTTTAGATGACCCACAGTGGACAATCATTAGTAACTGGGAGTGTGAGCGTGAGCATGCAGCCTACCTACTTTTGTTCTCACATACTACTTCCTGTAGGCCTACCATAACTGTGAAATGTTCTTGATGTGCGAACATTTTGTTATAAAGGGTCTTTATGAAGCTTGACAAACAACGGTAGCAGTCTAACATTGTTTTTCAAACTGGTCAAAGACCCAAAGTTGCTTTACTTTGGAATCAGGTAAAAGGTGTGATGATATGTTAAATGTTCCATTTTCCGTTGCTACGTTGTATTATATGCACCTGTGAAACTGGTTAGATTGACGTTATACACGTATACCCTACCTTGAAACAGACTTTAGTTAGCACCAGAGTAGTGCCCTGGACCCATCCCAACCCATGCCTTACTAATAGCCTTGAAATGTGAGTGGGACTGCCTGCGCTCGTAAGACACTGGACCTCATTGATGGAAATGGGAACATTTTCCTCTGACCTTGCTGGAATATCCAGGTGGTCTGGACTTGGTCTTTTCGTTCAGCGCCCATGAGTGTGGGTGGGTGGGTGGTGGTGATGTGTGTGTGTGTGTGTGCATGTGCGTGTGCGCACGTGCCTGCGCATGTGTGTGTGTGTATGTGTGAGGTATGAGGTATGTTTCTTAATGAGCCTCTTCCTTCTCTAAAGACAGTGCTGTCCAAAAGCAGCATTGGTGTAATTCCTGTGTAAGAGGAGATAGGAGCAGCTTGGAACAGTCAGTGAGCCTGCCAGGTGGAATCGCTGCTTTTCTCATATTCTATACTTAAATATCTATTACACATACATACTCACTGCTTACTTACACACTTACTGTAGTTACTTCACATTATTTTGTATATGTTGAACGGATCATTTTTACACATTACAACAGTTAAAAACAGTAACAATAAGAGAAAGAAGAGGATTAACATAAGGCAGAATTCAACCCATCGGAGAGGATTGGACAGCGTTGTCGTACAATAGGGTTCAACAACTGATGCTGACACCCGTTATGCTAGTTCTGTACGGCATCCATATTAGGAAGTAATCCGTTGTCAGACAAAATTCAGTGGTGGTTGATATTGAGAGCAATCTGTTATATTATAGGAAAAATACATACATACATGGCTGTATCTAGAAAAACATGACTTGGAAAGACACAAAAAATTCCCATGGCTCCCCTATAACCCAGACATCTTATCCTATCTTATCTGATCTGTGATATGGATAAGTCATTGTCTGTTTGTAGAACAGAGTACTGTTGCTTAAGAGCCAGACCTCACCCCAGTTAATAGATGACCTGGGCCATCAAAGAGACGGAAAGATGAGCAGGGATGAGTACCTTGTCCTCTTTGACATGTGTAATCTGGACCCTCTCTTTCTAAAAATATCTGACGAAATTGTTGCAACCCCTATTACTAGCCTGTTCAACCTCTCTTTCGTATCGTCTGAGATCCCCAAAGATTGGAAAGCTGCCGCGGTCATCCCTCTCTTCAAAGGGGGAGACACTCTAGACCCAAACTGCTACAGACCTATATCTATCCTACCCTGCCTTTCTAAGGTCTTCGAAAGCCAAGTTAACAAACAGATCACCGACCATTTCGAATCGCACCGTACCTTCTCCGCTATGCAATCTGGCTTCCAAGCTGGTCATGAGTGCACCTCAGCAATGCTCAAGGTCCTAAATGATATCATAACTGCCATCGATAAGAGACAATACTGTGCAGCCGTATTCATCGACCTGGCCAAGGCTTTCGACTCTGTCAATCACCACATACTTATCGGCAGACTCAACAGCCTTGGTTTCTCAAATGACTGCCTCGCCTGGTTCACCAACTACTTCTCTGATAGAGTTCAGTGTGTCAAATCTGGCAGTCTCTATGGGGGTGCCACAGGGTTCAATTCTCGGGCCAACTCTCTTCTCTGTATACATCAATGATGTCGCTCTTGCTCCTGGTGATTCTCTGATCCACCTCTACGCAGATGACACCATTCTGTATTCTTCTGGCCCTTATTTGGACACTGTGCTAACTAACCTCCAGACGAGCTTCAATGCCATACAACTCTCCTTCCATAGCCTCCAACTGCTCTGAAATGCAAGTAAAACTAAATGCATGCTCTTCAACTGATCGCTGCCCTCCCCTGCCCGCCCATCCAGCATCACTACTCTGGACGGTTCTGACCTAGAATATGTGGACAACTACAAATACCTAGGTGTCTGGCTAGACTGGAAACTCTCCTTCCAGACCCACATTAAGCATCTCCAGTCAAAAATTAAATCTAGAATTGACTTCCTATTTTGCAACAAAGCATCCTTCACTCGTGCTGCCAAACATACCCTCGTAAAACTGACTATCCTACCGATCCTTGACTTCGGCGATGTCATTTACAAAATAGCCTCCAACACTCTACTCAACAAATTGGATGCAGTCTATCACAGTGCCATCCGTTTTGTCACCAAAGCCCCATATACTACCCACCACTGCGACCTGAATGCTCTCGTTGGCTGGCCCTCGCTTCATACTCGTTGCCAAACCCACTGGCTCCAGGTCATCTACAAGTCTTTGCTAGGTAAGGCCCCGCCTTATCTCAGTTCACTGGTTACCATAGCAGCACCCACCCGCAGCACGCGCTCCAGCAGGAATATTTCACTGGTCACCCCCAAAGCCAGTTCCTTGTTTGGTCGCCTGTCCTTCCAGTTCTCTGCTGCCAATGACTGGAACAAACTGCAAAAATCACTGAAGCTGGAGACTCATATCTCTCTCACCAACTTCAAGCACCCAGCTGTCAGAGCAGCTCACAGATCATTGCACCTGTACATAGCCCATCTGTAAATAGCCCATCCAACTACCTCATCCCCATACTGTATTTATTTATGTATTTTTCTCCTTTGCACCTCAGTATCTCTACTTGCACATTCATCTTCTGCACATCTAACACTCCATTGTTTAATTGCTATATCGTAATTACCTCGCCACTATGGGCTATTTTATTGCCTTACCTCCCTTATCTTACCTAATTTGCACACACTGTATATAGACTTTTTCTACTGTATTATTGACTGTATGTTTGTTTATTCCATGTGTAACTCTGTGTTGTTGTATGTGTCGAACTGCTTTGCTTTATCTTGGCCAGGTCGCAGTTGTAAATGACAACTTGTTCTCAACTAGCCTACCTGGTTAAATAAAGGTGAAATTAATAAATAAATTCTGCTCCATGCACATACAGTCTCTTATCCACCAACAGGATGCCCACATTTTCTGTTAGATTATCCTAGAACAGTTTTGCATGGGTCAACACAGCACAACACCCAGCATGCTAACACAGATTGTGACCCATGTTAGCACAGGCTGACCCAGGGAAGATAAACACACACGTTAACACACAGACTGGAGTCTGGAGTGAAGGGCTGGAGTGAGTCAGTGATGTGTCCTGTAAACAGGCCTCTTACAGCAAGGTGAGAAAACAAGGAGTTTGTACTGCTCAGTCTGAGACAGACCTGGGTTGAAATACTATTTGAAATAATTTGAAATACTTTACTTGGCATTTCTTGTGCTTGACTGGCGCAATAGAACCAATAGAATAGCCATAAAAGTGCAAACCCTGCCCATGTGGCACTCCAAGCAGGCTAAAGCAAAACAATGTATTTGAACCCAGGTCTGGTTTAATATAGTCTGAATCTACTCAATCTGTCACAGTATAAATCTACCGGGATTGACCTAAACTCTTAGAAAAAAAGGGTTCCAAAAGGGTTCAGCTGTCCCCAAAGTGTTCTACCTGGAACCAAAAAGGGTTCTTCAAAGGGTTCTCTTATGGGGACAGTCGAAGAACCCTTTCAGGTTCGAGCTAGCACCTTTTGTACTGTGTACTGGTACTCCATAATGTTTCTTCCTTCATTTGCAATGCAAATTAAGGTTTTGTAACTGACATTCTTCTGTTTGGAGAATGATCCAAGTCGAATCCCATCTCATCTCAGAGAACGTCTTGTCTTTCTTATTTTCTTTTCATTCTCTCTCTTTTTTCCATGACAGCGGGACTTGAGTACAGGCGTTGAGTAATGGGATGGATCTTCTCCTCCCTCTGTGACTCCTGGAGTAGTGTTGGTGCTGACAAGGCCTGTCTCTTCTCCAGACTACCCCTCTATTCTCAATCCATTCATCCAATCATTCTCTGTCTCTCTATTTCTCTCCCACTCTCTCTCCTTCCTCCTCCCATTCTCTCCCTTTCTGTCTTCTCTCTCAATCGCTCTCTATCTGTCCTCCCTCCAGCTTTCTCTTTCTCTCTCCCTCTCTCTCTCTAGGTGCTGACAGGTCCATCCCTCTTCTCCCTGATATTTGACCTATATCCCAGACTTTCTTTTTGATCCTGATTGGTTCTGTCATTTCTCTTCATTTCCTGGGTCGGAGTTGTGATTGGGAACGTGGTCTGGTTAAGCTTAGAGTTATTTAATAGCTATTATAGGATCCATATGGTTGGGCTTAGTGTTATTTAGCAGCTATTTACATTGTCCACAGACAGACTACTCCCTTCCTGTATTTAATTAAAAACTATTGTTCTCACATGCATGCTTTTGTTTTACTGCACAATGTATTTTTCCATTGTCCTCTTTCCAGCATTGGTAAATGCACCTGTTCAGATATGACCTGTGGCAGGACTGGTCAGTCCTACTGTAGATTGTCTTGCGAGCTGTCGGTCCTGGATATTAATGACTGAATCTGTCCTTGATCATTTTGTGCGCTATGTCAGTCCAAGAGCTTCTTGTGCACTAAGGCGGATATGGATCATTTTATGCAATGTGTCGGTCCTGGATTGACTTGTGCACGAGAATAACAGTTCTGACAATATTTGTCGAGTCTAGCATCGCCATCTTAAACACTACTGCACTCAGCTCCTCCAATGTGTGCTTCAAGCTGTGAGACACACAATATGTTCCACACTAGCATAACACTTGGCATTTAGATACAGTCTTACATATTGCCTGAACGAGACTGATGCCTGTAATACCTCACCCATTAATCTCATATCAATCACCACTGATGAAACCATTACATTTTTGAGTTTTACAGAGATGGAAACAGAACATTCACTTTCAGAAACTTTTGCTTGAATTTGCTGTTGAGGCCTTTAAATGGAATCTGAGCAGTGTGCAATGCACTGCACTGGAACAGTACAACACCTTTGATAACCTTTATGATTTTATTATGTGTGTTGCCAAGCATATTTTTTAGACTGTGTCTGAAGTGTGGGCCCAGAAGAGAATGTCTGTTTTGGCTCTTCTAATCATACCATATCGGATTCTCTCACTTTCTATCTGTCTCTCTGTCTCTGTCTCTCGCTCTCTCTCTCTGGGTTCTATTTTCGGCTGGCGTTAAGGTGGCACTAATGTCAAACGCACGTTAGTTTGCAATTTCGTCATGTAAAAACTGGCGCACTGGCTTTTTCCAGCCCTAACGCCAAGTTTGGCAATTTACCTGTCTTATATAAGCTCGCTTGTGCTCAGGTGGGCGGAGTGGAAATATTTGAGGTGTCCTTAAATACATGAATCCAAAGAGCTAATTTCAGGAAGTGCTGATGGGGATATTTAAGACCAACCAGGAGTAACACAGTTGGTTATGGCATGAATTTTGACAGCGGAAACGCAGCCTATCCAACCGTGACGTGCACTGTTCATATGCGCATGGAACAAGAGTAGCCCAATGTACTTTGTATTTAGAAACATAAAAAATGAATGTTTTTTCCACATTTTGTTTTATTTGATTAAAAACCAAGCATAGCCTCCCCTCCTCTCAATTATATAGATTTTTTTGTCTGCCCAATGTAATCTCTAAGTAATCAAGACTGTCGATAAAGGGTTTGGCTCCTGAGACTGCTTGGAAATAAATCTTAATCACCAAAGCTTTATTAAAATATCAAGTTTGAGAGGAATAAACAATGAGCTGACATTCCCTTTTTATCTTTGCATTATAGGCAGGCCCACATTATCTCTGTGAAACATTTATTTGGGCTGCAATCTGAGGTGCAGTTAACTCTAATGAACTTATCCTCTGCAGCAGAGGTAACTCTGGGTCTTCCTTTCCTGTGGTGGTCCTCATGAGAGCCAGTTCCATCATAGCGTTTGATGTTTTTTTGCGACTGCACTTGAAGAAACTTTCAAAGTTCTTGACATTTTCCGGATTGACTGGCCTTCATGTCTTAAAGTAATGATGGACTGTCGTTTCTTTGCTTATTTGAGGTGTTCTTGCTATAATATTGAATTGGTCTTTTACCAAATTGTCACACCCTGGCCTTAGTTATCTTTGTTTTCATTATTATTTTAGTTAGGTCAGGGTGTGACATGGTGAAGTATGTGTTTTTGTATTGTCTAGGGTGTTGTTTGGTTTAGGGGGTTAAGTAGAGTAGATGGTTTAGTGTTCAGTGTAGGTGTCTAGGAAAGTCTATGGTTGCCTGAATTGGTTCTCAATTAGAGACAGCTGGTTATTGTTGTCTCTGATTGGGAGCCATATTTAAGGCAGCCATAGGCTTTAGCTGTTGTGGGTAATTCTGTCACGATCGTCTTGACTTTGTAGAGAGGACCAAAACGCAGCGTGTGAGAAATACATTCTTCTTTTATTTGAGAAGAGCAACGAACTAAACAAAACAACAAACTGACGACCGTGAAGCTATATAAACAGAAATGGTGCTGACACTGACCACTACACACTGACATAGACAATTACCCACAACAGCTAAAGCCTATGGCTGCCTTAAATATGGCTCCCAATCAGAGACAACAATAACCAGCTGTCTCTAATTGAGAACCAATTCAGGCAACCATAGACTTTCCTAGACACCTACACTGAACACTAAACCATCTACTCTACTTAACCCCCTAAACCAAACAACACCCTAGACAATACAAAAACACATACTTCACCATGTCACACCCTGACCTAACTAAAATAATAATGAAAACAAAGATAACTAAGGCCAGGGTGTGACACAAATAGGGCTATCTTCTGTATACTACCCTTACCTTGTCAAAACACAACTGATTGGCTCAAACACACTAAGAAGGAATGATATTCCACAAATTAACCTTTAACAAGGCACACCTGTTAATTTAAATGCATTCCAGGTGACTACCTCATGAAGCTGGTTGAGAGAAGGCCAAAAGTGTACAAAGCTGTCATCAAGGCAAAGGGTGGCTACTTCGAAGAATCTAAAATATATTTATACAACACTTTTTTGGATATTACATGATTCCATATGTGTTATTTCATAGTTTTGATGTCTTCACTATTATTCTATAATTTAGAAAATAGTAAAAATAAAGAAAAACGTCTATCTTCTTGAATGAGTAGGTGTGTCCTAAACTGGTACTGTATATACAGTGGGGAGAACAAGTATTTGATACACTGCCGATTTTGCCGATTTTCCTACTTACAAAGCATGTAGAGGTCTGTAATTTTTATCATAGGTACACTTCAACTGTGAGAGACGGAATCTAAAACAAAAATCCCGAAAATCACATTGTATGATTTTTAAGTAATTAATTCGCATTTTATTGCATGACATAAGTATTTGATACATCAGAAAAGCAGAACTTAATATTTGGTACAGAATCCTTTGTTTGCAATTACAGAGATCATACGTTTCCTGTAGTTCTTGACCAGGTTTGCACACACTGCAGCAGGGATTTTGGCCCACTCCTTCATACAGACCTTCTCCAGATCCTTCAGGTTTCGGGGCTGTCGCTGGGCAATACGGACTTTCAGCTCCCTCCAAAGATTTTCTATTGGGTTCAGGTCTGGAGACTGGCTAGGCCACTCCAGGACCTTGAGATGCTTCTTACGGAGCCACTCCTTAGTTGCCATGGCTGTGTGTTTCGGGTCGTTGTCATGCTGGAAGACCCAGCCACGACCCATCATCAATGCTCTTACTGAGGGAAGGAGGTTGTTGGCTAAGATCTCGCAATACATGGCCCCATCCATCCTCCCCTCAATACGGTGCAGTCGTCCTGTCCCCTTTGCAGAAAAGCATCCCCAAAGAATGATGTTTCCACCTCCATGCTTCACGGTTGGGATGGTGTTCTTGGGGTTGTACTCATCCTTCTTCTTCCTCCAAACACGGCGAGTGGAGTTTAGACCAAAAAGCTCTATTTTTGAATCATCAGACCACATGACCTTCTCCCATTCCTCCTCTGGATCATCCAGATGGTCATTGGCAAACTTCAGACGGGCCTGGACATGCGCCTGCTTGAGCAGGGGGACCTTGTGTGCGCTGCAGGATTTTAATCCATGACGGCGTAGTGTGTTACTAATGGTTTTCTTTGAGACTGTGGTCCCAGCTCTCTTCAGGTCATTGACCAGGTCCTGCCGTGTAGTTCTGGGCTGATCCCTCACCTTCCTCATGATCATTGATGCCCCACGAGGTGAGATCTTGCATGGAGCCCCAGACCGAGGGTGATTGACCATCATCTTGAACTTCTTCTATTTTCTTCTATTTTCTAATAATTGCGCCAACAGTTGTTGCCTTCTCACCAAGCTGCTTGCCTATTGTCCTGTAGCCCATCCCAGCCTTGTGCAGGTCTACAATTTTATCCCTGATGTCCTTACACAGCTCTCTGGTCTTGGCCATTGTGGAGAGGTTGGAGTCTGTTTGATTGAGTGTGTGGACAGGTGTCTTTTATACAGGTAACGAGTTCAAACAGGTGCAGTTAATACAGGTAATGAGTGGAGAACAGGAGGGCTTCTTAAAGAAAAACTAACAGGTCTGTGAGAGCCGGAATTCTTACTGGTTGGTAGGTGATCAAATACTTATGTCATGCAATAAAATGCAAATGAATTACTTAAAAATCATACAATGTGATTTTCTGGATTTTTGTTTTAGATTCCATCTCTCACAGTTGAAGTGTACCTATGATAAAAATTACAGACCTCTACATGCTTTGTAAGTAGGAAAACCTGCAAAATCGGCAGTGTATCAAATACTTGTTCTCCCCACTGTATATATATATATATATATATATATATATATATATATATATATATATATATATATATATATATATATATACATATATCTTCTCTCTTTCTCCCTTCCTTTCTCTCCATATCAATTCAATTTAAGGGCTTAATTTGCATAGGAAACACATGTTAACATTGCTTCACTCTCTCTCAGTGTCTTTCTCTCAGACTGGTGTAGGCATGGATGACTGAGAGCTGGGATGATGATGTTCCTGGGAGAGGCTTTCATTTCCTGAACCCTGTCCTGGGAGACTTTATAAATAACAGAGATCATTAACACACACACATTTGTTTTACTATCCTTGTGGCGACCAAACAATTGCTTCCCATTTAAAATCCTATTTTCCCTAACCCTAAAAATCATTTTTCCTTGTGAGGACTGGCGAAATATCCCAACTTGTCTGAATATGTCTTCTTCTATTAACCTTGTGAGGACTTCTGGTCCCTGCAAGGATAGTAAAACCAAACACATTGCTGTGATTAACATACTTCCTGAGTTTGGCCCTTCTGTTGCAGACATAGGCCAAAGCTGGGTGGGTGGGGTCTCTCTCTCTCTCTCTCTCTCTCTCTCTCTCTCTCTCTCTCTCTCTCTCTCTCTCTCTCTCTCTCTCTCTCTCTCTCTCTCTCTCTCTCTCTCTCTCTCTCTCTCTCTCTCTCTCTCTCTCTCTCTCTCTCTCTCTCTCTCTCTCTCTCTCTCACACACACACACACACACACACACACACACACACACACACACACACACACACACACACACACACACACTCTGAAAGGGTGGAAAACAGACATCACTTCAAAGAAATGACAGACGGGCAGAGTCTGCAGGAGATGAAGAGATATAGCTGAGGGAAAAGGGGGAGGAGAGGAGAAGAGAAGAAGGAGGGAGTGGAAGAGAGACAGGGAGAGAGACATGAGGTGAGAAAGAGTAACAAAATGAAGAGAGTGAGAGCATGACAGAGAGGAAGGACAGAGGATAAGAGAGGCAGAGAGAGAAAGATAATGTTGGTTGAAAGGGAGAGACAGTGCCTAAGAATTGAAAGAAAGAAAGAGAGGAGGAGGAGAGGGAGAGGAAAACTGATTTAATCGAAACCTAAATGAAATGATTATGTTGGTTCGTCCTGCTCTCTCTCTCCCTCTCTCTCTCTCTCACACACAATAGTATTAGTAAAATCTTGGATCAAGACTAGTAAGTTTTGGTTGATTCCCTCAAGTTGAGGCAAAATACTGGCTAAGTAACTGTTTTGTTGGTTCGGTAAAATATCAGTGTGGGTCACTCACTGCATAAGAAAAGTTAGGGTTCCACTGCCATATGCACCCATGGGGTCTTGGGTTGGAGAAGCATAGACCATAATTGGCTGGCAAATCCAGTTTTGTAGGAACACACACACACATCCTACGCATTAGCTCCTCTGATTAGGCCTGAATATGTAGCCAGCGGTTACGGGAAGAAGAAGGAAGGGCCTCCAAGATTGTGATAATAGAACCCCTGTGTGTGTGTGTGTGTGTGTGTGTGTGTGTGTGTGTGTGTGTGTGTGTGTGTGTGTGTGTGTGTGTGTGTGTGTGTGTGTGTGTGTGTGTGTGTGTGTGTGTGTGTGTGTGTGTGTGTGTGTGTGTGTGTGTGTGTGTGTGCGAGAGAGAGAGACAAAGTGAGAAAGAAGGCAAGAAAAAGACAGATAGAAAGAAGGTAGACTGTGAACCAACATCTGTGTTACTGTGCACATTCCAAGCCAAACTGGGAGATGCTGAAAGAACTCTACTGAAGAATATATAGTACTACAGTACAGGATTGAGTTACTGAGGGAACACTAGTGTTGAAAGTCACTTCAGCTCTATCTGGGAGGTGGTGGGAACGTCACGGACCATTACCACACACAAACACACACACATTGACTCAACTTTGCACAAATTTTGGGGCTCACCACATGTGCTGCTGCTACTGCCTATTATCTATCCTGTTGCCTAGTCACTTTACCCCTACCTACAGTATACAGTGCATTCATAAAATATTCAGACCCCTTTTTCACATTTTGTTACTTTACAGCCTTATTCTAAAATGGATTATATATATATTTTTTTCTACTCAATCTGTACACACAACACCCCATAATAACAAAGCAAAAACTGGTAAAAAAAAAAGAAGTATTCAGACCCCTTACTCAGTACCTTTGGCAGTGATCACAGCCTCGAGTCTTCTTCGGTGTGACGCCACTGTAGAGGCTTGGCACACCTATATTTGGGGAGTTTCTCCCATTCTACTAGACAGATCCTCTCAAGCTCTGTCAGGTTGGCTGGGGAGTGTAGCTGCACAGCCATTTTCAGGTCTCTCCAGAGATGTTTGATCAGGTTCAAGTCCAGGCTCTGGCTGGGCCACTCAGAAACATTCAGAGACTTGTCCCGATGCCACTCCTGCGTTGTCTTGGCTGTGTGCTTATGGTCGTTGTCCTGTTGTTGGTGAAACTTCACCCCAGTCTGAGGTCCTGAGCACTCTGGAGCAGCTTTTCAACAAAGATCTCTCTGTACTTTGCTCCGTTCATCTTTCCCTCGATCCTGACTAGTCTCCCTGCTGCTGAAAAACATCCACACAGCATGATGCTGCCACCACCGTGCTTCACAGTAGGGATGGTGCCATTTTTCCTCCAGACATGACGCTTGCCATTCAGCCCAATTTTAATTATGAGATTCCTGTTGTTGGAATTTGGCGCCCTGCACTTTCACTGGCTGTTGTCAAGTCGATCCCGTTAACTTCTTTGTGACTAGGGGGCAGTATTGAGTAGCTTGGATAAAAAGGTGCCCAGAGTAAACTGCCTGCTACTCTGTCCTAAAAGCTAGAATATGCATATTATTAGTAGATTTGGATAGAAAACACTCTGAAGTTTCTAAAACTGTTTGGATGGTGTCTGTGAGTATAACAGAACTCATATGGCAGGCAAAAACCTGAGAAAATATCCAACCAGGAAGTGGGAAATCTGAGGTTTGTAATATTTCAACTCTTTGTCTATCCAAGATACAGTGGAAATTGGTTCATATTGCACTTCCTAAGGCTTCCACTAGATGTCAACAGTCTTTAAAACCTTGTTTCATGCTTCTACTATAAAGGAGGGGGGAATGAGAGGGGATTGAGTCAGAGGTCTGGCAGAGTGCCACGAGCTGGTCATGCGCATTCACATGAGAGGTAGCTTGCGCTCCATTGCATTTCTGAAGACAGGGAATTCTCCGGTTGGAACATTATTGAAGATTTATGATAAAAACATCCTAAAGATTGATTCTATACTTAGTTTGACATGATTCTACGAACTGTAATATTACTTTTCGTCTGAACTTTCGCCTGGACCTGCCAGCGCGTCGTCAGTTTGGATTGTGTACTAATCGCGCAAACAAAAGGTGTTTGAACATAAATGATGGACTTTATCGAACAAATCAAACATTTATTGTGGAACTGGGATTCCTGGGAGTGCATTCTGATGAAGATCATCAAAGGTAAGTGAATATTTATAATGCTATTTCTGACTGTGTTGACTCCACAACATGGCGGATATCTCTTTGGCTTGTTTGGGTTCTGAGCTGTACTGAGATTATTGCATGGTGTGCTTTTTCGGTAAAGCTTTTTTGAAATCTGACACAGCGGTTGCATTAAGGAGAAGTTTATCTAAAGTTCCATGCATAACACATGTATTTTCATCAACATTTATAATGAGTATTTCTGTAAATTGTTGTGGCTCTCTGCAAAATCACTGGATGTTTTGGAAGCAAAACATTACTGAACGTAATGCGCCAATGTAAACTGAGATTTTTGGATATAAATATGAACTTTATTGAACAAAACATACATGTATTGTGTAACATGAAGTCCTATGAGTGTCATCTGATGAAGATCATCAAAGGTTAGTGATTAATTTTATCTCTATTTCTGATTTTTGTGACTCCTCTTTTTTGCTGGAAAAATGTCTGTGTTTTTCTGTGGCTAAGTACTAACCTAACATAATCGATTGGTGTGCTTTCGTCGTAAAGCCTTTTTGAAATCTGACACGTTGGCTGGATTCACAACAGGTGTAGCTTTAATTTGGTGTATTGCATGTGTGATTTCATGAAAGTTAAATTTTTATATTAATTCATTTGAATTTGGCGCTCTGCATTTTCACTGGATGTTGGCCATGCGGGACGCTAGCGTCCCACATTTCCCAGAGAGGTTAACGGGATCTCAGCCGTAAGAAGTTAAGGAGCCTTTTGGACCTAGACTTGGTGCTCCGGTACCGCTTGCTGTGTGGTAGCAGAGAGAAAAGTCTATGACTTGGGTAACTTGAGTCTTAGACAATTTTTGGGGCCTTCCTCTGACACCGCCTAGTATTTAGGCCCTGGATGGCAGAAAGCTTGGATCCAGTGATGTACTTGGCCGTACGCACTACCCTCTGTAGCGCCTTACGGTCAGATGCCGAGTAGTTGCCATACCAGGCGGTTATGCAACCAGTCAGGATGCTCTCGATTGTGCAGCTGTAGAAATTTATGAGGATCTGGGGATTCATGCCAAATCTTTTCAGTCTCCTGAGGGGGAAAAGGAATTGTCATGGCCTCTTCACGGCATTCTTGGTGTGTTTGGACCATGATAGATCCTTCGTGATGTGGACACCAAGGAACTAGAAACTCTTGACCTGCTCCACAACAGCCCCGTCGATGTTAATAGGGGCGTGTTCAGCCCTCCCTTTCCTGTAGTCCACGACCATCTCCTTTGTCTTGCTCACATTGAGGGAGAGGTTGTTGTCATGACACCACACTGCCAGGTCTCTAACCTCCTCCCTATCAGCTGTCTCATCGTCGTCAGTGATCAGTGGTATCACCGTTGTGTTGTCAGCAAACTTAATGATGGTGTTGGAGTCATTCTTGGCTACACAGTCGTGGGTGAACAGGAAGTACAGGAGGGGACTAAGCATGCACCCCTGAGGGGCCCACTTGTTGAGGATCAGCGTGGCAGACTTATTGTTGCCAACCTTCACCCCCTGGGGACGGCGCGTCAGAAAGTCCAAGATCCAGTTGCAGAGAGAGGTGTTTAGTCACAGGGTCCTTAGCTTAGTGATGAGCTTTGTGGGCACCATGGTGTTGAACGCTGAGCTGTAGTCAAGAAACAACATTCTCACATAGGTGTTATTTTTGTCCAGGTGGGAAAGGGCAGTGAGGAGTGTGATTGAGATTGCATCATCTGTGGTTCTGTTGGAGCGGTATGCGAATTGGAGTGGGACTAGGGTTTCCGGGATGATGGTGTTGATGTGAGCCATGACCAGCCTTTCAAAGCACTTCATGGCTACAGTCTTCCGGAACAGCTAGTGCCCTCATACATGCTTAAGTTTTGCTTGCCTCAAAGCGAGCATAAAAGGTATTTAGCCCGTCTGGTAGGCTTGCGTCACTGGGCAGCTCATGGCTGGGTTTCCCTTTGTAGTTTGGAATAGTTTGCAACCCATGCTACATCCGACAAGCATCAGAGCCGGTGTAGTAGGATGCAATCTTAGAACTGTATTGACTCTTTGCCTGTTTAGTGGTTCGTCTGAGGGCATTGTGGGATTTCTTATAAGTGTCCAGATTAGTGTCCCGCTCCTTGAAAGGGGAAGCTCTAGCCTTTAGCTCGGTGCGGATGATGCCTGTCATCCATGGCTTCTGGTTGGGATATGTACAGTACGTTCCGTCACTTTGGGGACGACGTCGTCGATGCACTTATTGATGAAGCCAGTGACTGAGGTGGTATGCTCCTCAATGCCATTGGATGAATCCCGGAACATATTCCAGTCTGTGCTAGCAAAACAGTCCTGTAGCATAGCATCCGCGTCATCTGATCACTTCCGTATTGAGTGAGTCACTGGTACTTCCTGCTTTAGTTTTTAAACAGGAATTAGGAGGATAGAATTATGGTCAGATTTGCCAAATGAAGGACGAAGGAGAGCTTTGTACACGTCTCTGTGTGTGGAGTAAAGGTGGTCTAGAGTTTTTTTTCCTCTGGTTGCACATGTGACATGCTAGTAGAAATGAGGTAAAACGGATTTAAGTTTGCCTGCATTAATGTCCGCGGGCCACTAGGTGCACCACTTCTGGATGAGCAGCTCGTTGAGCGTGGTCTTAGTGCCAGCGTTGTTCGCCTGTGGTAAAGTACTTTATGATAAGCTGTAGACCACACTATCTACCAAGAGAGTTTTCATCTATATTTTTCGTAGCCGTCTATTTACCTCCCCAAACCAATACCTTGAGACTTCCTTAATATTAGACATTGTGTACCAGCTGTTATTGACAGTGGCACAGTGGTCTAAGACACTGCATCTCAATGCAAGAGGTGTCACTACAGTACTTGGTTCAAATCCAGGCTGCATCATATCCGGCTGTGGTTGGGAGTCCCATAGGGGGGTGCACAATTGGCCCAGCGTTGGCCGGGGGAAGCTGTCATTGTAAATAAGAATTTGTTCTTAACTTAATTGCCTGGTTAAATAAAAAGAGGACACATTGTATTTGGATATATTCAATAACAACGGTGAACCTTCATGGCAAACACAGTTTGAGATCTGAGAGCAGTTCCCATCACACACACACTGTGCATTCCTTTCTCCTTCCTCAACGCCTTCCTTCAGAATAGGGAAATGGTATCCTTTTAATAGTTTAACATATGTTTTGATTGAATTGTTTAATTATTAAGTGTGGTATTGGAACTTCCGACTGGGGATGATTAAAAGCAGGCCAAAACAATCCAGTAGTTTCTATCATACCTAAGTTCATCCAGTGTTTTCTGTTAGGATAGTGTTTTGCTGGCTTCCTAAATTGCTGATTCAGTTAATTCTTACATCACATAAACAATCATAAAGTTATTATTTCTGTATGAAGTCATTCTACTCACAAATATCTAAACCAAACTAATGCAGTGTGGTGCGTTGTCCATCTTCCCTAAAACATCTGAACTAAGTGTAACCCCCCACACACACAAAAAAAACAATAACTTCTTTCTTGAGGAAAAATGTACTTACTACGACTGTGATTTGTGGTTGTCCCACCTAGCTATCTTAAGATGAATGCACTCACTGTAAGTCGCTCTGGATAAGAGCATCTGCTAAATTACTATACTGTAAACACATAGTATTTATTTATGCAACACGTAGTATGACTTTTCCCCCCTAACACTTTAACCCATTATACGAACCCTTACTGTAACCTTATCTGAACTACTATAGTACTTGCTGATGACTTCTTATTTACATGTTCATCCACTGAGTACCATATTCCCTCTCCTGTCCACCCAGACTGTTCTCTCCTCTACCTGGGTTGTTCCCAGACTGACCACTAGAGGGGGACAGTAGACCCAGGCTGATTTTGGCATCTCGTTGACCCTACACACTGGCCCTGAGCTGACATCAATTACTCTATATTAGCTTCTCTCCCTTGACTCCTTTACTTCATCTGCACTAGTCCGGGACTGATAATATGGCTATGGCTCAATACTTAATTGGAGGTTCCTCGCCTTCAACTGCACTGGCTCAGTACTGATGACATGGCTGTGGCTCAATACTCTACTGAAGCTTCCTCTCATTGTCTGTCTAGTCTCCTTCATCTACACTGATCTGAAAACACAGAAGAGATGCAAGGTATATTCAGATAGACCCCTGTATGCCAGTTAATCTGCAGTTACTCTTGGGATGCGTCTCAAGAGTCAAAAGTGTCTCTGATCCCATTTCCTTAATTTACACTAAAAACAGGTGAAAGCAGCAAAGAGAAAGACACAAGGACTAGGGTGATTAGACATTGGTACCTGTGTATACATATACAGCCAGCAGAGAACACCTCACATGTCAAGCCAGTTTACCCTCCCTGCTCCTATCATGAGGTTGGAAAGCTGCCAGTCGATGATTGTGGAGAAAGAGATCTGAGTACATGGCTTGATGATAAACACACAAACATGCAGACATACACACGGACACACAAATAACCAAGCGAGCATCCTGCCCTCATATGGCTGACCAGATGGCCCTGGCTGTCCTTAGGCCATTGGAGCCATATCCATCTCTCTGCGATGTGGGTGTGTGTGTGTGTATATGTGTGTGTTTAATGTATCTTCTCTACTTGGACAGAACAGGACAAGACATCACAGAACAGTACACGACAGGACAGAACAGGACAGAACAGAACAGTACAAGACAGGACAGTCCAAGACAGCACAACACAGTATAGGACAGTGGCCTTTATAAAAAACACCATGAGGCATTTAACCTTTCTCACACCACTATGCTTCCACTAACCTCGTCCCCAGGCTTGAATTTCTGGCGCATAGAGCCTGATAACACTGTGCAACAAAGTGGGACTTGAAAGGGGTGTGGTTAAAATCAAGGCAGGCGAGGGACCATATCATTGACCATATTATTTTTGGGAAGCCTAGTTGATTCTGAGTTCGGGCATAAATAGTTTATATTGAAATCACTGAGGCCAAGCTCCCTGTCATCCAGCACTTCTATATGAGGTGATGTCAGAGGAAGACCCTAAAAATGGTCAGACTCCAGCCACCCAAGCCATGGACTGTTCACTCTGCTACTGCACGGCAAGCGGTACCAGTGAACCTAGTCTGTAAGAGCCAGTTTATGCTTGATCCAAAAATGTGGTCGGAGGGGCCGTATCGATGGTGTGACGCAATTGCGGGACCTCCGGAGTCACGCAGTGGCCAAATTGAGCTCCGTACCGGATCGCCGTGCAACTCTCAAATTTTTTAACAATGCGGAAGGCTCCGTAAAGCTCCGCGTTGACATGATTGGTTGACGGTAGGAGAGGGCGGGAGGTCCTGCATAAACACAAACTCACTTCCTTGACAACTTCCTTTACAACAGCTTTGCACTGCTACGTGAAGCGCAAGAAGTATGAATGCCCTGACTTCCGCAGAGGCCGTATCACCGTAAATTCTGCTTGGTCAATGCAGACATCGGATTGACCATGCAGCACCTTTAACCAACAGAACAGCAAACAGCTTCTGCCCCAAGCCATAAGGCTGCTAAACAAGACTGCTACATAGCTAATCAAATGGCAACCCAATGACCGGCATTTCACTTTTTTGTACCAACTCTCTTGCAATGCACACACAATGAACTCTACCCACACACTCACACATACTTATACTGACACCCCAACACACATACATACTACATACGTCCACACACGTATATGGTAACACAAGAACCCATGCATACTGACGGCACACACACACACACACACACACACACACACACACACACACACACACACACACACACACACACACACACACACACACACACACACACACACACACACACACACACACACACACACACACACACACACACACGCTGCTGCTACTGTCTATTATCTATCCTGTTACCTAGTCACTTTACCCCTACCTACATACATAGCTACAGTACCTCAATTACTTCATACCCTTGCTCTGTACTGGTACTCCCTGTATATAGCCATATTATTTTTACTTGTTACTGTTATTAGTTACTCACTGTGTATTTATTCCTCTTGTCACAATTTCTATTTCAATGTTGTTATCTTTAGCTTTCTCTTTAACTCTGCACTCTTGGAAAAATACCTGTAAGTAAGCATTTCACTGTTAGTCTACACCTGTTGTTTATGAACCATGTGACAAATACAATTTGATTAGACTTTTTGATACAGGACTTGACAGTGCAGTGGCTTATTTTAGCTCTATAATATACCATGATTCATTTAATCTTTCTCACACCTACTTCACCATGGCATTATGCTTTCACAGTAAGCTGCATCAATGACATGATTATATGGTCTTTGAATAGTAGCTGTCAACTACGATTATAGTCATCTCCTGCTTATAAAATGTATGTGCAGTGATCGGTGCTGTGTTATCTTCCAGATCCTTTGTGAGTAAAGTGCTGGCTAGGGATTAGTGCAGGTCTACTTTGCAGTGTTGTAAACTCGAGCCGAGTCCGGTCTCGAGACCATATATTGAGTGTCTTGGTATTGTCTCTGTGTCAGATACATTTGTACTTGGTCTTGACTCGGCCTCGGAAAGTGAGGATTCCTAATTTCTTCCCGAGGCCAGCAGAGCAAAAAGTCATAATTATCTGCTTCCATTCAGTCAGCGCATAAAACTAGGCCAAATATATACACTCCTTTCTTGAAACATTAATATCTTAACAGCCTTATCTATTATAGACATGTTTGTGCAGTGGCGAACCTAAAGGCCTTTAGTGTGAGACAGGTTCGTGATTCTAAAAGGACAACAACCGTAATACCAGCGCACTCATGTAGGAGAGTGCACTTTCTGTAAAACATAAAGGGCCAGTGATGTAGTGGAGTGTATACGCAGGTATAAAACGTATACCCCCTTTTTTCAGCGTTTATTGCTTAAAGTCACTTCTTAATCCCTACTGATGCGTATCAAAGTAGTGTAGTGTAGGTATACGACTTATCAATGATGTAGTGGACTACAATAGAGAAATCATGCACAAAATAGTCTACAGGACACAATCGCAAAGCACGTGAAATATATTCACATGCGAGCCGCACACATAACCTAGTTTCAGCGGAATATCATCTGTTTTTGGCATGGAGCAGCTCTCAGGAGAATGACATCGGTTGATGTGGTTTAAACATTGTTGTGGAGTTTAAGTATAAAAAAAAATATTTTGAATGTGAAAATCAGAAAAATCTATAGGAAAACTCCTAGAAAATGTAGGAAAAAATAGGATTTTTCACACAGGGTGACTTTCCTTTGAGTATACCCACTTCTGCAGGCACCACTACACCACTGCATAGGGCCGATGGAAAGACAGCAGTCACACACAGCATGATGTTAAAGGATAAGCAGTCCATCAACTCAAACACAATAAGCCAGTAGTTCCCAATCAGAATACAAAAACAAAAGCATTAAGCATTTCCCAATCGAAATATACAAATATTACTTCCCATTGCAAAAAACATTTCACGTTTAGCACACAAAGTAACCGGTGAACTAAAGTTTAAAGTGGAACTGACAGCGTTTCAACTACTTTGCAGATATGCTACAAAACCAACTTACATTTTACATTTAAGTCATTTAGCAGACGCTCTTATCCAGAGTGACTTACAAGTACATACATTCATACTTTTTTTTTTTTGTACTGGCCCCCTGTGGGAATCGAACCCACAACCCTGGCGTTGCAAGCGCCATGCTCTACCAACTGAGCTACACGGGACCGTGTAACTTTATAAGAGATTTTAAAAATAGGTTGTATTTGACTCAACGTTTCTTCAAATCTTAAAACGATGTGAAGACCCTAAAAGCACGAAAATAGTGTCCACTGTTTGTATACTCTGTATTCAACATTGTTTACACCCTCTTCATCTTTAGCCCCCACCCAAACTCTGACCATTTACTCGCCCTATTAGAGCTGGTTAGGCTGTTTTCATGTTTTCCAGAGTGTTGTTGACTGAAACCCTGCTGCTGGCAACAATTGAATTACGCTTTTTTGCCAATGTTTACTGACATCATGGCTGGCATAATGAGTGGGCTGGACATGCCAAGTGATGAGTTTGGATTGGTCTGCCAGAACACAAACCAAGAAGAAAGTCTCAATCAGCTGTCACAACATGTCATGATCATATAAACTGAAACCAACGGATGATATTATTACGATGGTGCCGAAGGGGAGGGCTGCCGTCTTATCGGCTCTTAACCAACCATGCTATTTTGTTAGTTTTTTTGCATTGTTCATAACTTGTTTTGTACATAATGTTGCTGCTACCGTCTCTTATAACCAAAAAGAGCTTCTGGACATCAGAACTGCAATTGCTCACCTCAAACTGGACAAAGAGTTCTTCTTCAATGAGTCGGATGGGAGGGATATACTACTACTGACACCCGATCAGGCCCAGTTCCCCGTGATTCGCTGGAGAAGGAAATTGAGATTTAGTGGTGTCTGTATGTAGCCTCGCTACTTTTATAGCCTCGCTACTGTATATAGCCTGTCTTTTTACTGTTGTTTTATTTCTTTACCTACCTATTGTTCACCTAATACCTTTTTGCACTATTGGTTAGAGCCTGTAAGTAAGCATTTCATTGTAAGATCTACACCTGTTGTATTCGGCGCACGTGACAAATTAACTTTGATTTGATTTGATCTGAAAAGATCAGTGTGACTTGTGAGGATCAGGTAACGAGTGGCTAATCTGCCCTTGCCTTCCATCCTGCTAGTTAATGTTCAATCCCTGGAAAATAAATGGGACGAGCTGAAAGCACGTATCTCCTACCAACTGGACAATAAAAACTGTAATATCTTATGTTTCACTGAGTCGTGGCTGAACGATGACATTAAGAACATACAGCTGGCGGGTTATACACTCCATCAGCAGGACAGAACATCAGCCTCTGGTAAGACACGGGGCAGGGCCCTATGCAAATATGTGAACAACAGCTGGTGCACGATATCTAAGGAAGTCTCGAGGTTTTGCTCACCTGAGGTAGAGTATCTCATGATAAGCTGTAGACCACACTATCTACCTAGAAAGTTTTCATCTGTATTTTTCGTAGCTGTCTACATCCCACCACAGACCGATGCTGGCACTAAAACCACTCTCAATGAGCTGTATACTGCCATAAGCAAACATGGAAAATGCTTATCCAGAGGCGGCGCTCCTAGTGGCCGGGGACTTTAATGCAGGGAAACTATAATCAGTTTAACCTCATTTCTATCAGCATGTTAAATGTGCAACCAGAGGAAAATAAATTCTAGACTACCTTTACTCCACACAGAGAGACGCATACAAAGCTCTCCCTCGCCCTCCATTTGGCAAATCTGACAATAATCCTATCCTCCTGATTCCTGCTTACAAGCAAAAATGTATTAAGCAGGATGCACCAGTGATTCTGTCTATAAAAAAGTGGTCAGATGAAGCAGATGCTAAACTACAGGACTGCTTTGCTAGCACAAACTGGAATACATTCTGTGATTCTTCCGATGGCATTGAGGAGTACACCACATCAGTCACTGGCTTTATCAATAAGGGTATCGAGGACATCCCCCCCACATTGAATGTACGTACATACCCAACCAGAAGCCATGGATTACAGGCAACATTCGCACTGAGTTAAAGGGTAGAGCTGCCGCTTTCAAGGAGCAGGGCTCTAACCCGGAAGCTTATAAGAAATCCCGCTCTGCACTCCGACGAACCATCAAACAGGAAAAGAGTCAATACAGGACTAAGATCGAATCATATTACACCGGCTCCAATGCTCATTGGATGTGACAGGGCTATTACAGACTACAAAGGAAGCACAGCCGAGAGCTGCCCAGTGACACAAGCCTACCAGACAAGCTAAATAACTTATATCCTCGCTTTGAGGCAAGTAGCACTGAAACATCCATGAGCGCATTAGCTGTTCCGGACAACTGTGTGATCATGCTCTCCGCAGCCGATGTGAGTAAGACCTTCAAACAGGTCAACATTCACAAGGCCGGACAGTTTACCAGGACATATATTCCGAGTATGCGCTGACCAACTGGCAAGTGTCTTCACTGACATTTTCAACCTCTCCCTGATTGAGTCTGTAATACTAACATGTTTCAAGCAGACCGCCATAGTCCCTGTGCCCAAGAACACTAAGGTAACCTGCCTAAATGACTACCGACCCGCATCACTCACGTCTGGAGCCATGAAATGATTTGAAAGGCTGGTCATGGCTCACATCAACACCATTATCCCAGAACCCTAGGCCCACTCCAATGTGCATATCGCTCCAACAGATCCTCAGATAATGCAATCTCGATTGCACTGCACACTGCCCTTTCACACCTGAACAAAAGGAACACCTATGTGAGAATGCTATTCATTGACTACAGCTCAGCGTTCAACACCATAATGCCCTCAAAGCTCATCAATAAACTAAGGACCCGGGGACTAAACACCTCCCTCTGCAACTGGATCCTGGACTTTCTGACGGGCCGCCCCCAGGTGGTAAGGGTAGGTAACAACAACATGCTGATCCTCAACAAGGGGGCCCCTCAGGGGTGTGTGTCAGCCCCCTCCCGTACTCCCTGTTCACTCATGACTGCACTGCCAAGCACGACTTCAACACCATCATTAGGTTTGCTGATGACACAGCAGTGGTAGACCTGATCACCGACAACGATGAGACAGCCTATAGCGAGGAGGTCAGAGACCTGAGCATGTGGTGCCAGGACAACAACTTCTCCCTCAACGTGATTAAGACAAAGGAGATGATTGTGGACTACAGAAAAAGGAGGACCGAGCATGCACCCATTCTCATCGAAGGGGCTGTAGTGGAGCAGGTTTAGAGCTCCAAGTTCCTTGGTGTCCACATCACCAACAAACTAACATGGTCCAAGCACACCAAGACATCCGTGAAGAGGGCACAACAAAACCTATTCCCCCTCAGGAGACTGAAAAGATTTGGCATGGGTCCTCAGATCCTCAAAAGGCTTTACAGCTGCACCATCGAGACCATTCTGATGGGTTGCATCACTGCCTGGTATGGCATCTGCTCGGCCTCCGAGCACAAGGCACTACAGAGGGTAGTGCGTACGGCCCAGTACATCACCACGGCCAAGCTTCCTGCCATCCAGGACCTCTATACCAGGCGGTGTCAGAGGAAGGCCATAACAATTGTCAAAGACTCCAGCCACCCTAGTCATATAGTCATAGACTGTTCTCTCTGCTACCGCACGGCAAGCGGTACCGGAACGCCAAGTCTAGGTCCAAGAGGCTCCTAAATAGCTTTTACTGCCAATTCATAAGACTCCTGAACAGATAACAAATGGCTACCCAGACTATTTGCATTGCCTCCCCCCCGCAACACCGCTGCTACTCTCTGTTATTATCTATGCATAGTCACTTTAAAAACTCTACCTACATGTACATATTACCACAATCACCTCGACACCGGTGCCCCCACACATTGACATTGATTCTGTACCGGTACCCCCTGTATATAGCCTCTATTATTATTTACTGCTGCTCTTTAATTATTTGTTATTCTTTTCTCTTACTGTTTTTTAGGTATTTTCTTAAAACTGCATTGTTGGTTAAGGGCTTGTAAGTAAGCATTTCACTGTAAATTCTACACCTGTTGTATTCGGTGCATGTGACAAATAGAATTTGATTTTGATTTGATTTGAAATCAAATATTGCTCCTACTATTATTAATCCGATTCTATGAGTGGACAGATGACTGCTATTACTCAATCTTACTCTGCCTAGAGAGCATCCAACTCTAGCTTAGTTAAATGAAATAAATTGACTCAAATGTGAAATAGCCCTTCAGACCCTGGCAATAATTCCTGCTTTTACAACCAGTCTTGGGTACATTCAATATGGCCGCCGGCCGACCCATCACCACTGAATATGACTTGATTGGAAACAGTAACGGCCCAGCAGGCAAACCTGTTTGAAAGGATGTCATTAAAACCAGTTACAACCAGTTTATCTGATTGTACTGATTTCTATTTAATTTCCCTTCTGGGCAGCTAGCTCTGAGCCACACAAAGTGCACCTCATCCAGATTTCAGTTCATTGATTATTCATACATATATTTAAAGGAAATCTATTTTGGGAGAAATATTCTGCCTTGTTCCTAACTAACGTCTTTATTCGTGTCGGTTGAGAAGACACAGTAGCATGCTGTTACAGTAGGTACCTGAAACGATAGCAACAATATATACAGTACATACTGGGTTGTGAGTTCCACTAGCTCAGTGTCACTGAGGTTCTATTCACGTGTATACTGTAGAGACTTTTAGGCTATACAAGAGAGATTCCCAATCCTTTATGTGCTGCATTACAACAACAAAAATTACATTTTTGGTAAGGTTTCTGCTTGGGAAACTATATCAATGGGCATCATCTTCTGGCTTATAGACAGATGGGAGAAAACGTTTAGGGAAACTTCAGTTTCTGGGCATTTCATAGGAATACTGAGATATTCTGGGACTCATCTTTTATATTGCTTTACATGTACAGTAACTTTGATAATTATTATGAGAAGACAGCAATATGTGTATGTTTAATTTATTTATGACAGTAACATTATCTTATCTTGTGGCCAATTTCTCATTGTAAATTTAACAATTCTGCAATTGGTTTCTTAGATATTGTGTAATCTATGATTTCATATTTCCCTTTCCCCCCTCTCTCTCGACTGGTACACTGGGCTGTAAGAGGGACATCTGCTTTGGATGGAGCTCATCCATACGTCATTATGGGAGATGAAAGGCAGATGTGTGTATTCAGTGCCTTTGGAAAGAAATATTACATTTACATAAGTATTCAGACCCTTTACTCAGTACTTTCTTGAAGCACCTTTGGCAGCGATTATAGCCTCAAGCCTGCTTGTGTATTACATTACAAGTTTGGCACACCTGTATCTGGGGAGTTTCTTCCATTCTTCTCTGCAGATCCTCTCAAGCTCTGCCAGGTTGCATGGGAAGTGTTACTGCACAGCTATTTTCAGGTTTCTTCAGAGATGTCCGATCGGTTTCAAGTCCGGGCTCTGGCTGGGCCAATCAAGAACATTCAGAGACTTGTCCCGAAGCATCTCCTGTGTTGTCTTGGCTGTGTGCTTAGGGTCATTGTCCTGTTGGAAGATTGATCCTTTGCCACAGTCTGAGGTCCTGAGTGCTCTGGAGCAGGTTTTCATCAAAGATCTCTCTGTACTTTGCTCTGTTCATCTTCACCTCCTGACAAGTCTCCCAGTCCCTGCCACTGAAAAACATCCCCACAGCACGATGCTGCCACCACCATGCTTCATCGTAGGGATGGTCTTAGGTTTCCTCCAGATGTGACGTTTGGCATTCAGGCCAAAGAGTTAAATCTTGGTTTCATCATCATGGTCTGAGAGTCTTTAGGTGCCTTTTGGCAAACTCCAAGCAGGCTGTCGTGTGCCTTTTACTGAGGAGTGGCTTCCGTCTGGACACTCTACCATAAAGGCCTGATTGGTGGAGTGCTGCAAAGATGGTTGTCCTTCTGAAAGGTTCCCCCATCGCCACAGAGGAACTCTAGAGCTCTGTCAGTCACCTCTCTGACCAAGGCCCTTCTCCCCCAATTGCGGTTTGGCCGGAGTCTTGGTGGTTCCAAACTTCTTCCATTTAAGAATGATGGGGACCTTCAATGCTGCCGCAATTTGTTGGTACCCTTCCCCAGATCTGTGCCTCAACACAGTCTTGTCTCGGAGCTCTACGGACAATTCCTTCGACCTCATGGCATGGTTTTTGCTCTGACATGCACTGGCAACTGTGGAACCTTATATAGACAGGTGTGTGCCTCTCCAATCATGTCCAATTAATTTATTTTATCAGAGGTGGACTCCAAGTTGTATAAACCTCTCAAGGATGATCAATGGAAACAAGATGCACCTGAGCTCAATTTCGAGTCTCATAGCACCCCCCCCCCCCCCCCCCCCCCCCCACACACACACACACACACAATTTGCAGTATTCAAATTATTAGAAATTATGTTACCGACCCCCAAACATCTGCTCGGAGCTAAATCTATTTGCCAAAAAAAGTTAACATGTGACTACCACAAAACATTTAATAAAAAGTTCCATTCATCTCTCAAATTCACTAAATTGAAATAGAATTTACCCCAACCCTGATCAATTATCTACAATGAAAATTGCAGAGGAAGTAGAAAAGTTTACTGCTTGCTTTGATGTCTCCCTCTCTGGACCAAATATTGCGTCTTTCGAAAATCCTTTAAAAATGCTAAGCAGGGTACAGTGCTTTTTCTTCTCCCTATTGGTTCCTCTGGCGAGATGCTTCAAACTGACTCTAGGCAGGGGAAATACAGTTGTGTTTATTATTAATACCTCTTCAATCCTGTCCCACTTACAGTGGGGCAAAAAAGTATTTAGTCAGCCACCAATTGTGCAAGTTCTCCCACTTAAAAAGATGAGAGAGGCCTGTAATTTTTATCATAGGTACACTTCAACTATGACAGACAAAATGAGGAAAAAAAATTCCAGAAAATCACATTGTAGGATTTTTTATGAATTTATTTGCAAATTATGGTGGAAAATAAGTATTTGGTCACCTACAAACAAGCAAGATTTCTGTCTCTCACAGACCTGTAACTTCTTCTTTAAGAGGCTCCTCTGTCCTCCACTCGTTACCTGTATTAATGGCACCTGTTTGAACTTGTTATCAGTATAAAAGACACCTGTCCACAACCTCAAACAGTCACACTCCAAACTCCACTATGGCCAAGACCAAAGATCTGTCAAAGGACACCAGAAACATGGACTATCGGACCATCATCTTGTTACTTTTGCATTCGCAACAAATAATCTGCTCAGACCCCAACCAAGGATTATCAAAAGCCGTTCTATAAATTCTCGGACAATCAAAACATTCCTAGATGCCCACCTACCCAAGGAAGTCAGAGTACAAAAATCGGTTAACCACCTAACTGAGTGAGGATCTAAATTTAACCTTGCGTAATACTCTAGATGCATTCGATCCCCTAAAATCAAAAACAAAAATTCACAAGAAATTAATTCCCTAGTATGCAGAAAATACACGAGCCCTGAAGCAAGCTTCCAGAAAATTGGAACGGAAATGGCGATCCACCAAACTGGAAGTCTTCTGACAGCTTGATAAGACAGTACTGTGCAATATCGAAGAGCACTCACTGCTGCTGGATCAGCCTTTTGAGGAGAATAAGAACAATCCAAAATGTTTAACTAACTAAAAAGCAGCATTTCCCAAGAGAGGATGGCTTTTACTTCAGCAGTGATGAATCATGATCATTAGAAAGTGAATTATGGACCCCTCTTTGAATCTGAGTATTTTTCCAAAGCTCAGTTGTCCTGTGTCTGCACAGAACTGCCAGGACCTAGGATCAATGGAGATACTCAAGTTTTTTAATCCTGTATCTCTTGACACATTCACGAAAATTGTCCTTCCAGCTGCATACTGGACACTGTTCCAACCAAACTACTGAAATAACTACTTCCTGTGCTTGCTGCTCCTATGTTGAACATAGTTAAATGGCTCCCTATCCTCTGAATGTATAATAAAGGTGGCAGTACTAAAGCCTCTCTTGAAAAAGCCAAACCTTGACCCAGAAAATGTAAAATCTCCCATTCCTCATAAAAAGGTTTGAAAAAGATGTTGGCCAGCAACTCACTGCCTTCCTGAAGACAAATAATGTATATGAAACGCTTCAATCTGGTTTTAGACCCCATAGTAGTACTGAGACTGCACTCGTGAAGGTGGTAAATTTCTTTAAATGGCGTCAGACCAAGGCTCTGCATCTGTCCTCGTGGTCCTAGACCTTAGAGTCGCTTTTGACACAATCGAACACCACATTCTTTTGGAGATATCGGAAACCCTAATTGGTCTACACGGACAAGTTCTTGCCTGGTTTAGATCTTATCTGTCAGAAAGATATCAGTTTAATGGGTGTAGAGTCGTCTTAAATAAAACTGTGAAGGACCTCGGTGTTACTCTAGACCCTGATCACTCTTTTGACAAACATATCAAGAATATTTCAAGGGCAGCTTTTTTTCCATCTTCATAACATTGCAAAAATCAGAAAATGTTTGTCCAAAAATTTGGCAGAAAAGCTAATCCTGCCTCCGAGTGGCGCAGAGGTCTAAGGCACTGAGGCATCATTACAGACCCGGGTTTGATCCTGGGCCGCGACCGGTAGACTCATGAGGGTGTCGTCTGAGTTAGGGGAGGGTTTGGCTGGCCGGGATTTCCTTGTCCCATTGCGCTCTAGTGACTCCTTGTGGCGGGCCGGCATGCTGACTTGTGTCGCCAGTTGTACAGTGTTTCCGCTGATACATTGGTGCGGCTGGGTTCTGCGATAAGCGAGCAGTATGTAAAGAAGCAGTGTGGCTTGGCAGGGCCGTGTTTCAGAGGACGCATGGCTCTTGACCTTCGCCTCTCCCGAGTCCGAACGGGAGTTGCAACGATGGGACAAGACCGTGTATATATATACTAAGTATATATATATTTGCTAATCCTTGCTTTTGTTACTTCTAGATTAGACTACTGCAATGCTCTACCTTCCGGCTACCCGGACAAAGCACTAAATAAACTTCAGTTAGTGCTAAACACGGCTGCTAGAATCTTGATTAGAACCCGAAAATGTGATCATATTACTCCAGTGCTAGCTTCTCCACACTGGCTTCCTGTTAATGCTAGGGTGGATTTCAATGTTTTACTGCTAACCTACAAAGAATTACATGGACTTGCTCCTACCTATTGCTCTGATTTGGTCCTGCCGTACATGCCTAAACATACGCTACGTTCACAAGACATAGGCCTCCTTCTTGTCCCTAGAATTTCTAAGCGAACAGCTGGAGGCAGGGCTTTCTCCTATAGAGCTTCATTTTTATGGAATCGGCTGCTTATCTATCTGAGAGACGCAGACTCCATCTTGATCTTTAAGTCTTTATTGAAGACTCATCTCTTCAGTAGGTCATATGATTGAGTGTATTCTGGCCCAGGGATGCAAAGGTGAACGGCAAGGCTCTGGAGCGACGAACCGCCCTTGCTGTCACTGCCTGCCCTGCTCCCCTCTATCCACTGGGATTCTCTGCCTCTGACGCTGTTACGGGGGCTGAGTCACTGGCTTACTAGTGCTCTTCCATGCCGTCCCTAGGAGGGGTGCATCACTTGAGTTGGTTGAGTCACTGATGTGATCATCCTGTCCAGTTTTGCGCCCCCTCGTGCTCGTGCGGTGGAGAAGATCTTTGTGGGCTATGCTCAGCCGCTGTTACGGGGGCTGAGTCACTGGCTTACTAGTGATCTTCCATGCCGTCCCTAGGAGGGGTGCATCACTTGAGTTGGTTGAGTCACTGATGTGATCATCCTGTCCAGTTTTGCGCCCCCTCGTGCTCGTTTGGTGGAGAAGATCTTTGTGGGCTATGCTCAGCCTTGTCTCTGGGTAGTAAGTTGGTGGTCTATTAAAATTCCTCTAGTGGTGTGGGGGCTGTGCATTGGCAAAGTGGGTGGGGTTATATCCTGCCTGGTCGGCCTTGTTTGGGGGTATCGTCAGACGGGACCACAGTGTCCCCCGAACCCCCCCCCCCCCCCCCCCCTCCTCAGCCTCCAGTATCTATGCTGCATTATTCCATGTGCTGAGGGGCTAGGGTCAGTCTGTTATATCTGGTGTAATTCTCCTGACTTATCTTGTGAATTTAAGTATGCTCCCTCTAATTCTCTCTCTCTCTCCCTCTCTTCATTCCCTCCCGGAGGACCTCCCGGAGCCCCAGGACCATGCCTCAGGATTATCTATCCTGATGACTCCTGGCTGTCCACAGTCCACCTGGTTGTGCTGCTGGTTTCAACTGTTCTGCCTGCAGCTATGGAACCCTGACCTGTTCACTGGACGTGCTACCTTGTCCCAGACCTGCTGTTTTTTGACTCTCTCTCTGTCTACCTCACCTTCATAGGCTCCTGATTTTCTAGGGACTTTTTCCTAGCCACCGTGCTTCTACATCTGCATTGCTTGCTTTTGGGGGTTTTAGCCTGGGTTTCTGTATAAGCACTTTGTTAAATTGAATTTGATTTGAAAACCCATATACTTACACTTAAATAAACACACTCACCACCACGCACACACCCACCCACCCACCCACCACGTGTGCTGCTGCCATACTGTTTACTATCATTATTATTATTATTTATCCTGCTACCAGTGACTTACTCCCAATGCTTGCCTACATGTACATATCTACCTCAATACTCCAGTATCACTGCACATTGTACATTTGGTACTTACCCTCTATATAGCTAACTCTCTTATTTCTTATGTCTCGTGTAAAAATGTTTTTAATCAGATATACTGTTTTGATATTGAATGCTGAACTGTTGGGTAGGGCTTGTAAGTTAGGTAATTGTGACTGTGACAAATAAAACGTGAAAACTTCAAAAACACACAAACACATACATACAGTTGAAGTTGGAAGTTTACATACACTTTAGCCAAATACATTTAAACTAAATTTTTCACAATTCCTGACATTTAATCCTAGTAAAAATTCCCTGTCTTAGGTCAGTTAGGATCACCACTTTTTTTTAAGAATGTGAAATGCCAGAATAATAGTAGAGAGAATGATTTATTTCAGCTTTTATTTCTTTCATCACATTCCCAGTGGGTCAGAAGATTACATACACTCAATTAGTATTTGGTAGCATTGCCTTTAAATTGTTTAACTTGGGTCAAACATTTCGAGTAGCCTTCCACAAGCTTCCCACAATAAGTTGGGTGAATTTTGGCCCATTCCTCCTGACAGAGCTGGTGTAACTGAGTCAGGGATGTAGGCCTCCTTGCTCGCACATATTTTCTCAGTTCTGCCCACAAATTTTCTATGGGATTGAGGTCAGGGCTTTGTGATGGCCACTCCAATACCTTGACTTTGTTCTCCTTAAGCCATTTTGCCACAACTTTGGAAGTATGCTTGGGGTCATTGTCCATTTGGAAGAACCATTTGCAACCAAGCTTTAACTTCCTGACTGATGTCTTGAGATGTTGCTTCAATATATCCACATCATTTTCCCCTCTCATGATGCCATCTATTTTGTGAAGTGCACCAGTCCCTCCTGCAGCAAAGCACCCCCACAACATGATGCTGCCACCCCCGTGCTTCACGGTTGGGATGGTATTCTTCGGCTTGCAAGCCTCTCCCTTTTTCCTCCAAACATAATGATGGTCATTATGGACAAACAGTTCTATTTTTGTTTCATCAGACCAGAGGGCATTTCACCAAAAAGTACAATCTTTGTCCCCATGTGCAGTTGCAAACTGTAGTCTGGCTTTTTTATGGCAGTTTTGGAGCAGTGGCTTCTTCCTTGCCGAGCGGCCTTTCAGGTTATGTCGATATAGGACTCGTTTTACTGTGGATATAGATATTTTTGTACCTGTTTCCTCCAGCATCTTCACAAGGTCCTTTGCTGTTGTTCTGGGATTGATTTGCACTTTTCGCACCAAAGTACGTTCATCTCTAGGAGACAGAACGCGTCTCCTTCCTGAGCGGTATGACGGCTGCGTGGTCCCATGGTGTTTATACTTGCGTACTATTGTTTGTACATATGAACGTGGTACCTTCAGGCGTTTGGAAATTGCTCCCAAGGATGAACCACACTTGTGGAGGTCTACAATTTTTTTTCTGAGGTCTTGGTTGATTTCTTTTGATTTTCCCATAATGTCAAGCAAAGAGGCACTGAGTTTGAAGGTAGGCCTTGAAATACAGCCACTGGTACAACTCCAATTGACTCAAATGATGTCAATTAGCCTATCAGAAGCTTCTAAAGCCATGACATCATTTTCTCGAATTTTCCAAGCTGTTTAAAGGCACTGTCAACTTAGTGTATGTAAACTTCTGACCCACTGGAGTTGTAATACAGTGAATTATAAGTGAAATAATCTGTCTGTAAACAATTGTGGAAAAAATGACTTGTGTCATGCACAAAGTAGATGTCCTAACCGACTTGCCGGAAACGTATGATCTCTGTAATTGCAAACAAAGGTAATTGCAAACAAAGGCTAATAATTGATTTTCTGGATTTTTGTTTTAGATTCCGTCTCTCACAGTTGAAGTGTACCTATGATAAAAATTACAGACCTCTACATGCTTTGTAAGTAGGAAAACCTGCAAAATCGGCAGTGTATCAAATACTTGTTCTCCCCACTGTATATATATATATACATTTCACATTCTTAAAATAAAGTGGTGATCCTAACTGCCCTAAAACTGTTTTTTTTTTACCAGGATTAAATGTCAGGAATTGTGAAAAACTGAGTTTAAATGTATTTGGCTAAGGTGTATGTAAACTTCCGACTTCAATTGTATAAATATACGTATATATATATTATTTTTTTTAAACCTATTTTTGGTTACTACACAATTGCATATGTGTTATTTCATAGTTGTGATGTCTTCCCTATTATTCTACAATGTAGAACATAGTAAAAATAAAGAAAAAACATGGAATGAGTTGGTGTGTCCACACTTTTGACTGGCAATGTATATCAACCAGGGCCAAACCTGCTTAGCTGATATAGGAACCACATCACCCATCCTTGTGGTTGAATAGACACCGGTGCTTGGCACATCTTATGACCAAACAAACATCAAACTCATCCAAGTATGAGATTTATAGACAATGATAGACAAGGATGTCCTGGGTGCTGTGAGACTTGGAGACTGTTGGATATGTTTATTTGCTTTCCGAAAGATTCCAAGTTAATATTATTTTATTTTCTCCTTAGGAGGAATTCTCATTTCCTTTCATGTCTGGAAGGGAACATGATGGGATTGGATGTTAGTGTGTGTTAGTGTGTTTGTGTGTGTGTGTGTGCCTCCTCCTGTGGTTAGGTAAACAGCGGGGAGAAGGGTGTTTGTGGTGGCACAAAGCCTGGTCATGCTGACACACATACACATACACACAAGAAGATCTCACAGTTTGACACGGTTTGACTTCAGTATTCAGCGTTTGTCCCAGGGGGGATAAACATCACATTTCTACAGTTAAGTGTAGGCATTAATTCCGAATAGTTAAGGTAAGGGTTAAGGTTACAACAAAAAGAGTTCCAATCACTGGGATTGAACACACAATCCTCCACAACAAGGCACAAGCCTACTTGATGGGAATAGCACTCACCATTGCCCCTATTGGCCAATTTTGAAGCTGTCTCCCAATGTCCTGGACTATTGTTGAATATCACCTTAGATCTTGGGTGACCTGGCTGCATGCACATGCACTCTGTGGACAATTTTTTTATTTTACTAGGCAAGTCAGTTAAGAACAAATTCTTATTTTCATAGACAGCCTAGGTACATTGGGTTAACTGCCCTATTCAGGGGCAGAACATCAGATTTTTTACCTTGAAAAAAGGTATTTTACCAGCTCGGGGATCAATCTTGCAACCTTTCGGTTACTAGTCCAACACTCTAACCACTAGGCTACCTGCCGCCCTACTTTTGACTATGGTCAAAAGTAGTGCAATATATAGGGAATAGCCATTTGGGATGCAACCCCAGTCTTCAAAAACTGGGTAGCTTTCCAACCAAGGGGACAGTTCAGCGTTCAAGAAAGGCCGTAGCACCGATGGAAATTCCACATACCTCTGACTGCTGAAAACAGGCCACACACAAACTAATGCACACACGCCCACAGAAAAGCAAACACACACACATACTCTCTCTCTCGCGCTCACACACACACACAGACACATTATCTCTCTCTCTCACACACACACACACACACACACACACACACACACACACACACACACACACACACACACACACACACACACACACACACACACAGACACACACACACACACACACACACACACAGTTCAGGCAGGATGGGACTGCGGCTGGGCCACCCACTGACCCAGTGTCTCCATGATGTTTATCCTGTAGAGTTGGCCGTGTTGCTGGCCGTATTGTTGGCCCTGTTCAAAGGAGGAGTCAGACAGCTCCTATATCCTTTTAACGACTTCTCTTCTCTCTCTCCTCAAAGTCAACAGTCTGTCAGGGCTCTGATCCCATTTGAGAAGAGAGGTTTTACACACATCCAAAATAACAACACAAAATAGTGTTATGAGACAAAGGGAGAAGAAAACACGGTCCAATAAATAGAGAAAAGGGGAATGTCCACTCATGGTTTTGCATCACCTAAGCTATATAAAATATCATGTTTGTGAAGAAAAAGCCACACAGCCGCTCCGCCTCGATCTATTGCTTCGGCCTATTGTTTCCAAAGTTTTACTTTATTTTACTTCGTTGTATTTTTATTTTGTTCATAAGTGTTTGTGTCAACACCTGCTACCAACTAGCCAGCTGGCTAGCGAGGTGGCAATGGAGCCTGCTTTGCCTGGAACAGCTAACTAACGTTTCCAGCGCTGTAGAAGCTGTGTTTATTATGCTCATGTCTGGGACAATATCTACAATCCAATCCAATTCCAATGCGGGAATGAGAGGGCTATGCTTAGCAAGCAAATCTCAATTCTGCGCAAATTTATAAGGAAAAAGCTATTTGGAACTCTCCTATGGCTGAACGCCGCTCGGGCCTGATCGATACTTCCTCGCCTTGTCAAATATCCCTATCCGAGTGGCCTGTGCTACCTGTCAAGGAAGTCGTCTCCATCTGCTTCTCCTCCTCCATCCTGTAGTGAAGTAGACGGAAAACAGCAAGAAGATTGTTCCAATCAGCGCTGGTCCCATGTCACAATTCGTGGAAACCGAAGGAAGCGGCAAGCTGCTAAGCGGACAGGAGTGACTGCGAGAGGTTCAGAGCAGATTGACAAAGCAATAGCTTCGCTGCACTGGTGCCTGATATATCTGCGCCTTCATAACTTGGATTGCCTGTGTCAGCGATGGCGGTGCTGACTACAACTATGCTGACTCCAGCAGCGGCTTCAAGTTTGGCTCCTTTCCCTCTCTCTGGATCTGATGCTATCCTGCTTCTCGTGGGCCCATGAAAGGTTCAACAAATTGTATGAGGGGTAGGAATGAGCAGATTTCTCCATTCCCTTCTCTGGCCGTTGTATTGGGCAGTTCAATGGTGAGAAATGTCTCAGTCCCTGGAGCAAAAACTCTGCGCTATCCAGACGCTCGAGCACAGGACATCAAAAAGCTGCTCCCAAACATTTTAAACCAGCATTAGGAAATTGAGTCTAACATAGTTCATGTGGGATTAAAATTGATTCAATTATTTTTTCCCCTCATCAATCTACAGACAATACCCCATAATGACAAAGCAAAAACAGGTACATCTTGTTTCCAATGGGACCTCAGGTGCATCTTGTTTCCAATGATTATCTTTGAGATGTTTCTACAACTTGGAGTCCACCTGTGGTGAATTCAATTGATTAGACATTATTTGGAAAAGCACACACCTATCTATATAAGGTCCCACAGTTGACAGTGCTTGTCAGCGCAAAAACCAAACCATAAGGTCAAAGGAATTGTCCGTAGAGCTCAGAGACAGGATTGTGTCGAGGCACAGATCTGGGGAAGGGTACCAAAAAATGTCTGCAGCATTGAAGGTCTCCAAGAACACAGTGGCCTCCATAATCCTTAAATGGAATAAGTTTGGAACCACCAAGACTCTTCCTAGAGCTGGCCGCCCGGCCAAACAAAGCAATGGGGGGAGAGGAGCCTTGGTCAGGGAGGTGACCAAGAACTGAATGGTCACTCTGACAGATCTCCAGAGATCCTCTGTGGAGATGGGAAAACCTTCCAGAAGACAACCATCTCTGCAGCACTCCACCAATCAGGCCTTTATGGTAGAGTGTCCAGACGGAAGCCACTCCTCAGTAAAAGGCACATGCCAGCCCGCTTGGAGTTTACCAAAAGGCACCTAAAGGACTCTCAGACCATGAGAAACCAGATTCTCTGGTCTGATGAAATTGAACACTTTGGCCCGAATGACAAGTGTCATGTCTGGTGGGAAACCTGGCACCATCCCTATGGTGAAGCATGGTGGTGGCAGCATCATGTTGTGGGGATGTTTTTCAGTGGCGGGGACTGGGAGACCAGTCAGGATCGAGGGAAAGATGAACGGTGCAAAGTACACAGAGATCCTTGATGAAAACTTTCTCCAGAGCCCTCAGGACCTTAGACTGGGGGCGAAGGTTCACCTTCCAACAGGACAACAACCCTAAGCACACAGCCAAGACAATGCAAGAGTGGCAATGGGGTATTATGTGTAGATTGATGAGGAAAAAAACTAACAATGTAATCCATTTTAGAATAAGGCTGTAATGTCACAAAATGTGGGAAATAGTCATGGGGTCTGAATACTTTCCGAATGCACTGTATGTGTTCCTTTTGTCCAGGTGGGAAAGGGCATGACACGACAAACTTAGGCAACGAACGCTGAGACTACACATCCAAGTATAACTGATCAAATTACGAAAGACAAGCATTTTAATTTTGAATTCCATAAAATGAGTGTGGAAGAAGTGAAAACATGATTGTTGTCTATCAACAATTACAAGCCACCGGGGTCTGACAACTTGAATAGAAAATGAATGAGGATAATAGCGGATGATATTGCCACTCCTATTTGCCATATCTTCAATGTACTGTAAGTATACTAGAAAGTGTGTGCCCTCAGGCCTTTAGAGAAGCAAGAGTAATTCCACTACCCAAGAATAGTAAAGCCCCTTTACTGGCTCAAATAGCCAACCAATCAGCCTATTACCAGCCCTAAGTAAACTTTTGAAAAAAATGGTGTTTGACGAGATACAATTTCCCCCCTTCCTCTCTGGTGGGAACTTCACCCAGGAGGGAAAGTCATGACACTAGATAGCCAACTTAACTTGGGATGTTGACTGCTGTTCTTAGGTCAGCTAGCTAACGTTACGTTTATGATCTGTCTAGTAATATTATTCATATCTCAGAGCCATTTGCTTTGCTAGTTACAGCCTAATGTTAGCTAGCTAACATTGAACCTGGTTGGTTAGCTGGGTAGTAACGTCATGAGTTGGGATTATGGCTCATTTTTTACCTAGCTAGCTAACTACATTCCTTAAACTTCTTTGGGATAGGGGGCAGTATTTATCACGTCCGGATGAAAAGCATGCCCAGAGTAAACTGCCTGCTACTCAGGCCCAGAAGGTAGGATATGCATAATATCAGTGATTTGGAAAGAAAACACTCTGAAAGTTCTAAAACTGTTTGAATGATGTCTGTGAGAACAGAACTCATATGGCAGGCAAAAACCTAAGAAAAATCCAACCAGGAAGTGGGAAATCTGAGGTTTGTAGTTTTTCAAGTGATTGTCTATCCAATATACAGTGTAAATGGGGTCAAATTGCACTTCCTAAGGCTTCCACTAGATGTCAACAGTCTCTAGAACATTGTTTCAGGCTTCTACTGTGAAAGGGGAGCGAATAAGAGCTGTTTGAACCAGGGGTCTGGCTGAAAACCTTGAGTTGTTGATCGCCCGCACCCGTGAGCAGGAGCTCCGTTCCCTTTAATTTCTAAAGACAAAGGAATTGTCCGGTTGGAATATTATTGAAGATTTATGATAAAAACATCCTAAAGATTGATTATATACATTGTTTGACATGTTTCTACGAACTGTAATGGAACTTTTTTGACTTTTCGTCTGGACTTAGTGCCCGCACCTTGTGCATTTGGATTGGTGAACCTAACGTGCGAACAAAAAGGAGGTATTTGGACATAAAGATGAACTTCATCGAACAAAACAAACATTTATTGTGGAACTGGGATTCCTGGGAGTGCATTCCGATTCCGATGAAGATCATCAAAGGTAAGTGAATATTTATAATGCTATTTCTGACTTTTACTGTCTCCGCAACATGGCGGGTATCTGTATGGCTTGTTTTGGTGGCTGAGCGCTGTACTCAGATTATTGCATGGTGTGCTTTCACTGTAAAGCTTTTTTGAAATCTGACACAGCGGTTGCATTAAGGAGAAGTTTATCTTTAATTCTATGCATAACACTTGTATCTTTCATCAATGTTTATGATGAGTATTTCTGTAAATTGATGTGGCTCTCTGCAAATTCGGCGGATGTTTTCGAGGCAAAACATTACTGAACATAACGCGCCAATGTAAACTGCGATTTTTGGATATAAATATGAACTTATCGAACAAAACATACATGTATTGTGTAACATGAAGTCCTATGAGTGCCATCTGATGAAGATCATCAAAGGTTAGTGATTAATTCTATCTCTATTTCTGATTTTTGTGACTCCTCTCTTTGGCTGGAAAAAGACTATGTTTTTTTTGACTAGGCGCTGTCCTCAGATAATCGCAATGTATGCTTTCGCCATAAAGCCTTTTTGAAATCGGACACTGTGGTTGGATTAACAAGAAGTTTATATTTAAAATTGTGTGTAATACTTGTTTGTTTGAGGAATTTTAATTATGAGATTTCTGTTGTTTAAATTTTGCACCCTGCAATTTCACTGGCTGTTGTCGAGGTGGGACGCTAGAGAGGTTTTAACAAAAGACTCTGTTGATAGACGTAGCTGGTAAATTCGCTCTGTCTATCTACTCCAATTTCAGAGCACTGTGTAAAGCTGTCATCAAGGCAAAGTGTGGCTACTTTGAAGAATCTCAAATAAAAATATACTTTGGTTTGTTTAACACTTTTTTGGTTACTACATGATTCCATGTGTTATTTCATAGTGTTGATGTCTTCCCTATTATTCTACAATGTAGAAAATAGTAAAAATAAAGAAAAACCTTGAATGAGTAGGTGTGTCCAAACTTTTGACTGGTACTGTATACCACATCTGTCACCGGCTTCATCAGTAAGTGCATCGATGACATCGTCCTCACTTTGACCGTACGTACATACCCCAACCAGAAACCATGGATTACAGGCAACATCCGCACTGAGTTAAAGGGTAGAGCTGCTGCTTTCAAGGAGCGTGACTCTAACCCAGACGCTTATAAGAAATCCCACTATGCTCTCCGACGACCCATAAAACAGGCAAAGCATCAATACAGGACTCAAATTTAATCCTATTACATTGGCTCCGACGCTCGTTGGATGTGGCAGGGCTTGCAAACTGTTACTCATTACGAAAGGGAAGCCCAGCTGCGAGCTGCCCAGTGACACAAGCCTACCAGATGAGCTAAATGACATCTATGCGTGCTTCGAGGCAAGCAACACGGAAGCATGCATGAGAGCACCAGCTGTTCTGGCTAAATCATGTTATGGGTATACCTGTAATCGTAAAGGACTGGGGAGTTTTTCATGATAAAAAATAAATGGAATGGAGGTAAAGCAGAGGAAAACCTGGTTCAGTCTGCTTTCAACCAGACACTGGGAGATTAATTCACATTTCAGGAGGACAATAACCTAAAATGCAAGGCCATACTGCAGTTGTTTACCCTTGAAAACAGTAAATGTTCCTGAGTGGCCGAGTTACAGTTTTGACTTAAATCTACTTGAAAATCTTGGGCAAGACCTGAAAATGGTTGTCTAGCAATGATCAACAAACAATTTGACAGAGCTTGAACAATTTTTAAAAGAATTACGGGCAAATGTTGCACAATCTAGGTGTGGAAAGCTTTAATAAGAGGCTTACCCAGAAAGACTCACTGCTGTAATCGCTGCCAAAGCTACTTCTACAAAGTATTGACTCAGGAGTATACAGTAATACTTATGTACTGTAAATGTGACATTTCTGTATTCCATTTTAAATACATTTGCAAAAATGTCTAAAAACATCTTTTAACTTTATCATTATGGGGTATTGTGTGTAGATAGATGAGAAAAGGTATTTTTTGAAACAACTTTGAATTCAGGTTGTAACACAACAAAATGTGGAATAAGTCAAGGGGTATGAATACTTCCTGAAGGCAGTGTAGAAACCAAAACCATGCATATTATACATTAGGATAAAAAAGTAAGCATGTTTCATCTCTGTGTGTGTGTCACGACTTCCGCCGAAGTTGGTGCCTCTCCTTGTTCGGGCGACGTTCGGCGGTCGACGTCACCGGCTTTCTAGCTGCCACCGATCTACGTTTCTTTTTTCCATTTGTCTTGTCTTGATTGTACACACCTGGTTCCCATTCCGTTATAATTTATTCCATATTTAACCCTCTGGTTCCCACATGGTTTTGTGCGTGTTTGTTCTTTGTTTAGTGTTCAAGTACGTCTTTTACTCAGTTCTGTGTCCTGCGCCTGACTCCTTCCTAACCGCTGCACACTGACACTTGACAGAAACACGCACCAGATATGGAGTCAGCAGGTGCACCCAGTCCTCCGTCACCAGTGGAGGAGCGCGACCAGCAGCACGCGACGATGCTCCAAAATCTTGGCACAGCCATTGTTCGCGTGCTGCACACCATGGAGCGACCCCCATCAACTTCACCCCAACCCACACCGCTGTCCCCCCCTCCATCACCTGTTGTCAACATTTATAGGCCTATTTATTTTCTGCAACAACACAATCCCTCATCACACTTGTAAGCAAGTATAAGTGCCAGTGACTCCTGGGGGAAAGAGTGGCTATCAGCTGATCGTAGGAAATGATGATGTGAATCTGCTAGCTAGCTATGCTGTCTCGTTTTAACTTGATTTGAGTTTGTTCAAGCATATTTGATACATATTTTATGTGTGTGTGTGTGTGTGTGTGTGTGTGTGTGTGTGTGTGTGTGTGTGTGTGTGTGTGTGTGTGTGTGTGTGTGTGTGTGTGTGTGTGTGTGTGTGTGTGCATGTCCATGGCATTTTTTTATGATAATTTCAGATTTTCAGCCCAGTGACAATTCTGATGTGCACATTCAGACACATTCAGAGACCAGATTGAGATGCTTTATGAATGCATCAGTTTGCATTCTCAATATGAAGGAGAATGCATTCATTCAACCATAGTGGAAATCAGACCTCCCCAACCAGTACTTTAACCTAGCCATGTAACATCCACTGGTAAACCAAAAGACAGTAATTTCCAAACCAAAAACAATATCCCATATCTTTTGGCATCAGTCTAACACGAACCAACTATAAGCACACGTCTTGGCAATACCGCGTGCCTGTGTTTATCCACAACAGGAACTCACAAACACGCACGCCAACACACACACACACACACACACACGCACACACACACACAAACACACAAACACATGCAAAGACGCACACACTGACACAGCTCCCATTACCATCTATAGCAGGAACTGGACTGTCAGCTCCTTGTCAAGAGTGTGACTTGTATTTTTTGCTAACTCTACACCAGAGCAAGGACTACCACAGACCCAAACACACACTGACTTGTGGTCAACACTGTCTTGTGTGAGTGAGAGTTGGCTTTGCTAGCCATGGGTCAAATCTATGCATGTATAGTATACAGTGCCTTTGGAAAGTATTCAGACCCCTTGAATTTTTCCACATTTTGTTAGGTTACAGCCTTATTCTAAAATTGATTCAATCTACACACAATAACCCATAATGACAAAGGAAAAACAGGTTTTCAAAAATAAAAAACAGAAATATAACATTTACATAAGTATTCAGACCCTTTACTCAGTACTTTGCAGAAGCACCTTTGGCAGCGATTACAGCCTCGAGTCTTCTTGAGTATGACGCTACAAGCTTGGCACATCTGTATTTGTGGAGATTCTCCCATTTTTCTCTGCAGATCCTCTCAAGCTCTGTCAGGTTGGATGGGAAGCATCGCTGCACAGCTATTTTCAGGTCTCTCCAGAGATGTTAGATTTGCCAGGTCGCAGTTGTAAATGAGAACTTGTTCTCAACTGGCCTACCTGGTTAAATAAAGGTGAAGTAAAAAATATATAATTGTGTTCATGTCCGGGCTCTGCCTGGGCCACTCAAGGACATTCAGAGACTTGTCCTGAAGCCACTCCTGCGTTGTCTTGGCTGTGTGCTTAGTTTCGTTGTCCTGTGGAAGGGTGACCGTCCACAGTCTGAGGTCCTGAGTACTCTGGAGCAGGTTTTCTTTCCCTCGATCCTGACTGGTCTCCCAGTCCCTGCCGCTGAAAAACATCCCCACAGCATGATGCTGCCACCACCATGCTTCACCATAGGGATGGTGCCATGTTTCCTCCAGACGGGATTCTTGGCATTCAGGCCAAAGAATCTTGTTTCTCATGGTCTTCAGATTCTTTAGGTGCCTTTTGGAAAACTCCAAGCGGGCTGTCATGTGCCTTTAACTGAGGAGCGGCTTCCGTCTGGCCAGTCTACCATAAAGGCCTGATTGGTGGAGTGCTGCAGAGATGGTTGTCCTTCTGGAAGGTTCTCCCATCTCCACAGAGGAACTCTGGAGCTTTGTCAAAGTGACCATTGGGTTCTTGGTCACCTCCCTGACCATTGCTCAGTTTGGCGGCCAGCTCTAGGAAGAGTCTTGGTGGTTCCAAACTTCTTCCATTTAAGAATGATGGCCATGGTGTTCTTGGGGACCTTCAATGCTGCATAAATGTTTTGGTACCCTTTCCCAGATCTGTGCCTCGACACCATCCTGTCTCTGAGCTCTACGGACAATTCCTTTGACCTTATGGCTTGGTTTTTGCTCTGACATGCACTGTCAGCTGTGGGACCTTATATAGACAGGTGTGTGCCTTTCCAAATCATGTCCAATCAATTGAATTTACCACAGGTGGATTCCAATCAAGTTGTAGAAACATCTTAAGGATGATCAATGGAAACAGGATGCAGCTGAGCTCAATTTCGTGCCTCATGGCAAAGGGTCTGAATACACATGTAAATAAGGTATTCTGGTATTACTTTCTAACGGCACTGTAAATCAGGTTTGAGTAAAAATGTAATTCCATGACATTCAAAGGAATTCAAAACATGAAAGGCTTCATCTTTTCTTGTATGCATCTTTTAAAAAACATTGGAAAAATTGTAACCTCAAATACAAATAAAAACATTATTGTCTTTGCAAAAGCCTAAACGTGAATGTTTGTCTCAGCTGACCGTCTTTGACTATGGACTGATGGTGTCGCTAACATTACAGCAACAACACACACACAACAATACACACACACACACACACACACACACACACACATACACACACACACACACACACACACACACACACACACACACACACACACACACACACACACACACACACACACACACACACACACACACACACACACACACACACACACACACACTCACACAGGGGGTATATGTGGAAGCCTGCGATTGGACATGCATCCATTCAGGCAATCGGAGGGAAGCAGCTGGATTCAAGCGAATACTGTTAGTTCAGCATGTTTCCTATTGTGTGGAGGCTATTCTAGTATTGGATTTTATTTGAATTCAGAATGGCTGGAGTCTGTTGGTGTTTCTATGTGCGTTTGCGTGCGTGCGTGCATGCATACCTGTGTGTGAGAGGATGGGGGGATAGAGAGAGGGAGGGTGGGAAGGAGTAAAGGAGTGAGGGAGGGATGGATAAAGGCTAGTGGTAACAAGAGAAACTTGCTATCCGTGAATAGTTTATCGAATAGCTTATCCTAAAAGGTTCCAAACTGCTTCTGTACTGTTTGGCACTCACACACACTCTGATGATAAATGTTTAATAAAAGCACTCACTACAGGTAGTGAATTATATCCACAAGTGCTATGACTCATACATGCTCCCTCTCTCTCACACACACAGACACACACAAATCAATTAACTACTGTTTGATGGCTACAGTGAATTAGCAGGCGAAACGGGATGTGAACCTTCAACCCTACCCATTGGGCACAAACTGTTTTAATCAACGATGTTGGAAAAATAATTTGTCAACGTACTGTGATGTGTAATCAATGTGTAAAGTACTATGGATTTGAAAAAAGTCATCAAATGTTGTTTTGAGGGTGAAATTTCAACCACAGGATTATGTCATCAAGGTAACCAAATTTAAACATAGACAAACCTTGTATAAAATATGTATTATTTGTAACTACAGCTACCCTTTGGTCTCGCATCCAGGTTTTTAACCAAGCCCAGCCCTGCTTAGCTTTGATATTTGTCACTGACTATTACCAATGTGGTATCATGAGAATGATTGTTGCGAGATCTCCAATTAAAAAACAAAATAGATTCACTGTTGTTATCGGAGTCATTCCAAAGGTAGTTCCTTAGAGTCTATTGACTTACCTGTGCGTCAATCTAAGTAACATAATAAAAAAATACCAATCAAAATTTGTCAGTTTAAGCTAGAGATATATTTTTGCATCTCAATCCCCCGCAACTGCCTATGTTGGCAGTCCTCATCTGGTAATTGACCTATAGAGGTGTAGAGGTGTTTTTCAAACCAAGAGACATCCCAAAAAATGTCCTACAAAAAATATGACCACTCTATGGAAAGATGAAACTCTCACATACACAATGGAGTTTCTCTACGACCATGTGACACCCCCACAAGTGTCACGGGACTCGTCTGAAGGTTATCTGGTAGAGGTTTTAAAAAATGTATGGAAGTACGGAGCTAGTTTTAACAAACAGATCACTGACCATTTCGAATCCCACCGTACCTTCTTCGCTGTGCAATCCGGTTTCCGAGCTGGTCATTGGTGCACCTCAGCCACACTCAAGGTACTAAACGATATCATAACCACCATCGATAAAAGACAGTACTGTGCAGCCGTCTTCATCGACCTGGCCAAGGCTTTCGACTGTGTCAATCACAGTATTCTTATCGGCAGACTCAACAGCCTTGGTTTCTCAAATGACTGCCTCACCTGGTTCACCAACTACTTCTCAGACAGAGTTCATTGTGTCAAATCGGAGGGAAGTCCGGACCTCTGGCAGTCTCTATGGGGGTACCACAGGGTTCAATTCTCGGGCCGACTCTTTTCTCTGTATACATCAACGATGTCGCTCTTGCTGCGGGTGATTCCCTGATCCACCTCTACGCAGACGACACCATTCTGTATACATCTGGCCCTTCTTTGGACACTGTGTTAACTAACCTCCAAATGAGCTTCAATGCCATAAAACTCTCCTTCCGTGGCCTCCAACTGCTCTTAAACGCTAGTAAAACCAAATGCATGCTTTTCAACCATTCACTGCCCGCACCCGCCCGCCCCACTAGCATCACTACTCTGGACGGTTCTGACTTAGAATATGTGGACAACTACAAATACCTAGGTGTCTGGCTAGACTGTAAACTCTCCTTCCAGACTCATATTAAACATCTCCAATCCAAAATTAAATGTAGAATCGGCTTCCAATTTCGCAACAAAGCCTCCTTCACTCACGTTGCCAAACATACCCTCGTAAAACTGACTATCCTACCGATCCTCGACTTCGGCGATGTAATTTACAAATAGCTTCCAATACACTACTCAGCAAACTGGATGCAGTCTATCACAGTGTCATCCGTTTTGTCACCAAAGCCCCATACACCACCCACCACTGCGACCTGTATGCTCTAGTCGGCTGGCCCACGCTACATGTTCGTCACCAGACCCACTGGCTCCAGGTCATCTATAAGTCTTTGCTAGGTAAAGCTCCGCCTTATCTCAGCTCACTGGTCACGATAACAACACCCACCCGTAGCACGCGCTCCAGGAGGTATCTCACTGGTTATCCCCAAAGCCAACACCTACTTTGGCCGCCTTGCCTTCCAGTTCTCTGCTGCCAATGACTGGAACGAATTGCAAAAATCGCTGAAGCTGGAGACTTATATTTCCCTAACTAACTTTAAACATTAGCTATCTGAGCAGCTAACCGATTGCTGCAGCTGTACATAGCCCATCTGTAAATAGCCCACCCTATCTAACTACCTAATCCCCATATTGTTTTAATTTACTTTTTCTGCTCTTTTGCACACCAGTATTTCTACTTGCACATCACCATCTGCTCATCTATCACTCCAGTGTTAATTTGCTAAATTGTAATTACTTCGCTACTATGGCCTATTTATTGCCTTACCTCCTCACGCCATTTGCACACACTGTATATATACTTTCTTTTTTTTTCTATTGTGTTATTGACTGTACGCTTGTTTATTCCATGTGTAACTCTGTGTTGTTGCTCGTGTCGCACTGCTTTGCTTTATCTTGGCCAGGTCGCAGTTGTAAATGAGAACTTGTTCTCAACTAGCTTACCTGGTTAAATAAAGGTGAAATAAATAAATACAATTTAAAAAAATAAGACAGACACTTCAAAACCTTATGATTTGTTTTTTGACTTTTGTCATTTATGAATGTGTTATTCAATGTGTTTCTATGGGCTATAGTAGTAAAGGCTAAATTCAATAGTTTATCAAATAATACCTACAAGGGTCTTAAAATTCATAATCAAATAGCTAAATGATCCATGCTATTACCATCTTAAAACAATTCCATATCTTAGCTTAGTAGAAATGTGACCATACTTTATCACTCATATGTCATCCATTATATTTAGGCTTATAAGGGCCCAATTCCGACTTGGGAAATTACGCTTCTCAGTAGTTGGTATTCAGACTTACCTTATGAAGGTTGTGGAGGAAATTAATTGATTACATACTATGCTGTTTAATTAAACATGCTATGCTGTTTTTTTATTTAAAGAATTGTTCTATATAATTGTCTTATATATGCTAGTATTTTTTACTGATACAAACCTGTCTTGTGTGACTTATTCATAAATCAGAGCGTAGAGATTTATGAGCCGTTTGGGTACGACCGCAGTATGTGACCTCCTGTGTTTACAATAGGCAGGAATTTAGCTATGTGGGAATTGAAGGAACAGAGGATGGTGGTGAAATCAGCTATCTTGATCTGCACAGATGAGATAAATTACTTTTTACAACTCTGTTCCCTGGCCCTGTTTCTGCACATCTGCTAACTGTCACATAGATAAGAGGATGTACTTTCTATAAAAGGAGAGAGCCAACTCTGTTCGTTGGGCTTTCAACTCTGAACTATTTTTGTGATTGTTGATTGCCAAATTTTTGAAAATCTTATAATAAAGTTGTTGTTAGAAGAATCTACAGTCTCTCTCTTCTTTAGAATTTCCACCACAAGGTGCGTAATGAGCTTTGCAGGCGTGGTTCCCTTGCACACACTGAATAAACGTAATTTAACTTTAGTTCATTTAGTAAATATTTTCTTAACTCTATTTTCTTAAAACGTAATTGTTGGTTAAGGGCTTGTAGGTAAGCATTTCACAATAAGGTGAAATATTGATTTGATTTTAAATGGTTGCTAGAGCAGTGATAGACATTTGGGTGACAGCTACACAAAAAATCTAACATTCTTTTTCCATTGGAATTTAGTTGTGCTTTAAGATGGTTGAAAGCATAGTGATAATAATTGATAATAATGGGACCGCAGGTAGCCTAGCGGTTAATAATTGAGAGTGTTAGGCCAGTAACCAAAAGGTTGCTGTTTCAGATCCCAAAGCTGACCATGTGCCCTTAAGTAAGGCACTTCACCCTAATTGCTCCTGTAAGTCTCCCTGGATAACAGTGTCTGCTAAATGACTAAAATGTAATTGACAACACATTGAAAATTAATTTAACTTTTGGTTGTGTTTCTGAATGTGTGAATATAGTTTGCAATCTCTTTGATCAACATCTCAGCTATTGCTCACATTGAAATGATGTAGTGTGCCCAGTGGGTAAGCACTCACTGTTAAACGTACCAATCATTGCTGATTATGTAATTTATTGCTCCCTCGAATTTCAATGGCAGTATTTGTGTTTGACTGATAACACAATCACATCTCACTATGACTAGTGTAGCCCTACTTACTGTAGCTTACTGCACTTGCAGTGAATTAGGGGCGAAGCGGGATTTGAACTCACAACCCTAAGCTCTTAGCACTCACTTAATGTACAAATACTTTGAACGATTGTTGCCTCAAGTGTCTCTCTTAGTATTTATGCCTGAATGAGTTATCAGGCAAACAGCCTGAAATAACTGTTGGATGTTGTTGTTTACAGCTGACGTAGAGAGCCAGATGGAAAGGGAGGTATTTCCTCTGAATTATGAATAAACATTACAATTATTAATAACTAAGGGAAAACACAAAGCAGGGGTGCAACTTTGGTATTAGAAGTGGGGTGGCAATAACCTGGCAGGGGTCCTCCCTTAGATCTTTTTGGGGTATCTAAAGCTCATTTCCTGCATTTCTACTAGGGCTGTCCCTGACTAAAAAAAATCTTGGTCCACCAAGAGTAGTCTTTTCTTTTGACCAATCGATTTAAAACATTGACAGGAACATTTCAAACAAAAGACGATGAATAAATTGACAAAACTCATAAATGGAGTGAAATAAACAGAAACTTCTTCATCACAAGTGTAGCATAGGTTGTGATTTCTGCAAAACACAGTAAATTACTGTAATTGTCATGGATTCCCCCATACTGCTGCTCATTCTGTGCGGAGGTCTACGTCACCGTCCTCTAGGCATCACTGAACTGTTTCATTATGCACACCTGGTTCCCATTCCCCCTGATTAGTAATTGTATATATGTGCCCTCTGTTCACTATTGTTTGGTCGGTTAATGTTCAATTGTCCGTTGGGCTTGTGAGTACCTGTGCTTTAGTGTATCGGCTTTCATGCACTCGTTATTACGGGTCTTGTCCCATGTATTTATCAGAGGTTTAACCTCGCTCTCTTGTTTGGGTTACATCCCTGTGTTTTTGTACACGTGTTTGTTTTGGGCTTCGTCCGTTTGCCTTTCATGGCATGTTGTATTTTTGGGTGGAGTATTAAAACCCCCAATTACGTATTCCTGCTCCTGTCTCCAATCATTTATACAACGTAACAGTAATACTACTTTATTGAATGCATTAACAGAAATTAACATAACCGAACAAACATTTCAGATTAACTATGGGAACTAAAGATAAATGTAAGCTACTTCTGGTGATGTAATTGGGAATTGATAGACACAGCACACAATGCACACAATGAAGTTATGAAACAATGAATATCCATGAAATGGCGGTAGAGCACATTCTGGAATGAAACATGCATTGTTTATTTCATTCCATTTATGAGTTTTCTATTCAATTTATTCATTGTCTTTTGTTTGAAAAGCTTTTGTCAATGTTGAGTAAGGACCTGATTACGCACATAGAAGTAGGACTAGTCTACCTGGCCTGCACGCACATGTAGGCCTATAAATGTGCCCATTTGGGGATGTCCGATAGTATTCATTGTCGTGACGTTGTATTAGTTCATGTGACGACTGTTGCTCATTGAATGATTAACGGTTTATAATTGCGTGATTAAATGAATCAGGCAATTATTAACTCATTAACCTGGGGCACCATGGGAAAATTAGTTTTATTGAGTTTCTATTTCCCAAATGAACTCAAAGAATATGAGAATATCGATTTTACAACAGTCGCTAATTAATCAATTTCCTCTACAGTCTCATTCTGAACGTCGCATAATCCGGGAATCTGCACAAACCCGAGTCCCATCAATGATTTCGTACCACACCATTTTAGTTGATTATTTATTTACTAGAAAGCTAAAATAATAATAAAAGATACACATACACAAAAACACAGTTTAGGCTATTGGTTAGAACTTAGTACAACGGGCCAACTCACTCTGGCGCATGTTACCCAAAATGGGGATTTAAAAGAGAGAGAAAGTACACGAGAGAAATATACATTTGGGTGCATTTGTCAGCTATGTTTATTTTATCCCTAGCGTTGCCCCGAACTGCTGCTCTTATGGGTCAGAATATAAGGATGTAATTACGTGTTGAAGGTCTCCGATGAGATTCTCCACGTGGACCGTTTAGGCTTCTCAATGACGCACTTCTCTGGTGCAACGCTCTGGTTGTCCTCGCAATGTCAGTGTCCTTTTGGCTTCGTGGTCTGATTCCTTGCCCTTGTTATGAATGGGGTCTTCTGAGGACAACCAGCCCTGTAGCCCAAGGCTCACGGCGTAGGAATGAAAACAATGTAGATACCACGATTTGATGGGGAGTGGAGACCGGGTGGTTCGGCTTGAATTCACCCGCTTAGACGCAGCTACTCATCTGTAGTATGGGTAGAAAAGGGTTCCTTTATCTTCAACCTCGTGTTGCATTTTGGGTTTGTTGACTACTCAGACCTTGGCTGCAGCTCGGGTCACTTAGTCTGATATGATCATTCTTAACTCACATGTCTTATACGCTCGGGTCAGAAGTGGGTGTAACCGCAATTCTCTGGGCGTTACAAGGCAAGGTCTGGATTTTACTCAGATCCAATTTAGACAACTAACTTCACATTTCATCTTTACCAAAACATTCTCTTTGATTGGTACATTTCCCCCCCCCAACATACAATGTATAAATATCAAGCACATATTAGGAAAACTCTTAAAGTTACAATGTTTTTGTTATAACGTCGTCCTTTGACTTTTAATAACATAACAAAACTGATATTAATTTTCATATTCCATCTATCGTCATTACCACCATTGTGGCTGACGAAACCCCTTGTCCCAAAGTCCATTTATTGCATGTTAATGTTCTCCATAGTTCTCCATAGTGAGAGGACAAAGGAATTTGGTCTCCTGCCTTACATAAAACACCCCCATCTTCCTATCCCTTGAGATCCAACCTTCTCCTCTGGTGGGGGTGAAATCTCTCTGCAGGATTGTGGTCATTGGTAACCTGAGCCGAGCAGGACAGTCATGACATCATGATTGTCTTAACTCACCACCACATTGTGCTGTCAAACGTCAGAATATCAGTCTTCAACCGCTTGGCTGCTAGTATCATCGTTTGAGTCAGTTCTAGTGTGTTTGAGGCAAAAATAATACATAAATTAGTGAGCTAGCTAATGTTTGGCTAGCTCCAATGGTACATCAACTGGTGAAAACTAGCTAAGTTATTTTACTTTTGTTGAAACGGGACAAAGAGGCTACAAAACATTTCCATACACACAACAGCTGTTAAATACTGCTGTCTGACAGATAGCTAAAGGCTAGAGCTGAACTGGCTGTGGTAGCTACTAACTAGCTTGCTAGTTAATTCTCTTCAGACAGAATTTCAGTTGAGAGGGGATAAAACATTAGCCAATGTTACATGTCACTTACACTACTAGCTCAGCACTGGGAATACATACAATTGTTCTGTTAAAACTTCTTATGTCATATCGATCCCATTAGCGGGATCTCAGCCAACAGCCAGTGAAAGTGCAGGGCGCCAAATTCAAACAACAGAAATCTCATAATGAAAATTCCTCAAACATACAAGTATTTTATACCATTTTAAAGATACACTTCTTGTTAATCCCACCACAGTGTCTGATTTCAAATAGGCTTTACGGCGAAAGCACCACAAACGATTATGTTAGGTGAGTGCCTAGTCACAGAAAAACACAGCCATTTTTCCAGCCAAAGAGAGGAGTCACAAAAAGCAGAAATATAGATAAATTAATCACTAACCTTTGATGATCTTCATCAGATGACACTCATAGGACTTCATGTTACACAATACATGTATGTTTTGTTTGATAAAGTTCATATTTATATCCAAAAATCTCAGTATACATTGGCACGTTATGTTCAGTAGTTCCAAAGACATCCAGTGATTTTGCAGAGAGCCACATCAATTTACAGAAATACTCATCATAAATGTTGATGAAAATACAAGTGTTACACATGGAACTTTAGATATACTTCTCCTTAATGCAACCGCTGTGTCAGATTTCAAAAAAACTTTACGGAAAAAGCACACCATGCAATAATCTGAGTACAGCGCTCAGAGACCAAAACAAGCCAAACAGATATCCGCCATGTTGTGTAGTCAACAGAAGTCAGAAATAGCATTATAAATATTCACTTACCTTTGATGATCTAAGTGCCATTAGCCATCAGCTAATGGCAGTCTGCCAGACCTCTGACTCAATCCCCTCTCATTCGCCCCCACTTCACAGTAGAAGCATCAAACAAGGTTCTAAAGACTGTTGACATCTAGTGGAAGCCTTAGGAAGTGCAATATGACCAATATCCCACTGTATCTTCCATAGGTAATGAGTTGAAAACCTACAAACCTCAGATTTCCCACTTCCTGGTTGGATATTTTCTCAGGTTTTTGCCTGCCATATGAGTTCTGTTATACTCACAGACATCATTCAAACAGTTTTAGAAACTTCAGTGTTTTCTATCCACATATACTAATAATATGCATATCTTAGCTTCTGGGACTGAGTAGCAGGCAGTTTACTCTGGGCACCTCTAGGCACCTTATTCATCCAAGCTACTCAATAATGCCCCCAGCCATAAGAGCAGTTACACTGACAGCTACATCAGTCAAATAAAGAGTAGCCGGTTTCTGCTCTGGTTGCTTTTCAGTGGCGACACGTCATTCAGGAGAGGTAGGGCAGAGCCTGTTTAGCATTGATATGTCACATATCAATTTGCAAACAATGTAAAAAATAAAATAAAATAATTAATAAAGCTGCATACATGGCCTCTTTTTTGCTTTCTTAAGGCAGCTCCAAAATGCAGGTGTTTAAGCCTAGCTCAGTGTTTTCTGTGGTAAAGGGGAAGCCAGCGGAAAATACAGAGCGTAGGGGTTGGTAATCTTCTCTAGTTGCGCCGTGATTGGCTCAGTGTTCTGTCACACATGGGGACACTACGTCACAGCAAAATCTACAGGGAGAGCTAGAAAGTTCAAGCCCCCTTGGGTGCTGCCATAGATTTACATTAGAAGGGCCTATCCAAGAAGGCTACATTTTATCTGTGGCCAATGACCTTATGTTAAATCAAGTTATATCTGCCATAGCTTTGATTGGACTGATCATGTCAACATCATACGTTCCAAATCTTAGCTAGCAAGCTAAACAAGCATTCATCCTCATGCATCAAGTCGGCAAACTACTGGCAAATCCTTTTCAATCCTTGTCATATGAAGATAAATTACAGATAAAATGTATCGGAAATTGGACAAACATTAAACAAGTTGGAAATCGCAAATTCAGCAATGAGTGCGCCACTGCAGTCCAAGGTTTGATCCCAGGCTGTGTCACAGCCGGCTGTGACCGGGAGACCCATCAGGCGGCGCACAATTGGCCGATCAGCGTCCGGTTTAGGGGAGGGTTTGGCCTTGTCTCATCGTGCTCTAGCGACTTCTTGGAAGCTGACTTCGGTCCTCGGTTCGACAGTGTTTCCTCTGACACATTGGTGCGGCTTGGCTCCCGACCTGCACTGAGTCCGTAGGGGAGTTGCAGCGATGAGACAAGATCGTAACTACCAATTGGATATAACGAAAAAGGGGGAAATGCCATGGGCCAGAAAAGTTGGAATACATTGACCATGCTGTCAATCCAGCATGACTTCTGCCGCGTTCAAAACAACTAGAAATTCGGAACTGGGAAATCTCAGACTTCTGTGAGTTCAAGACAACTGGGGACTCAGATAAAACTAGCTCTGACTGGGAAAATATGGAAAAGAATTTTGAATAGTCATTCAACTCGGAATTCCAAGTCGGATTTCGGCCCTCTTTCTAGAGCCCACAAGAAAGACCGCCGCGCCACCTTCCTGTTCAAGGGAGCACAGCGCAACAAGATGAGTCCAAAAATGTCTTGTATGCTGCTGCATAAATTGTAATATGCCAGGGAGATATGTATACTGTAGCAAAGAAAGTAATACTAAGTGTATGTTGTGTAGTACGCTGTTCGTAGCACATGTGCCTCGGCCTAATGTTCTGACCTGGTGGTGCACATGTGTAGCCTATAGCCTGTTTTAGAGAAATGTCATCGAATATTGTATGAGCTTTCATTATCTTCTTATTTGCCCCCTTTATTTATCCTACGGGTCTGACTCGGTGTACAGGGAGAATACTGTAAGAATGGCCCTTGTTCGGAATTCTGTCGCTGTACATTTCAAAGTGCTGACTACGTCTGTTCTAGTTCACTCATTAATGTCTTAATCCAAAACATGGATTGCCTCATCCTCTCGTCGCCCCCTTATGCCATAGTTTGTGCATCTCAATTATCAGTAGAAACCACATTGTGTCATATCAGCTATGGTTTTTTTAAAGGCAGTAAATGAGGCTGAATTAACTGTTTCACTGCCAGACAAGGCTCCGCTGATAGCCAGGTGTAGCAGTGCTAAGGATTCACTACATGGTGCTGAAAAGAAAGTTCTGCTGTTCGGACAGCTTTATGTAGGCCCTAACAGTTTGTGGGCAATGTTTGTCACCGTTATAGTGTATTGTTTAGTGTTGCATTGGGTTGTGTAGTGGCTTTGCTGGCATGCATCTATATTTTGTTGTTGTTGAGTTTGCCCGACCAAGATGTACATGCTAAAATCACCACTGTTGCTTTTACAACTCTGAGAAAAAGCAGAACACACATACAGCAGCTGCAGACAGCAGCACCATGCTGGTCAGAAGTTTTGCCTTCACACAGCCTGTCCGCACACACTGTGGTGTCCCAGCATTCCTAAATCCAGCTGGCATAAACCGCCAAACAGCCTACCCGACCACTCTGAGGCGTCTGCATGGTCCTAAAGCACACTGATGCCATTAATTTTGTTTCACAGTGCAATAATAAAACTGGGGGAGACAAAAATGCAACTTTAGAATTTGGGGGAGTCATGTCCCCCCTGTCCCCAGTGAAGTTGCGCCCCTGACACAAAGTTTACAAGAAAAATGACCTCTGGTTTTTGCACAGACAAATCACTCATATACACTGAAAAATATATAAACGCAACATGAATAGTGTTGGTTCCATTTTTCATGAGCTAAAATAAAAGATCCCCGAAATGTTCCATACACACAAAAAGCTTGTTTTGCTCTAATTTTGTGCACAGATTTGTTTACATTGCTGTTAGTGAGCGTTTCTCCTTTACCAAGATAGTCCATCCACCTTGCAGGTGTAGCATATCATGAAGCTGATTTAACAGCATGATCATTACAAAGGTGCACCTTGTGCTGGTGATAATAAAGGGATACTCTGAAATGTGCAGTTTTATCACACAACACAAAACCACAGATTTCTCAAGTTTTGAGGGAGCGTGGTATTGGCATGCTGACTGCAGGAATGTCCACCAGAGCTGTTGCCAGAGAATGTAATGTTAATTGCTCTACCATAAGCTGCCGCCAACGTCGTTTTAGAGAATTTATCAGTACGTCCAACCGGCCTCACAACCACAGACCACATGTAACCACGCCAGCCCAGGACCTCCACATCTGGCTTCTTCACCTGCGGGATCATCTGAGACCAGCCACCCGGACAGTTGATGAAACTGTGGGTTTGCACAACCTAATAATTTCTCAACAAACTGTCAAACCGTCTCAGGGAAGCTCAACTACGTGCTCATCATCCTCACCAGGGTCTTTACCTGACTGCAGTTCGGCAAATGCTCACCTTTGATGGCCAGTGGCATGCTGGAGAAGTGTGCTCTTCACGGATAAATCCCAGTTTCAGCGTTGTGTGGGCGAGCGGTTTACTGATTTTAAAGGTTGTGAACTGAATGCCCATGGTGGCAGTGGGGTTATGGTATGAGCAGGCAAAAGCTACAGACAACTAACACAATTACATTTTATCGATGGCAATTTGAATCACAGAGCTACCGTGATGAGATCCTGAGGCACATTGTCGTGCCATTCATCCGCCGCCATCACCTCATGTTTCAGCATGATTATGCACAGCCCCATGTCACATAGATCTGTACACAATTCCTGGAAGCTGAAAATGTCCCCGTTCTTCCATGGCCTGCATACTCACCAGACATGTCATCCTTTGAGCATGTTTGGGAAGCTCTGGATTGACGTGTAGGACAGCAACTTCACACAGCCATTGAAGGGGAGTGGGAGTACATTCCACAGGCCACAATCAACAGTCTGATTAACTCTATGCGAAGGAGATGTGCCATGCTGCATGAGGCAAATGACGGCCCTACTTTTTTAAAAGGTATCTGTGACAACAGATGCATATCTGTATTCAAGAACGGAGTCATGTGAAATTCATAGATTAGGGACTAATGAATTTATTTCAATTGACTGATTTCCTTACGAATTGTATCTCAGTAAAATCTTTGAAATTGTTGTATGTTGCATGTATATTTTTATTCAGTGTATGTTTACACAGCAGCATACCTTTGAAGACTCATGTCCTCCAGTTTACTATCTAAGAACGTGTCTTCTTTCTTTTCCATCCATATAATTATAAACTAGCCTAGTCTGTAATTACCAACCTCCCCCTCACCCCAGAGCATCTGTCTCTCTCTCTCTCTCATACATACATACAGTCATTGCTCCCTCCCTCCCCACACACACGCTCGAGCTTGGCAAGTGCATCCCCCGAAGCTCGAGCTACGCTGTCCCACGAGCAGACGATTTCAGCACCTATTTCAGCACAGGACAGAATCCTGCACCGTCTCATGGCAACATGGCGACTGAGGTAAGACTTTAGGCTAATTTAACATCTTATTCGTTCTTGTGTAGTGGAAATGTATACATTTTTCTCCTTGTGGGAAAAAGATCATGGTAGGTTGATTTCGTAGCGATATGCAGTCTATCCTCGCTGTGCGTTTGATTCAACCGATGAGAAACGGGCTGTTGGAATGAACGACGGACAGCTGGTTTATTGTATCATTCCGTGGCGGGAGGCCCGTTTTAACACGACGGAAGACGGGGTTCAAGAGCAAGGAGGCAGTCCTGTAAGCAAACTGCATCAAACATCATATTTTACTGATCGACCAAATATAATGGTGGCTTTCTCATCCACACACATACCGGTAGCATAGCCTACACTGTGTTCTGAATGTCACAAAAAGAGTCACTGTCAATTCCGGTATCCACGAAGCATATATAACGTTACTGAACACAAATATAAATACAACCATTTCAACGATGTTAGTGAGTTACAGTTCATCTAAGGAAATCAGTCAGTTGAAATAAATAAATTAAGCCCTAATATATCGATTTCACATGACTGGGCAGGGGCACAGCCATGGGTGGGCCTGGGATGGCATAGGCCCCCCACTGAGGAGCCAGGCATAGCCAATCAGAGTTTGTTTTTCCCCACAATAGGGCTTTATTTCAGACATAAATACTCATCAATTTCATCAGCTGTCTGGGAAGCTGGTCTCAGACGATCCCGCAGGTGAAGAAGCCGGATGTGGAGGTCCTGGGTTGGCTTGGTTACACGTGGTTTGTGGTACTGACAAATTCTCTAAAACAACATTATGGTAGAGAAATTAACATAAAATTCTCTGGCAACAGCTCTGGTGGACAGTCCTGTAGTCAGCATGCCAATTGCACACTCCCCCAAAACTTGAGATATAAGAGGCGTTGTGTGACAAAACTGAACATTTTAAAGTGGCCTTTTATTGTCTCCGGCACAAGATGCACCTGTGTAATGATCATTCTGTTAAATCAGCTTCTTGATATGCCACACCTGTCAGGTGGATGGATTGTCTTGACAAAGGAGAAATGCCAACTAATAAGGATGTAAACAAATTTGTGCACAATATTTGAGAGAAATAAGCTTTTTGGTGTATGGAACATTTCTGGGATCTTTTTTTTTCAACTCATGAAACATAGGACTAACACTTTATATTTTGCATTTATATTTTTGTTTGGTAATAATATATGCATCTTGCTCTAGAATGTGAGTCAGTCCAATTTGGTTGGGGGCCCGCACCTAGTGGTTACTCCACTGTATCATGATCAGCACCATGGACAGCGGCAGAGCTGTGTGTGTACGTGTGTGTGCGTGTGGTCATATTTCTCATCACACATTCTTTGGGAATTTCAATACATTGCTATGCAGAGCTGGCTGAATTCTAAATGAGATTCAGTGGATTGTTAGAGATACAGAGAAGTTTGCATCTGACTGTCACCTTGCTGTGCCTCAAACAAGTACAGTAGCAGTCATGGTCACTGTACTAGCAAGATGTCAACAAGGATATATGACAATCACTGTTTCCATATAGCATCCATCAGGACAGGGTTTGAGAACTGCATGGTTTCCAATTGTAGCGGAGTTGGTTAGGCGAAGTATACTCACCTGATGAGTAACCTTGCCAAAGATCTGAAGATTCGTGATGCCTTGCCTTTTGCTCAGTGGGCTTACACTGAGATGCTAATCTGTGTTCGACACCAGGTTGGTCACACATAGCAACTAAATAGGATTTCAACGCTCATTTCCAAGTAATCTGTACAGGATTGTAACGGCCTATGTTCCGTAGCCTGGATGTGCTGTGATGCTGTTTCATCTAACTAACAGCAACACACACACATGCACACACATGCTTGCACGCTCGATCACGAGCAGCTTCCTCTAACAGCATCAACGTGTGTGGTGTGGTGTGTGTGTGTGTGTGTGTGTGTGTGTGTGTGTGTGTGTGTGTGTGTGTGTGTGTGTGTGTGTGTGTGTGTGTGTGTGTGTGTGTGTGTGTGTGTGTGTGTGTGTGTGTGTGTGTGTGTGTGTGTGTGTGTGTGTGTGTGTGTGTGAGAGAGACGGAGAGAGAGGCTGTGTGTGTCTGTGTTATAGCAGGTTGTAATGCTTAGCAGTGCTGAGGCCAGCAGGGCTGATGTCACTGTGTGACAGAGGGTGACTGGCATGGTTGTAACTATTAATTTATGTTACAAGGTGAAGTACTGTCCAGTGATTTCTATACACAAAGCGCATGTTCCTTCTCAGTGTGGTTCTGTGGCTCAGTTGGTAAGGTCACGGCACTAGTCACGTCGTGGGTTCAATTCCAAGAAGTGTACATGATACAAACAGTACCAGTCGAAAGTTTGGACACGCCTACTCATTCAAGGGTTTTTCTTTATTTTTACTATTTTCTACATTGTAGAATAACAGTGAAGACATCACAACTATGAAATAACATATGGAATCATGTAATAATCAAAAAAGTGTTAACCTCTCTTGGGTAGGAAGCTAGGATATGCATATTATTAGTATATTTGGATAGAAAACACTCTAAAGTTTCTAAAACTGTTAAAATTATGTCTGTGAGTATAACAGAACTGATATGGCAGGCGAAACCCCGAGGACAAACCATCCCCCAGAAAAATGTTTTCAGCCTACCACTGTTTTCAATGGCTGTCACTTTTATTATAAGGCGAAATCCTCCCAGATTGCAATTCCTAGGGCTTCCACTAGATGTCGACAGTCTTTAGAAAGAGTTTCATGCTGTTTTTTGGAAAAATGAGCCAGAAATTATAGTTTTTCTAGGTGGCTCCCATTTTGACTGTAGTGTTTCCAAGCGCGTGGAAGAGAGCGTGTTCTTTGGTATTCTTCTCCGGTAAAGACAGTAACAATTCTCCGTCTTAAATTGTATCATTTATTTACGTATTAGGGTACCTAAGGTTTGATTATAAACGTTGTTTGACTTGTTTGGAAAAGTTTATTAGTAACGTTTGGATTCATTTTGTATGCATTTTGATGGAGTGAAACTGGGTGGATTATTGACTGAAGCGCGCCAGCTAATCTGAGTTATTATGGATATAAAGAAGGACATTATCGAACAAAAGGAACATTTGTGATGTATCTGGGACCTTTTGGTGTGCCAACAGAAGACGATCATCAAAGGTAAGGCATTTATTATATCGCTATTTCTGACTTTCGTGGCGCAACTGCCTGGTTGAAATATGTTTTTCATGCTTTTGTATGCGGTGCGCTGTCCTCAGATAATCGCATGGTGTGCTTTTGCCGTAAAGCCTTTTTGAAATCTGACACAGTGGCTGGATTAACAAGAAGTTAAGCTATATTTTGATGTATTACACTTGTGATTTTATGAAAGTTACATTTTTATTATTCTGTAGTTTGAATTTCGCGCTCTGCAATTTCACCGGATGTTGGCCAGGTGGGACGCTACCATCCCACCTGCCCATAAGAAGTTAACCAATGTAATAACCAAATCAGAATATATTTTATATTTGAGATTCTTCAAAGTAGCCACCCTTTGCCTTGATGACAGCTTTGCACACTCTTGGCATTCTCTCAAACAGCTTCATCTGGATTCCTTTTCCAACAGTCTTGAAGGAGTTCCCACTTATGCTGAGCACTTGTTGGCTGCTTTTTCTTCACTCTGCGGTCCAACTCATCCCAAACCATCTCTATTGGGTTGAGGTCGGGAGATTGTGGATGCCAGGTCATCTGATGCAGCACACCATCACTCTTCTTCTTGGTCAAATAGCCCTTACACAGCCTGGAGGTGTGTTGGGTAATTGTCCTGTTGAAAAACAAGTGATAGTCCCACTAAGCGCAAACCAGATGAGATGGCGTATCGCTGCAGAATGCTGTGGTAGCCATGCTCGTTAAGTGTGCCTTGAATTCTAAATAAAACAGACAGTGTAACCAGCAAAGCACCATCACACCACCACCTCCATTTTTCACTGTGGGAACCACACATGCGGAGATCATCCGTTCACCTACTTTGTGTCTCACAACTACACAGCAGTTGGAACCAAAAATCTCAAATTTGGACTCATCAGCCCATTAACAGATTTCCACTGGTCTAATGTCCATTGCCTGTGTTTCTTGGCCCAAGCAAGTCTCTTCTTCTTATTGGTGTCCTTTAGTAGTGGTTTCTTTGCAGCAATTTGATCATGAAGGCCTGATTCACAGTCTCCTCTGAACAGTTGATGTTGAGATGTGTCTGTTACTTGAACTCTGATGCATTTATTTGGGCTGCAATTTCTGAGGCTGGTAACTTATCCTCTGCAGCAGAGTTAACTCTGGGTCTTCCTTTCCTGTGGTGATCCTCATGAGAGCCAGTTTCATCATAGCGCTTGATGGTTTTTGCGACTGCACTTGAAGAAAGTTTCAAAGTTCTTGACATTTTCTGTATTGACTGACCTTCATGTCTTAAAGTCATGCGGGACTGTCATTTCTCTTTGCTTATTTGAGCTGTTCTTGCTTTAACCTCTCTGGGATATGTGGTTCCAACTTGCGCAACGTGACTACAAAATATCTCATAAGTTACCTGTAAGCTTTGTCCAAACATTTCAAACGACTTTTGTAATACAACTTGAGGTATTTTTTAACGTAAATAATCGATAAAATTTAAGACGGGATCTGTGTTCAATACCGGAGGAAAACAAAGTGTAGCTAGCTTTCAGGTCACGCGCCTCTAACAAAGAGTACACTTCCCCACCCAGGCAGTGGCAGTGCTGGCAACACTAGCTGCAGTAACCCATGGGGAGGGGGTCACACTCGGACATTCAGAGAGGGGGTATATTATTGTGGCCCTGGCGGCACAAAATCAAAGTCGGACTGCATGGAGATGCGTGGGGACATGGTCATGACGGGTGGCCGTATTGTGGGTGTTTCAGGAATAAGGTGTACATTTGACCTCCATTATCTAGGATATGACAATGGTAAATAAATCTCTCAATTTTTGCTAATTTTTTGTGCGGTCTTGCAGGCCTTCTCATGCAGCTGCAACTGCAAGTGCATTTGTAAATCATGACCCATCTTGAGTTGGGCTCTGGGATGGTGCAATTGTTGAGAAAGTGAGCTTATGGTTGTGTGGGGGTAAGGGCTGAGTGTGTGTGGGTGTATGTGTGTATCCCACAACTGTTGCGAAGGAAGAAGTAAAAGATGTTAGGGACAATAGAGGATGATCCACAGATATATATAATACAAATCGAGGTGAGGGCAATGGAAATGCATATGGCAATTGATCCTCTTCAATTCGGTAAATGGCACTGTATGCTCTTTTCAAAGAATGGATCCCAGTCGGTTCAGGGCTATGGGATACAGGGGGTCGAGGGTGGTCTGCCGGGCATTGGGATGACAAGCCATCTCGAGATGAGGCCTTTTAGCGGGTGGAATAGTAGGGACCAATTGGAGGTTTACTTAGTAGAAATGCAAATATCATGGTACAACTATATAGACACTCAATCATTATGTTACTTTTTAATAGTACGTTTACAAAAATATATTCTGATTAAAAGAATGAAAGGTGTGTCTCATTATGGTAAGTGGTGAAATAAGTATAGCCAGTTACAATTGTAATGGCTTAGCAGATAATAAGAAAAGACGATCAGTATTTACCTGGCTAAAAGAGAAGGATTATAATATCTATTGTTTACAGGAAACCCATTCAACAGTTTTAGATGAAGTTTTGTGGAAAAAGAACTGGGGGGGCAAAATATATTTCTCCCATGGGCAAAGAAATTCAAAAGGGGTGATGGTTTTAATTAACAATAATTTTGATCCAAATGTGCAAATTGTCCAAACAGATCCTCAAGGTAGATGGATTATTTTAAATATGTTATTGGACAATAAACAAATATGGCTTGTTAACCTATACGGTCCGAATAATGATGATCCAAGCTTCTTTGAAAATATATATAAGAATTTATCAACTCTACAAGCAACACTAGACTCTATTATTATAGTGGGAGATTTTAATACGGTCTTAAATACCTCTATAGACCGGAAAGGAAATCACACTACAAACTATCACCCTCAGGCACTTAAGGAAATCATGAATGTCATGGATATATTGGAATTAGTGGATATATGGAGACTTAAATACCCTGATTTAGTGAGATATACATGGCGGAGGCTGAATCAAGCTAGTCGTCTTGACTACTTTCTTATACCATTCTCTCTGGCACCAAAAGTTAAAAAAGTGTTGATAGGGGACAGAATGCGGTCGGATCATCACATAATTGGCATATATATTTCTCTTACAGAATTTCCACGTGGGCGAGGATATTGGAAATTTAATCAAAGTCTACTAGATGATAAATTGTTTAGAACTAGGACAGAAGATTTTATAACTGACTTTTTCAGACATAACATAGGTACAGCAGATCCCCTTATTGTATGGGACACTTTTAAGTGTGCCTTTAGAGGCCATGCAATTCAGTACTCATCTATAAAACAAAGGGAATTTAGATCAAAAGAGTCCATATTAACAAAGGAAATTGAAGGACTAACAGTACAGTTAGATAGCAATAAAAACGGTACCATAGAGGCACAGAATAAGTTAGAGGAAAAACAAAAAGAAATGGAGGAAGTTATTCAAGAAAGATCCAGTGTAATATATTATAAAAATAAAGCGAACTGGATGGAATATGGGGAAAAATGCACCAAATTCTTTTTCAATCTTCAATATAGAAATGCTACCAAAAAAAATGTATTAAAACTTGTTACAAATGATGGAGTCACGCATGATTCACCAAATGATATTTTGAAAGAGGAAGTAAAGTACTTTAAGAATATGTTTTCGTTTCAGGCTCCTCCATCTCCACTAACTGAAACTAATTGTATGGATTTTTTTCCTATTAATAATGTAAAATTAACATCTGTACAGAAAGACTCATGTGAAGGCCAAATTACAGAGGAGGAACTGCTTGATGCAATTGGGGCCTTTAAGGATGGGAAAACTCCAGGGCTGGATGGCATACCAGTGGAAGTATACAAAACTTTTTTTGATATACTCAAAGGACCATTATTAGCTTGTTTTAACCACTCCTATATAAATGGTAGATTATCAGACACGCAACAAGAAGGTCTGATATCGTTATTACTGAAACAGGACCCAAGTGGTATATATAAAGATCCAGTCCAATTAAAAAATTGGAGACCTCTTACACTTCAGTGTTGTGATGCAAAAATCCTAGCAAAATGCTTGGCGCATAGAATAAAAAAAGTTTTGTCAGATATTATTCATCCTAATCAGACAGGTTTTTTACATGGACGATACATTGGAGATAATATAAGGCAAGTACTGGAAACAATAGAACACTATGAAATATCGGGGACACCAGGTCTGGTTTTCATAGCTGATTTTGAAAAGGCTTTTGATAAAGTACGACTGGAGTTTATATATAAATGCCTAGAATATTTCAATTTTGGGGAATCTCTTATAAAATGGGCTAAAATTATGTATAGTAACCCTAGGTGTAAAATAGTAAATAATGGCTACATCTCAGAAAATTTTAAACTATCTAGAGGAGTAAAACAAGGTTGTCCACTATCGGCATATCTATTTATTATTGCCATCGAAATGTTAGCTGTTAAAATTAGATCAAACATTAATATTAATGGATTAGAAATCCGTGGCTTAAAAACTAAGGTGTCATTGTACGCTGATGATTCATGTTTTCTTTTAAAACCACAACTAGAGTCTCTCCACGGCCTCATAGAGGATCTAGATACCTTTGCTATCCTCTCTGGATTAAAACCAAATTATGATAAATGTACCATATTACGTATTGGATCACTAAAAAATACACATTTTATATTGCCATGTAGTTTACCAATTAAATGGTCTGACGGAGATGTGGACATACTCGGTATAAAAATCCCAAAAGAAAGAAATGATCTCACTCCAATAAATTTTTATAGAAAGTTAGCAAAAATAGATAAGATCTTGCTACCATGGAAAGGAAAATACTTGTCTATTTGTGGAAAAATCACCCTGATTAACTCTTTAGTCATATCACAGTTTACCTATTTGCTTATGGTTTTGCCTACACCTAGTGACCTGCTTTTTAAATTATATGAACAAAAAATATTCCATTTTATTTGGAACGGCAAGCCAGATAAAATTAAAAGGGCCTATTTATATAACGAATATGAATTCGGAGGGCAGAAATTATTAAATATTAAAGCATTAGACCTCTCACTAAAGGCATCAGTCATACAAAAGTTATACTTAAATCCAAACTGGTTCTCTAGTAAATTGGTACGAATGTCTCATCCTATGTTCAAGAAGGGCCTTTTTCCCTTTATTCAGATTACACCTGCTCACTTTCGGTTGTTTGAAAAGGAAATAATCTCCAAAATATCCTTATTTTTTAAACAAGCCTTAGAAAGTTGGTTGCAATTTCAGTTTAATCCACCTGAAAGGACGGAACAAATAGTACAACAAATATTGTGGTTAAATTCAAATATAGTAATTGATAAAAAAACTGTATTTATCGAAGAAATGTTTAAAAAAGGTATAATTTTTGTGAATGATATCATAAATAGGACTGGTGGAGTTATGTCACACATGCAGCTAACACAGACATATGGAAATGTCTGCTCTACCCAAAATTACAACCAATTAATTGCAGCATTACCACAAAAATGGAAGAGGCAAGTAGAAGGGGAAAAAAGTAAGGAACTTGTATGTCGGCCCTGTATTAAAGAACATAAATGGTTAAAGAAAAGTGTGATAAATAAAAACATATACCAATTTCATTTAAGGACCAAAAAACTGACAGCTGTGCCATATAAATTGCAAAATAGTTGGGAAGAGATTTTCGATGTACCCATTCCATGGCACATGGTTTATGAATTGATACGCAAAACAACGCCGGATTCAAAACTTCGAATTTTTCAATTTAAATTACTGTACAAAATTCTTGCAACTAATAGAATGTTATATATATGGGGTATACAATCTTCCCAGCTCTGCAGATTCTGTTGTGAGGAGGCAGAGTCATTAGATCATTTATTTTGGTATTGTCCATATGTAGCTCGTTTTTGGTCACAGGTCCAGGAATGGCTGAAGAATTGCAACATTTGCCTAGAACTAACGCTACAGATAGCAATACTGGGGGATTTGAAAAGCCATAGTCAATCAATCAATAATATAATAATTATTTTAGCAAAAATGTTTATTTTTAATTTACAATCTGTAGAAGCTATGAGAATAGGAAGGTTCAAATCTTTTGTGAAGCATCACAGCACAGTTGAAAAATATATGGCAAATAAAAATCCGAAATGGATGATGTTGGAAGATAGATGGGAAGGGTTGAGTGGAACTGAAGGGTGGGACTAATAACAAGATAAACAATGTAGGGCATACGGGATCTGTGAAATGTGTATAGGTGCGGAGCTTTTGTGAAATAGCACAGTTACAAGTGGAAATAAAATTGGATGGACAACAGAAATAGAGGAAGGACTAAGAACAAACAAGAGAGAACTATTATAAAGTAGTCTGTGTCTGTAAAATAGGTATAAGATGTATAAATTGAAGGTAAAAGCAGAAGTGTTTATTAGTTTACTCCAATTGGGGGAGCGGTGGTAGGGTTGCGGGGAATAATAATAAAGGTATATTCTTTAAAAAAGTATGTATGTCTATATAGGTATGAAATGCATTCCAGGTGACTACCTCATGAAGCTGGTTGAGAGAATGCCAAGAGTGTGCATAGCTGTCATCAAGGCCATGGGTGGCTACTTTGAAGAATCTCTATAAAATATATTTTGATTTGTTAAAGACTTTTTTAGTTACTTCATGATTCCATTTGTGTTATTTCATAGTTTTGATGTCTTCACTATTAATCTACAATGTAGAAAATAGTAAAAATAAAGAAAAACCCTTGAATGAGTATGTTTCCAAACTTTTGACTGGTACTGTACTTACTGTAAAATCTATCCACTCACTGTGCAGCTTGTTGCTGGTAAGTGGGTTAGCTGAGTGGCATATTTTATTATTATATTACCCTGTTAGACAAATCATTGTTTAGAAAATGTATTAAAGCAGTAACATGCCACTTAGTAAACACTTTTGTCCAAACAGTACAGGTAGTGTATGCATTTTTTGTGTAATTCTTGCAGGAATTCTTAAGTTCCTACCGCCATGCTCTAACCAACACATCCACATGCACATAGAAGTGCGTGGATAAACTCACACCAACATGATTGTTTTTACTGCAACGCAGGAAAACAAACAGGTTGTCGGACCTTTTGACCAAGACGGTTCTGGCGTTTTGACCAGTGAAGAGCTTAGACTGCGACTCATATGGCACCGTATTCCCTACTTGGTGCACTACTTTTGAACAGAGCCCTATGGCACTAAGGAATAGGTTGACATTTTGGACATAGGCTTAGTGTCCTTGGGTGTTGTTCTGACTCCTCTATCCTCTATAGATGGGTGGGGCTCAGAGCTGTCACAGTCTACTGTACAGTATGTCTGTGAGGCCACAGCTGAGGCCAGTGACTCAGTGTTTCGCCCCAGGGAATCTCACTGTCTGGCCTGGCCCGCTGGGTGTGTGTGTGTCTGTGTGTGTGTGTGTGTGTGTGTGTGTGTGTGTGTGTGTGTGTGTGTGTGTGTGTGTGTGTGTGTGTGTGTGTGTGTGTGTGTGTGTGTGTGTGTGTGTGTGTGTGTGTGTGTGCGTGCACGCAGCGTGCGTGCGTGCGTGCGTGCATGTGTGCGTGCACGCAGCGTGCGTGCATGCGTGCGTGGCATGATGTGTCAAGGTCTTTGCTGTCTTTAATGAGCACAATTGTTGCCCTTGTCAGACTGTGAATGTGTGTGTTCTCTCAGACCCACTGGTTAGTGGAGCATAGTTTGTGTAGTCTGTGTGTGAGAGCGGGTGCATGTGTGTCTGAACATGTGTAGCTGTAAGTAAGGCAGTGGAGCTAAGTGCTGAGCTGTCAGATTGATCTTTTGTGTTTCCAGGCCTTGGAGTCGATGGCAGAGCTGTGCTGATTTTCTCTGGTGGTCTGCCAGCAGTCTTGTCCAAGTTCCATCAATCATGTGCACACACACACACACACACACACACACACACACACACACACACACACACACACACACACACACACACACACACACACACACACACACACACACACACACACACACACACACACACACACACACACACACACACACACACACACACACACACACACACTGGCGACACATCATGTCCAAAGCCCATCAATTATCCATGACATATTTAATGTGAACAGGCTGCTGCAGTTTGTTACCATCAGCCACTGGAGTCTCAAATGAACAGCACATTTTACGCACGCACTCACGCACACACACACACACACACACACACACACACACACACACACACACACACACACACACACACACACACACACACACACACACACACACACACACACACACACACACACACACACACACACACACAATCTCATATAGGCCTGAGTCAGTGGCCTAGAACAATGTTTCCTAAATGTTGAGTCAAGACTAAATGCTGAGTTGTTTCCTATTAGACCACAACTGAAGACTAGTGTGATTAAATAGAACTCTGAGATAAAATTACAATGGCTGTTCTGTGGTCATAATAATAATATCTTGTTTGTTATATCTTGCAATTTGACAAGAATTGCAGGGTACTACATCCAGAGGAAAACAGTCATACCAAGCTGGTTGTTGAGAAGGAAAGGGTGCCTTCTGTACAAGGTCCTTGTATGCTGACTGTCAGGGAATATTTCACACACAGTGTGTGTGGGGGGGGGGGCTTGTATACCCTGCTGTCAGGGGCCACACCATGTCTGAGACAACACTGAGGCACACTGTCACACTGATGAACTGAAGAGAGGACCACAGTACTACACATGTGAGAGAGAGAGAGAGACAGACAGACCGAGTGAGAGGAAGAGAGACCCAGACAGACATAGACTGAAGTAGATAGAGATCTGCTTACAGAGAGGAAGAAAGAGAGATGGAGGTGAGGCCAATGAAAAGGGATGAAAGGAGAGAAGCATGGAGGGAGAGAGCGAGCCATACAGTGAGACAGAAAACAGAAGCGATGTGTAATGATCTAGTAATTGTTCTCTCCAATCAGTCCCCTCTAAGGAATAATGTAATTTGTGTTTGTGTGTGTGTGTATGACCGTGCGTGTGTGAATGCGTGCAGAATTACTGTTGTGTAACTAGCCTGTTTTTTTTCATTTGTAACATTTTAACAAGAAAAGAAAAGTATTGCACATTTGGTTTCTTCTGTAAATAGTCTGTGTTTTTGTTGTTTCCAAGCAGCCTGTTCCTCTTGAATGATACAGTAGGGCAAAATGTTGATTTCTGCCTAAATAGACATACCCAAACATAATTATATAAGGGCACAAGGCGAGACCCAAATGCTGACACAGGAGGCAGATGGTTGAGCTCCGATATTTATTACAAAAAAGGGGTAGGCGAAAGGCAGGTCGGGAACAGGCAAGAGTTCATAAACCAGGTCAGAGTCCAAACAGTACCAGGGCATAGGCAGGTTCGAGGTCAGGACAGGCAGGGGTTCAGTGAACAGGTCCGAGTCCAAACAGTACAACGGGATAGGCAGGCTCGAGGTCAGAACAGGCAGAGTGGTCAGGCTGGCAGATACGGCGTCAGGACAGGCATGGGTCAAAACCAGGAGGGCTAGGAAAAAACAGAGACTGGGAAAAATAGGAGCTAGGAGAAACACTGGTTGACTTGGCAAACAAGTCGAACTGGCACAGAGAGACAGGAAACACAGGGATAAATACACTGGGGACTAATGGGGAAAACAGGAGACACCTGGGGGTGGGTGGAGACAATCACCAAGACAGGTGAAACAGATCAGGGCGTGACAAATTATGCTTTCTAAATATAGTAACAATAAAATTATAAACGACTTTCTATAAGATTTCACATATTTTTTATAACTAAAACAAATATGATTATACTTAGTGAGTACAATATTGGCACCATTTCATATAACTTACAACAGAGAATTTACTCCTAAGCATCCACTGAGCGGCGCAGAGACACCATTCAATGTGTGCAGACTCGTTACAACTTCAGCTTTAAGCACAAGGTGATTTTGTCTTTCTGTGACCAAGAGAAAATGGTATTGTATAAGTTCTATGAAATTATTTAGTATGTTTGCTTGTTGAGAGCTCTAGATCCAGCTGAGAATATCACAGGCTGAACTGTCACTGTTTATATGCCATCACACAGGCTTGGCTCAGTCGCTCAGAGGAAGAGCAAATCGATTATTTGTCTGGATAGGTCAGAACATTTGACACTTCATTCCCTATGCAAATGTGGGGTCTGAAACCTGACACTTCAAGTCAGCTCCGCTGAGAGAGTGGGTGCGGAGAGCAGAAAGATGGATCTTTCTGGCACTATAAGGGACGGGATCCTACAACGTTCACAGAGCGCTTTGTACACCAGAATGTCAGTCCAGAACCGCTCAGAGGTTTTTAAGACAAGTGTTGTGCATACAGTATGTGTTGTAACTTCTATTAGAAATTGGCTAAGGAAGAATCTCAGCCAATGAGAAGATCAGAACCTTATTCTGTGTTCATTATGAGTGAATGCATGTCTTCATACATTGAAGTAAATCAATTGGAATGGTACATGGATTCCTATTATCAATAGGGGTCACACTAGAATTCAGAAACCAGCATTTTAAACCGTTTCACCTGCATTTTTTTATTGAAAGTCAAGTGTTTTTTTTATTTTTTTATTCAATAGAGTGATCAGGGGTATGCAACTATAGTTTTCCTTCACAAAAAGTGCAACACATTCGGCAGAAAATAGCTTAATTTTCATCAGATGACAACAGAAGTGCAACGCTATTAGGCTGGCTTGTTTCTAAAAACAAGCTTACAAAGAAAAAGTATGGCCATCATATTTCGAACGTTTATCATACAAAGAATGTAGCCAGTTACACTATATACACAAAAGAATGTGGACACCCCTTTAAATTAGTGGATTTGGCTATTTCAGCCACAACCATTGATGACGGGTGTATAAACTCAAGCACACAGCCATGAAATCTCCATAGACAAACATTGGCAGTAGATTGGCCTTACTGAAGCGCTCAGTGACTTTCAACATGGCACTGTCATAGGATGCCACCTTTCCAACAAGTCAGTTCATAAAATGTCTGCCCTGCTAGAGCTGCCCCGGTCGACTGTAAGGGCTGTTAGTGTGAAGTGGAAACATCTAGGAGCAACAACGTCTCAGCTGTGAACTGGTAGGCCACACAAGCTCACAGAACGGGACCGCCGAGTGCTGAAGCGAATTATGCGTAAGAATCGACTGTCCTCGGTTGCAACACTCACTACCGACTTCCAAACTGCCTCTCGTAGCAGCGTCAGCACAAGAACTGTTAGTTGGGAGCTTCATGAAATGGTTCCGGCCGAGCAGCCGCACACACTCCTAAGAACACCATGCACAATGCCAAGCGTCGGCTGGAGTGGTGTAAAGCTCACCACCATTGGACACTGGAGCAGTGGAAACGTGTTCTCTGGAGTGATGAATCACGTTGCACCATCTGGCAGTCCAACAGACGAATCTGGGTTTGTCAGATCCCAGGAGAACGCTACCTGCCCAAACGCATAGTGCCTACTGTAACATTTGGTGGAGGAGGAATAATGGTCTGGGGCTGTTTTTCTTTGTTCGGGTTAGGCCCCTTAGTTCCAGTGAATGGAAATATTAACGCTACAGTAATGTCATTCTAGACGATTTTGTCCTTCCAACTTTGTGGCAACAGTTTGAGGAAGACCCTTTCCTGTTTCAGCATGACATTGCCCCCATGCACAAAGCGAGGTCCATACAGAAATGGTTTGTCTAGATTGGTGTGTTAGAACTTGACTGGCCTGCACAGAGCCCTGACATCAACCCCATCGAACACCTTTGGGATGAATTGGAACGTCGACTGCGAGCCAAGCCTATTCGCTCAACATCAGTGCCCGACCTTACTAATGCTCTTGTGGCTGAATGGAAGCAAGTGACCACAGCAATATTTCAAAATCTAGTGGAGAGCCTTCCCAGAAGAGTGGAGGCTGTTTATTTTTATTTAACCTTTATTTGACATGCTTGTCAGTTATTTTACAATGACGGCCTACCCCGGCCAAACTCTCCCCTAAACCGGACGACACTGGGTCAATTGTGTGCCGCCCTATGGGACTCCGATCACGGCCGGTTGTGATACAGCCCGGGATCGAAACAGGGTCTGGAGTGACTCCTCTAGCACTGAGATGCAGTGCCTTAGACCACTGTGCCACTCGGGAGCCCTGTTATAGTAGCAAAGGGGGGACCAACTCTATATTAAGGCCCATGATTTTGGAATGAGATGTTTGACGAGCATGTGTCCACATGCTTTTGGTCATGTAGTGTACATTTCGTAATGTTTTTCTTGAAGTTAATCTTGCATTTTACCAAAGAAAAGTAGGCTACGCCGAGAAGAGCACCATAGAAATGTAGCGACGTATGATTCAGAGCGCTGTCTGCCAATTGAATGCCTGTTCGTGAATTCTCATGGGAGTGGAGAAGTGCAATTGAAGCACAAAATTTGTCTGATGCCAAGCAGAAATTACTATAAGACGCATTTTAGATCTGCATTTACAAAACGCAGCAAGATATTTCTTATGCATTTAATATTTTTTCTGCGTGGAAAAACGCAGAATTCTGCATTAACCGGACCCCTGATCAAGTACATGAAATATATCTATAATAGGCAGCTTGACAATACCATTTATAGTTTCAATTTCAAGCTTCATAACATCTTTGTATTTCATGCTATTCAAATTCCTGTAGCTACCTCATCACTCAAAAAGGCAACATCGAGGAAAGAAGACCGCTTGTTGTGGTAAACAAGCAACAGAAGGATGGAGAGAAAAAAGAAGGAAGGAGGAATAACCTGAGGTAGAGAAAAAAACACTAATCTCATGGGACTAACTGAAGACTGCCGGAGCCTGGCTCCCTTCTTCTCTCTCCCCTTTTCCCCTCTGGCATTTCATGAGAAATAATGCAGAGATTATAAATTCATGAGTAGTGGCCTTGGAGGCATCTACTGTATGTGTGTGTGTGTGTGTGTTCATGATTAGTGGCATGCATACGGTTGCACAAATGCAGCTTTCCTCCTGGGCGGTTAGCTGAGCACAGAAAGTGTGTGTGTGTGTATGCTTCTGTGTGTCAGTTCAAAAGTAGGCCAAACCTACTTAGCCTACTGTTTAGATTACATGGTCTCCAATGAATATGACGAACATGGTTTTGAGCCCCGGTCACCTAACAACGTTTTGTGAGCTAACACGATTCCTCAGGCCTAAGGCAATGTCAGTCATGCGAGCGTAGTTCACCAAACCACCTCTGCTATATTAGAGGTTCTAGTCTAGCTCAGTTGGTAGGAGCATAGCGCTAAGGTCATTGGTATAATTCACACAGAGATCACTTACACATTCTGCAATGACTGTTTGTAATGTCTTGTTTTGTAACAGCATGTAAAGTTACTCTTTGTAAACCTATGCCAATGAGGAGAAAGTTTGTTAGCAGGCTGTCTGCAGTTCAGTTCTATCGGTCGATATTGATATGACTGTACAGAGCTTTGTGTTTCTAGGAAAATAGAAGGTACTGATATCTGTATGCCTACAAGCCCATAGTCGTCTCTCTGTCTCTCTTTCTCTCTCTCTCTCTCTGCTCCGTCTCTTAATTATTTATCTTCCCCCCCCGCTCTCTCTATTTATATCTCTCCATCTCTAACTCTGTATTTAGGCCTGTTTCCGCTGCTGTTAGGACATATTATTTCATGCTTCCCCTAGCAACAGTGTAGGACGAAGTAATTACCATGGTAATTACATCACTATTAATAAGGTCTTAATGATGTCTTGATCACTGAGTTTGATCTGTTGCAATGATTATAGCACAATAATGTTATGTCATTGTCAACAAGATTTGTGATGGGTGTGTGTGTTTTTATGTGTGTGTGTCCGTTTGTGTGTTTGCTGTGTTGTGATATAAGTAACTGTGATTGGAACATACCGATATGTTTGCTCTCTGTTTTGAAACACTCTGTGGTACCAACACACACACACACACACACACACACACACACACACACACACACACACACACACACACACACACACACACACACACACACACACACACACACACACACAGGGGGGATATTACCCTAGCGTCTGAGAGATCAAGACAATAAGGGGACTGTACTGTATTGTGTCTGGATGCTTTCACCTGCCTGTTTTAGATGAAAGTGGTGAAATGGGAGGTTCCAGTAGGAAGACCAACTACTGTAGCTCTCACAGTCACACGTCAGAATTAGACGTTCATCCATGTTTCTCAAACCTCAAACGTCAAATTTCGAAGTGTTTAGGGTTAGGTTTAGGCGTTAACTTCTTAGTGATCCCTTCGCGCGCCGGGATTGATTTGACAACACCCAGTGAAATAGCAGTGCGCCAAATTCAAAAACAGACATACTCATTATAATAATTCATGAATCATACAAGTGTTATACATCGGTTTAAAGATGAACTTCTTGTTAATCCAGCCACAGTGTCAGATTTCAAAAAGGCTTTACGGCGAAAGCAAACCATGCTATTATCTGAGGACAGCACATCATCAAACAAACACATGAAAATCACATTTCAACCCGCCAGGCGCGACACAAAAGTCAGAAATAATGATATAATTCATTCCTTACCTTTGAAGATCTTCTTCTGTTGGCACTCCAATATGTCCATTAAACATCACAAATGGTCCTTTTGTTCGATAAATTCTGTCGTTATATCTCCAAAATGTCCATTTATTTGGCGCGTTTGATCCAGAAAAACAGTGGTTCCAACTCGCGCAACATGACTACAAAGTATCTAGTATAGTTACCTGTAAACTTGATCCAAACATTTCAAACAACTTTCCTAATCCAACTTTAGGTATTTTTAAACGTAAATAATCGATAAAATTTAAGACGGGATAAACTGTCTTCAATACCGGACGAAAACAAAATGGAGCGAGCTTTCAGGTCTTGCGCCCCAACCACAACAGTACACTAGACTCAACCCTTGTTCTGAACAGCCCTACTTCTTAATTTCTCAAAGGAAAAACATCAACCAATTTCTAAAGACTATTGACATCTAGTGGAAGCGATGGGAACTGCAAGCAAGTGCCTTAGAAATCTAGATCCACATAGAAATCTCATTGAAAAGAGAGTGACCTCAAAAAAGAATTTTCCTGGATGGTTTGTCCTCGGGGTTTCGCCTGCCAAATAAGTTCTGTTATACTCACAGACATCATTTTAACAGTTTTAGAAAATGTAGAGTTTTCTATCCAAATCTACCAATTATAATCATATCCTAGCTTCTGGGCCTGAGTAGCATGCAGTTTACTTTGGGCACACTTTTCATCCGGACGTTAAAATAGTGACCCCTAGCCTTAAGAAGTTTTAACTTCAAAATTTTAAGGGCAGGCACTCATTACGAATGGTTAAGGTAAGGGTTAAGGTTTGGGATAGCTTTAAAACTAAAATCTGCGTATGTCCTTCAAATGTTGATATTTGGATGCGTTGACAATCAAACATAATTCAATATCCAGTTTAAAAATATAGAATTTGCGATGTCATCAACAGCTATTGTTTCCATTCAACCCAGGGTTCAACTAAAAATAGACAATATATATATGCGTAGGGTTTCAAGCTTCGGTTGATTTAAAATGTAATCTTCAAGTTAATAATTTATATGTTGGATTCACGTCTCCATCTCAACCAAAAATCTGAATTAAAGAATGGGACTAAATCAAATCAATTCCAACTTTAAATGCACTTTTAAAGTTTGATTTGATTTAGTCCTATTATTTAACTTAGATTTTTGGTTGCGATGGAGACGTGAATTAAATAAATTATTAACTTGAAAATTACATTTTAAATCAACCAAAGCTTGAAACCCCGGGCCTACTGTATATGTATTGTCTATTTGTAGTTGAATCCTGGGTTGAATTGAAACAATAGCTGTTGATGACATCGCAAATGCTATATAGGCCTAAATAGTATAATTTATGAAATATTACTTATAAAGTATGGTTATATTTAATTTGTTCTGTTAAACTTACCCTTTGGGATGTCTTCGATAGCAACAGTGAATGTAAGATCTGACGTTCTTTCAAGGTACAATTTCAGTATATTTTATACAAGGTTTGTCTATGTTGAAAATTGGTTACCATGATGACATAATCCTTCAAAACAACAGTTTACATTACTAACTTTGAAACAACGTTGATTCAACCAGTTTGTGCCCAGTGGGGATGTTATTTATCTTTGTGTAGCATAAGATCAATCAATCAATATGCATGCAAAGACACACATTGAAACAAACAATTCTAAAAATCTACTTGCAATAGAGCATGCTGGGAAATATGATGAGGATGGATGTGGTTTTTGAGAGTGTGTGATGATTGTACCTTATATTCAGAATATTGGGTAAAAAAATGTACCATTATACTAGATTATCTGCACATGTACCCTAAAAGGTACCAAACAGTACCACGTGAGATTGTATGTGTACCTCTGAAGGTACATTATGTGTTGTTTGATATTTTTGTAACCCCAGGAACAATACTGTACCCTAACCGTATCCTTATTTCTCAGAGTGTAGAACAGATAGTGAATGTAGAAGCTCAAATGTTCATTCTAAGATCATGTATTTGTATGCTACATCATTGTTGTTAGATTCATTAGCCTTAGCAACTCCCAAAATATTGGCAAGAATCAATATAATCATCAGTCCTTGTCAAAGAAATACACACAGTAATACTTTGTCAATTATAATATTTAAACGTCAACACTTTGGAATTTAGGTAAAAATAACACACGCTCATGTTAGATTGCTGTCCTTGTGTTCTTCTATGAATATAAACTTTGTGGACCCCTTGTCTCTGACTCCTCTCCTCACAGAGAGGGTAATAATCCTGTAATATTCACGGGACAAGCTGACTTTGGCTCACTCACCCTCTCCAAACCTGAAGTATATAACTGCGCTCCATTGGCACCCTATTCCCTATATAGAGCACTATTTTAACCCTAGCCCTATGGGACATGGTCAAAAGTAGTGCCCTATAAAGAGAATGAGGTGCCATTTGGGATGCAGCCATTGAATATGTTGGTGTAATATAGTTGACTTCGGCACACTGTTCTGAAGTGGTTCCTCTTAATTTGTCTATTACTATAATTGTGCTGTTGATTGAGAAGTTATGTAATGGCAGCGATAGCTGAGCATGCACTGTTGTTGAGAGATTCAGTATTGTGTGTGTGAGTGTGTGTGTGCGTGCATGTGTGTGCAGACGCCATTCACTTCCAGCTGCTTTGTCTATTTACGCAATAAGGCCCAAGGGGGTGTGGTATATTGGTGTGGTATATTGGCTAAACTGGGTGGTTCGATCCCTGAATGCTGATTGGCTGACAGACCGTATACCACTGCTATAGTTACGTTGATAACCAGTTTATAATAGCATTAAGGAACCTCGGGTTTGTGGTGTATGGCCAATATACCACGGCTAAGGGCTGTATCCGAGCACTCCGCGTTGTGTCGTGCTCATAGCCGTGGTATATTGGCCATATACCACACCCCCTCAGGCCTTATTGCTTAAATATACCACAGATAAGGCTTGTTCTTAAGCACGGCACGAAGCAGAGTGCCTGGAAACAGTCCTTAGCCGTGGTATATTAGCATGTACCACAAACCCCCGAGGTGCCTTATTGCTATTATAAACTGGTTACCTACATCTGTTACACTTGGGAGCAAATTCCAAACGCCTGAAGGTACCACGTTCATCTGTACAAACAATAGTACGCAAGTATAAACACTATGGGACCACACAGCTGTCATACCACTCAGGAAGGAGACACGTTCTGTCTCCTAGAGATGAACGTACTTTGGTGCAAAAAGTGCAAATCAATCCCAGAACAACAGCAAAGGACCTTGTGAAGATGCTGGAGGAAACAGGTACAAAAGTATCTATATCCACAGTAAAACAAGTCCTACATCGACATAACCTGAAAGGCCACTCAGCAAGGAAGAAGCCATTGCTCCAAAAACGCCATAAAAAATCCAGACTACGGTTTGCAACTGCACATGGGGACAAAGAGCGTACTTTTTGGAGAAATGTCCTCTGGTCTGATGAAACAAAAATAGAACTGTTTGGCCATAATGACCATTGTTATGTTTGGTGGAAAAAGGGGGCGCTTGCAAGCCGAGGAACACCATCCCAACCGTGAAGCACAGGGGTGGCAGCATCATGTTGTGGGGGTGCTTTGCTGCAGGAGGTACTGGTGCACTTCACAAAATAGATGGCATCATGAGAAGGGAAAATGATGTGGATATATTGAAGCAACATCTCAAGACATCAGTCAGGAAGTTAAAGCTTGGTCGCAAATGGGTCTTCCAAATGGACAATGACCCCAAGCATACTTCCAAAGTTGTGGCAAAATGGCTTAAGGACAACAAATTCAACGTATTGGAGTGGTCATCACAAAGCCCTGACCTCAATCCTATATAAAATGTGTGGGCAGAACTGAAAGAGTGTGTGCGAGCAAGGAGGCCTTACAAACCTGACTCAGTTACAACAGCTCTGTCAGGAGGAATGGGCCAAAATTCACCCAACTTATTGTGGGAAGCTTGTGGAAGGCTACCCGAAATGTTTGACCCAAGTTAAACAATTTAAAAGATATGCTACCAAATACTAATTGAGTGTATGTAAACTTCTGACCCACTGGGAATGTGATGATAGAAACAAAAGCTGAAATAAATCATTCTCTCTACTATTATTCTGAGATTTCACATTCTTAAAATAAAGTGGTGATCCTAACTTTAAATTAAATGTCAGGAATTGCAAAAAACTGAGTTTAACTTCTTACGGCTGAAATCCCGTTAACGGGATCGATTTGACAACAGCCAGTGAAATTGCAGGGCGCCAAATTAAAACAACAGAAATCTCATAATTAAAATTCCTCAAACATACAAGTATTATACACCATTTTAAAGATAAACTTGTTGTTAATCCCACCACAGTGTCCGATTTCAAAAATGCTTTACGACGAAAGCACACCATCTGATTATTTTCGGTCAGCGCCTAGTCACAGAAAAACACAGCCATTTTCCAGGCAAAGAGAGGAGTCACAAAAAGCAGAAATAGAGAGAAAATGAATCACTAACCTTTGATGATCTTCATCAGATGCACTTATAGGACTTCACGTTACACAATACATCTATGTTTTGTTCGATAAAGTTCATATTTATATCCAAAAATCTCAGTTTACATTGGCGCGTTATGTTCAGTAATGTTTTGCATCCAAAACATCCGGTGATTTTGCAGAGAGCCACATCAATTTACAGAAATACTCATTATAAATGTTGATGAAAATACAAGTGTTATGCATGTAATTAAAGATATACTCCTCCTTAATGCAACCGCTGTGTCAGATTTCAAAAAAGCTTTCCTGCAAAAGCACACCACGGAATAATCTGAGTACAGCGCTCAGAGACCAAAACAAGCTATACAGATACCCGCCATGTTGTGGAGTCAACAGAAGTCAGAAATAGCATTATAAATATTCACTTACCTTTGATGATCTTCATCGGAATGCACTCCCAGGAATCTCAGTTCCACAATAAATGTTTGTTTTGTTCGATAAAGTTAATCTTTATGTCCAAATACCTCCTTTTTATTTGCGCGTTTAGTTCACAAATCCAAATTCACAAGGCGCGAGCACTAGGTCCAGACGACAATTAAAAAAAGTTATATTACAGTTCGTAGAAACATGTCAAACGATATATAGAATCAATCTTTAGGATATTTTTATCATAAATCTTCAATAATGTTCCAACCGGACAATTCCTTTGTCTTTAGAAATTAAAAGGAACAGAGCTCGCTCTCACGGCCGTGTGCCTGACTTAGCTCATGGCATTCTGCCAGACCCCTTAGTCAAACAGCTCTTATTCGCTCCCCCTTCACAGTAGAAGCCTGCAACAAGGTTCTAAAGACTGTTGACATCTAGTGGAAGCCTTAGGAAGTGCAATCGGACCAAATTTACACTGTATCTTGGATAGGCAAGACTTGAAAACCTACAAACCTCAGATTTCCCACTTCCTGGTTGGATTTTTTCTCAGGGTTTTCCCTACCATATGAGTTATGTTATACTCACAGACATCATTCAAACAGTTGTAGAAACTTCAGAGTGTTTTCTATCCAAATCTACTAATAATATGCATATCTTAGCTTCTGGGCCTAAGTAGCAGGCCATTTACTCTGGGCACGCTTTTCATCCGAAAGTGAAAATAGCGCCCCCAGCCATAAGAAGTTAAATGTATTTGGCTAAGGTGTATATAGACTTCAACTGTACATAAATAGAACAGTAAACAATAATTTCTGTGTCATCCCCGTGGTATATTGTCTGATATATACAGGGCTGACATGCTATTTAAGCCAATGAGCATCCAGGAACCAAACTACCCGGTTTATAATATAAAATACCACACAGCTCAGTGAAACCGCCGTAGAAATGTGATATACCAATCCTTCTTCCAATACAGTAAGTATGCTTGACTCTACTGGTTGGCTTCAGTTCTTTGTGCTTCAGAGACATTCTTTTACCCACCTATTTTCATTCAGTGGCTGAAGGGCAGTATAAGACCGACCTAAAATTGCAGTATTTTCTCAATTTCAATTTGTGTCAGTTTGTTTTGGCTCCTTGATCCTTGACAATCTCTGATCCTCCCCTTCCTCCTGTCTCTCCCATCTTTCTCTTTCTCCCCTCCCTCTGTATCTCCCATGTCTTTCTTTCACCCCTCTCTCTGTATCTCCCTCCTCGCTCTTCCTCACCCCTTTTCTTTTCCGACCCCCCCCCCCCCCCCCCCTCTCTTCCATATCTCTCGTTCTACTCTCTCTCTCTTCCTCCACAGTTCCATAACCTTCAGGAGTTGAGGCAGAGTCCGTCTCTAGCCACCAAGGTGTTCATCCAGAGAGACTACAGCGAAGGAACCGTCTGCCGCTTCCAGACCAAATTCCCCTCCGAGCTGGGCAGCAGGGTGAGCACACACACACGCACACAGGCAGGTACACGAAGGAGACAGACACAGACATATGACTTCACTTTGTTTTCACATTCCTAGAATTGGAGCCTTTCAAGGTTCTTTTGTCCATCCTTGAATGCCACAAGTGACGCATGTATTTCTAAATCGATAGAATAAAGGGTATTTTGAGAGAACAGAATGTGCCTGGTGGTTTGTGTGTTTGTGTGTGCTTGTGTGTGTGTGTTTGTCCTTCTGTGGTGGTGGAAGAACAGCTTGTGTATCATGGCTCAGGTGTCACATAAAAGCCTCACGCTGGTATACATATGGCGTGGGCGTGTATGTGCGTGTGTGTGTGTGTATGTTTGTGTTGCAGTCTTCTGACAGATGGAGCATTCACTCTAATAGTGTTGATTTGCTAACTGTGTGTGTGTGCGCCTACGTGCATGTGTGTGTGTGTGTGTAGATCGAGCGGATGCTGTTCGAGGACACAGTAAAGACATTGAACACCTACTATGCGGAGGCAGAGAAGGTCGGAGGCCAGTCCTACATGGAGGGATGTCTGGCGTGCGCTACAGCCTACTTCATCTTCCTCTGTATGGAGACACGCTATGAAAAGGTACCAAACACACACACACACACATACACACCAGACATAGACATACGCAAGAATGGTCCAAACACACTAAGACAGTCGTGAAGAGGGCACGACAAAGCCTATTCCCCTTCAGGAGACTGAAAAGATTTGGCATGGGTCCTCAGATCCTCAAAAGGTTCTACAGCTGCACCAGCGAGAGCATCCTGACTGGTTGCACCACTGCCTGGTATGGCAACTGCTCGGCCTCCGACCGCAAGGCACTACTGAGGGTAGTGCGTACGGCCCAGTACATCACTGGGGCCAAGTTTCCTTCCATCCAGGACCTCAATACCAGCCGGTGTCAGAGGAAGGCCCTAAAAATTGTCAAAGACTCCAGCCACCCTAGTCATAGACTGTTCTCTTTGCTACTGCACCCCCAAGCCATAAGACTCCTGAACAGCTAATCAAAGGGCTACCCAGACCCCACTTTTACACTGCTGCTACTCTCTGTTTATAATCTATGCATAGTCACGTTAACTCTACCTACATGTACCTAAATTACCTCGACTAACCAGTGCCCCTGCACATTGACTCTGTGCCGGTACCCCCTGTATATACAGTGTCGGAAGTTTACATACACTTACATTGGAGTCATTAAAACTTGTTTTTTAACCAGTCTAACAAATTTCTGGTTAACAAACTATAGCTTTGGCAAGTCGGTTAGGACATCTACTTTGTGCATGACAAAAGTAGTTTGTTTACAGACAGATTGTTTCACTTATAATTCACTGTATCACAATTCCAGTGGGTCAGAAGTTGACCCTGGAACACTAAGTTGACTGTGCCTTTAAACAGCTTGGAAAATTCCAGAAAATTATGTCATGGCTTTAGAAGCTTCTGATAGGGTAATTGACATCATTTGAGTCAAATGGAGGTGTACCTATGGATGTATTTCAAGGCCTACCTTCAAACTCAGTTCCTCTTATCTTGACATCATGGGGAAATCAAAAGAAATCAGCCAGGACCTCAGGAAAAAAATGGTAGACCTCCACAAGTCTGGTTCAACCTTGGGAGCAATTTCCAAATGCCTGAAGGTACCACGTTCATCTGTACAAACAATAGTACGCAAGTATAAACACCATTGGACCACGCAGCCGTCATACCACTCAGGAAGGAGACGCGTTCTGTCTCCTAGAGATGAACGTACTTTGGTGCGAAAAGTGCAAATCAATCCCAGAACAACAGCAAAGGACCTTGTGAAGATGCTGGAGGAAACAGGTACAAAAGTATCTCTATCCACAGTAAAACGAGTCCTATATCGACATAACCTGAAAGGCCACTCATCAAGGAAGAAGCCACTGCTCCAAAACCGCCATAAAAAAGCCAGACTACGGTTTGCTACTGCACATGGGAACAAAGATCATACTTTTTGGAGCAATGTCCTCTGGTCTGATGAAACAAAAATAGAACTGTTTGGCCATAATGACCATCGTTATGTTTTGAGGAAAAAGGGGGAGGTTTGCAAGCCGAGGAAGACCATCCCAACCGTGACGCACGGGAGTGGCAGCATCATGTTATGGGACTGGTGCACTTCACAAAATAGCTGGCATCATGAGGGAGGAAAATGATGTGGATATATTGAAGCAACATCTCAAGACATCAGTCAGGAAGTTAAAGCTTGGTTGCAAATGGGTCTTCCAAATGGACAATGACCCCAAGCATACTTCCAAAGTTGTGGCAAAATGGCTTAAGGAGAACAAAGTCAAGGTATTGGAGTGGCCATCACAAAGCCCTGACCTCAATCCCATTGAACATTTGTGGGCAGAAATTTGCGAGCAATGATGAAACCTGACTCAGTTACTGTCACATCTGCTCCTGCTACGCCCTCTGGTGTTCATCCGGGGTCTTCTTGACCTGCAGTTACTTCCCCTGTACACTCTCTCTCTCTCCCCCTCTGTGTGATTGTGTGGTTGGAGACAGGTGTGCTGGAGTCAGAGCAGAACCCTACCAGCTGCAACTCGTTCCATAATCAAGACCTCTTCAAATACTCAGTCCTGCCTCTTCCACTCTGCCAGATCGTAATCTCTGCTCAGTCAGTTCATGATTCTATCCATTTATGATTATTCAAGATCCTGTTACTCTGCTGTGCCTGTTTCCCTGCCTGACACCGTTTATCCTCTCATTGCAGTTACCGCTCTGTCTCTGGCTCCTGTCTCCTGTTCCACATCTCACCACCCAACTACCTTGCTCTGGATTTTACTCACCACCACTACCTTGGATTCCCCTCAGGACCTGTTTACCCTGTTCTACTCAGCTAACTCCAACCTCAGTCTCCACATCTGTTTTTTCTGCAACTCATCCAAGCTTCCCCGGGTCTGCACTCCATCTCCCAGTGTAACAATAAATATTTTGGTTCATTCATCCCTGTTTCCTCATCTGAGTCTGCTCTTGGGTTCCCCTGTCTCGCTCCGCTTAACAGTGGCCCAGAGATGAACCCAGCAGACTCCACTACTCTTCACCAAAGTCTTGTTGGTCAAGGCGCCCTATTTGAGCAACATGACCAAGCCCTGAAAGCCCTGCTGGAGAACATCAAGGAGTTTTCACGGAGCCTGTCTGACCTACAGGTCCGAACCTCCGCCCAGAGTTCACAACCAGTCTCAAGTCCCTCTTCTCCGCCCCGAGAGCCTTTTGTTCTGACTCCTGAGCGCTATGATGGTAATCTTGGCGCTTGCAGAGCCTTTCTTGTGCAATGTTCACTAGTATTTGAGCAACAGCACTACTCTTATGCTAGTGAACGAGCCAAGATGTATTTTTTGATTGGCTGCCTTCGTGGAGCAGCTCTTTCCTGGGCCACTGCAGTGTGGGAGAGACAGTCACCTATCTGCTTATCCTAAGGTGGATTCACAGATGAGATGAGGAAGGTCTTCGACCACCCGGTCCGTGGAAAGGATGCCGCTAAACGACTTCTGTCCCTTCGTCAAGGCTCCCAGAGTGTGGCTGAAATGGCATGTGAGTTCCGCACCCTCGCTGCAGAGAGCAGCTGGAATGACGAGGCCCTTCAGGGAGCATTCCGGAACGCACTCACTGAGACCCTCAAAGACGAGTTGGTGTCCAGAGAGGAGCCTGCTGGACTTGATGAACTCATTTTTCTCACTATCCGCATTGACAACCGTCTCCGGGAGCGTCGGAGGGAGAGGGGAGGTAGAGTTGCATGTCCCATAACATCTGCTTCAGTGCCTCCAGGCATGTTCTAATCCTGTACCCATGCAGCTCGGCCGGACCCGTCTATCTCCAGAGGAGAGGTAGCGGCGTATCAGTAATAGGAACTGTCTATATTATGGCCAGGTTGGTCACCTGGTCTCCACTTGTTCCCTGTGTCCAGCAAAAGAGGGGGCTCAGCAGTAGTGGGGAATATACTGTTGAGCCAAATCGCCTGCCCATCATCTCCCAGACCCCTGCTTGAAGCCAACCTTGTGTGGCAGAGCCAGGCTTTTCCTCTGCCGGCTCTCATCGATTCAGGCGCCGATGAGAGCTTTCTGGACCGAGGGTTCGTTAGGTCTGAGGGTTCTGGAATGGACTAGGGTGCAGACAAGGCAGGAGGAAGGGCAGATTGTAGACAATTAGAATGACAAAATGCACTCCAAGTAGTTACCTTTTTGGTAGACCAGTCAAACTGTGGGTTGTGTAGCTTTAACCATGGATGACCCAGAACCAGAAGTGAGTGAGAACAGTCGATTATGTGGAAACTTATCTTTTCCTGGTGATTTCCAGAGAGACGCAGGATAACAGGAACAGTTCTCTCCAAAACACAGAAGAGTAGCTTTCCATTGACAGCGTTGGCATCCAGAGGTGAATTGAGTGAAACTGTGTCCAGACCCAACTGATTGTCTTCTGTTCCTCCAGAATATCACAGTCTAGCTCCTGTATTCAGTAAGCACCACACCCCATCTCTGCAGCCTCATCGGCCTTTCGACTGTGCTATCGAGCTTCAGCCTGGAGCTCCTCTCCCTAGTAGCAGGTTGTATAACCTCTCTCGCCCCGAGCAAGAAGCCATGGAAGAATACATCCAGGACTCCCTGGCTGTCGGACATATCAGGCCTTCTTCCTCTCCGGTGGGAGCTGGGTTTTCCTTTGTCAAGAAGAAGGATGAGTCACTGAGGCCATGCATAGACTTCCGTGGGTTGAATAGTATCACTGTGAGGAACAAGTATCCCTTGCCACTTATCAGTGCTGCTTTTGCCCCCCTCCATGGTGTCACAGTGTTTACTAAACTTGACCTCCGGAATGCCTACCTACTTTAAATTGCCTGAAAGGCACCAGAACATAAAGATTAAATACATTTTCAATATAGATTTGCCTAGCTCCGTGGAGATCCTAGGAACCGCAAGAGTGTCATGTCCACTCCTGCGCCTGGGCTTGACTTCACTGTTCTACCACGAACCGGTCCTGGCAACCCATCTTTATGCACACCTGGCAACCATCATTACGCACACCAGCGTCTCATCAGTCACACCTGGACTTCATTACTTCCTTGATTACTTACCCTATATATAGCACTCTTTTGTTATCAGTCTCAAGTGGTATTGTTTATGTTTCTATGTCAGACGCTTCTCTTGTTTTGTATCGTGCCATGTTCGTTATTATTAAACTCACTAACTGCACCTGCATCCTGACTCCCTGCGTCTGTTACAAAGAGTTAAACAATCCCGTGAACAGATTAGGCAACTCAGGTGTCTATACTTCAACAGCAAAGTTAGATAACGTTTCTGAAGTAGGGCCTTGTAAACATAAAGGTAGTTGTAGTGGCTTCCTTTCCTCTTTACCATAGCCACTGCCCTATCCTGAAGCGGGGTTGTTTCGTACGCATACAGTCCACACTCAAGGTTTCCAAACGGCCAAAACATTCAATGAGATCCAGGGATATGGTGCAACAAAAAGGTTTATTCTTCTTATATCTAACAAAAAAATGATTCTCCAATCAACTTAAATCATAGATTACTTGACATGGAAAATACATAATATAACCTGTCTGTATGGTCAAAAGACTATAGCGCTCCCGCGTCTAGCTAGGACTCCTCCCCCCACCCGAAGGCCCTTTCGTGGCTGTTTATTTATCACCACAGACAGATGCTGGCACAAAGACCGCACTCAGTCAGCTGTATAAGGAAATAAGCAAACAGGCAACCACTCACCCAGAGGCGGTGCTCCTAGTGGCCGGAGACGTTAATGCAGGGAAACTTAAATCAGTTCAACCAAATTTCTATCAACATGTTAAATGTGCAACCAGAGGGAAAAAAATTCTAGATCACCTGTACTCCACACACATAGACCCGTACTAAGCTCTCCCTCACCCTCCATTTGGTAAATCCGACCACAACGCTATCCTCCTGATTCCTGCTTACAAGCAAAAATTTCAACAGGAAGCACCAGTGATTCGGTCTATAAAAAAGTGGTCAGATGAAGCAGATGCTAAACTACAGGACTGTTTTGCTATCACAAACTGGAACATGTTCCGGGATTCTTCCGATGGCATTGAGGAGTACACCACATCTGTCATTGGCTTCATCAATAAGTGCATCGAGGACGTCGTCCCCACAGTGACTGTACGTACATACCCCAACCAGAAGCCATGGATTACAGGCAACATTCGCACTGAGCTAAAGGGTAGAGCTGCCGCTTTCAAGGTGCGGGACTTTAACCCGGAAGCTTACAAGAAATCCTGCTATGCCCTGCGAGGAACCATCAAACAGGCAAAGAGTCAATACAGGGCTAAGATTGAATCATACTACACCGGCTCCGACGCTCGTCTTATGTGGCAGGGCTTGCAAACTATTACAGACTACAAAGGGAAGCACAGCCGCAAGCTGCCCAGTGACATGGGACTGCCAGACGAGCTAAATCACTATGCTCGCTTCGAGACAAGCAACACTGAGGCATGCATGGGCGCATCAGCTGTTCCGTACGACTGTGTGATCACGCTCTCCGTAGCCGACGTGAGTAAGACCTTTAAACAGGTGAACATACACAAGGCTGCGGGGCCAGACAGATTATCAGGACGTGTGCTCCGGGCATGTGCTGACCAACTGACAGGTGTCTTCACTGACATTTTTAACATGTCCCTGATTGAGTCTGTAATACCAACATGTTTTAAGCAGACCACCATAGTCCCTGTGCCCAAGAACACAAAGGCAACCTGCCTAAATGACTACAGACCCGTAGCACTCACGCCCGTAGCCATGAGGTGCTTTGAAAGGTTGGTAATGGCTCACATCAACACCATTATCCCAGAAACCCTAGACCCACTCCAATTTGCATACCGCCCAAACAGATCCACAGATGATGCAATCTCTATTGCACTCCACACTGCCCTTTCCCACCTGGACAAAAGGAAGACTTATGTGAGAATGCTATTCATTGACTACAGCTCAGCGTTCAACACCATAGTACCCTCAAAGCTCATCACTAAGCTAAGGATCCTGGGACTAAACACCTCCCTCTGCACCTGGATCCTGGACTTCCTGACTTGCCGCCCCCAGGTGGTGAGGGTAGGTAGCAACACATCTGCCACGCTGATCCTCAACACTGGAGCTCCACAGGGGTGTGTGCTCAGTCCCCTCCTGTACTCCCTGTTCACCCACGACTGCATAGCCAGGCACGACTCCAACACCATCATTAAGTTTGCAGACGACACAAAAGTAGGCCTGATCACCGAAAACAACGAGAGAGCCTATAGGGAGGAAGTCAGAGACCTGGCCGTGTGGTGCCAGAATAACAACCTATCCCTCAACGTAACCAAGACTAAGGAGATGATTGTGGACTACAAGAAAAGGAGGACCGAGAACGCCCCCATTCTCATCGACGGGCTGTAGTGGAGCAGGTTGAGAGCTTCAAGTTCCTCAGTGTCCACATCAACAATAAACTAGAATGGTCCAAACACACAAAGACAGTCGTGAAGAGGGCACGACAAAGCCTATTCCCCCTCAGGAAACTAAAAAGATTTGGCATGGGTCCTGAGATCCTCAAAAGGTTCTACAGCTGCAACATCGAGAGCATCCTGACTGGTTGCATCACTGCCTAGTACGGCAATTGCTCGGCCTCTGACCGCAAGGCACTACAGAGGGTAGCCCAGTACATCAGTGGGGCTAAGCTGTCTGCCATCCAGGACCTCTACACCAGGCAGTGTCAGAAGAAGGCCCTAAAAATTGTCAAAGACCCCAGCCACCCCAGTCATAGACTGTTCTCTCTACTACCGCATGGCAAGTGGTACCAGAGTGCCAAGTCTAGGACTAAAAGGCTTCTCAACAGTTTTTACCCCCAAGCCATAAGACTCCTGAACAGGTAATCAAATGGCTACCTAGACTATTTGCATTGTGTGCCCCCCCCAACCCCTCTTTTTACGCTGTTGCTACTCTCTGTTTTTCATATATGCATAGTCACTTTAACTATACATTCATGTACATACTACTGCAATTGGACTGACCAACCGGTGCACCCGCACATTGGCTAACCGGGCTATCTGCATTGTGTCCCGGCAACCCCTCTTTTACGCTACTGCTACTCTCTGTTCATCATATATGCATAGTCACTTTAACCATATCTACATGTACATGCTACCTCAATCAGCCTGACTAACCGGTGTCTGTATGTAGCCTTGCTACTTTTATAGCCTCGCTACTGTATATAGCCTGTTGTTTTATTTCTTTACTTATCTATTGTTCACTTAACACCTTTTTTGCACTATTGGTTAGAGCCTGTAAGTAAGCATTTCACTGTAAGGTCTACACCTGTTGTATTCGGCGCACGTGACAAATTAGCTTTGATTTGATTTGAACTTCCTGCCTTTATCCTAACACACCTACCACAGTACAATGAATGGGCAAGGGGGGGGGGGGGGGGGGGGCAGAAACAAAGTTACACTTACAACAAATGAATACATCTCAATCAGGTAAATATAAATCATAAAGGTACGTACCTAATATTTCATCATATACATTCATATTTAATTTATTACACAAATGTACATGGAGCTCTATATGTTCTGTCTTTTATACAAATATGTCCAAATCGGCTCTAACATACCGGCCCCTAATTGTTAACTGCGCTGAATCCACAACAATTACTTAATATTCAAACGTAGAGCCATTACACAAATCATTCTATACCAGAGCACTATTACAGTTCATAGATATAAACAAATATACAAGGTCCCATATAGGAAAGGAGTCCAAAGATCTCAGTCTGAGTTGACATTCCAAAAATGTCAAGAGTTTGACGTCCAAAAATGTATGACTACGACATCAAAGAATGTAAGAGTACGACATCAATGAATAAGAAGGGGCACGTGATTCAAAGATGGAGCACTGTGTATGTATGTGTATGTATGTGTGTGTCTCACTCTGCCACCTTAAGGAGCAGACAAGAGTTTATTGATAGGTCTCTGTAAGATATTGGTCTTGGTCTTAACCATGACGCTCCGGACAAGACCATTGACCCCTGGCAAAGCCTCCACCACACGCCCCATTAGCCAAGAGTTCCTTGGGGTGGTCTCATCGACGATGACAACAAGACTGAAGTTTCTCTTAGTTTTGTTGCACTTGTTCCGGTCCTGCATAAGTGGAAGATACTCCCTGATCCATCTCTTCCAGAAGAGGTCAGTGATATATTGTACTTGCTTCCATCTCCTTTGTGAGTATTGGTCGCTTCTCTGGAATAGTCCTGGTGGCAGGACTGGCTTTGCTTTCAGATGGAGCAGATGGTTCGGAGTCAGGGGTCCTGGATCATTAGGGTCATTTGTTACAGTTGTGATTGGTCTGTCGTTCATAATCGCCTCAACTTCACACAATGTAAAGATCTAGGGGTCTTAAAACAAAATAATAAAAAACGATGCGCTTTTACCATCAAGTATTCTCACGGCTTGCTAGAGCATTGTGAACTGCAGTGGCATAGTGGTCTAAGCAGCGCACTCCGGCTCTGCGCATCAAGTTTGCGGCCAGTGAAAAATATGGGTTTTTTATGAATTCAAAGGACCAATAAAAAGGGATAACTTAGGTGCTGGATTTTAGGCCGGTAGCAACCACCACAGGGTGTCCGGTCAGAACACGAGGAAGCAGTAGTTCCAGTTCAAGGGTTTATTGAAGTTCCACACACACACATACAAAGCCACTCTCTCTGATACTAATTGTGGTTATTTAGCTGCACGCACAATAAACATCAGAAAGAAAAGCAATTTCTTCTAAGGAGGTAGAATAAGCAGAAGAGAAAAACAGGTTGGTCATCAGAATAGAAACTACAGACATGCCTGTGGCCCTGCCTGGTCGGGTATTATGCTAAGTCCCATGAAAAAAGCCTGCTTATTGACTAATAAAATTATGAGGAAGCCATATATTGACTTTCGCAGGACCTTTTTAAACCTTCAAAATCAAAGTCTATTTCTAGTGATCAGACAGGTCTTTTTTCCTCTTCTGGGAGAGCAAAGAAAGAGAGAAAAGTAGAATTGGAGAGAAAAGAAAAGGAGAGGAACATCTTGATCTGTTCTCAGGTCAGTGCTAATGACATCTTAGCAATTATCTCGTAATGCCAGCGCGAATGTTAGCATTCGTGAAATGTAGGTTATCCTGCGAGCAGGCCTTTCTAATCAACCTGTCCCAGGTATCCTGGAAGGATATTGACCCCATATCGTCAGTAGAGGATGCCTGGTTGTTCTTTAAAAGTAATTTCCTCACCATCTTAAATAAGCATGCCCCTTTCAAAAAATGCAGAACTAAGAACAGATATAGCCCTTGGTTTACTCCAGACCTCACTGCCCTCGACCAGCACAAATGAATCCTGTGGCGTACTGCACTAGCATTGAATTGTCCCCGTGATATGCAACTTTTCAGGGAAGTCAGGAACCAATACACACAGTCAGTTAGGAAAGCAAAGGCTAGCTTTTTCAAACAGAAATTTGCATCCTGTAGCATTAACTCCAAAAAGTTTTGGGACACTGTAAAGTCCATGGAAAATAAGAGCACCTCCTCCCAGCTGCCCACTGCAATGAGGCTAGGAAACACTGTTACCACCAATAAATCCACGATAATCGAGAATTTCAATAAGTATTTCTTTACGGCTGGCCATGCTTTCCTCCTGGCTACCCCAACCCCAGCCAACAGCTCCGCACCACCCACAGCAACTTGCCAAGCCTCCCCAGCATCTCATTCACCCAAATCCAGATAGCAGATGTTCTGAAAGAGCTGCAAAACCTGGACCCATAAAAATCAGCTGGGCTAGACAATCTGGACCCTCTCTTTCTAAAACTATCCGCCGCCATTGTTGCAACCCCTATTACCAGTCTGTTCAACCTCTCTTTCGTATCGTCCGAGATCCTAAAGATTGGAAAGCTGACACGGTCATCCCCCTCTTCAAAGGGGGTGACACTCTAGACCCAAACTGTTACAGACCTATATCCATTCTGCCCTTCCTTTCTAAAGTCTTCGAAAGCCAAGGTAACTAACAGATCACTGACCATTTCGAATCCCACCATACCTTCTCCAAGGTGCAATCCGGTTTCCGAGCTGGTAACGGGTGCACCTCAGCCACGCTCAAGGTACTAAATGATATCATAACCGCCATCGATAAAAGACAGTACTGTGCAGCCGTCTTCATCGACCTGGCCAAGGCTTTCGACTCTGTCAATCACCGTATTCTTACGGACTCAACAGCCTTGGTTTCTCAAATGACTGCCTCGTCTGGTTCACCAACTACTTCTCAGAGTTCAGTGTGTCAAATCGGAGGGCCTGTTGTCCGGACCTCTGGCGGTCTCTATGGGGGTACCACAGGGTTCAATTCTTGGGCCGGCTCTTTTCTCTGTATATGTCAATGATGTTGCTCTTGCTGCGGGTGATTCCTTGATCCATCTCTACGCAGACGACACCATCCTGTATACATCTGGCCCTTCTTTGGACACTGTGTTAACAAACCTCCAAATGAGCTTCAATGCCATACAACACTCCTTCCGTGGCCTCCAACTGCTCTTAAATGCAAGTAAAACTAAATGCATGCTCTTCAACCGATTGCTGCCCGCACCCGCCCCGCCCGACTTGCATCACTACTCTGGACGGTTCTGACTTAGAATATGTGGACAACTACAAATACCTAGGTGTCTGGCTAGACTGTAAACTCTCCTTCCAGACTCATATTAAGCATCTCCAATCCAAAATTTAATCTAGAGTCGGCTTCCTATTTCGCAACAAAGCATCCTTCACTCACGCTTCCAAACATACCCTCGTAAAACTGACTATCCTACCGATCCTCGACTTTGGCGACATCATTTACAAAATAGCCTCCAACACTCTACTCAGCAAATTGGATGCAGTCTATCACAGTGCCATCCGTTTTGTCACCAAAGCCCCATATACCACCCACCACTGCGACCTGTATGCTCTGTACCCAATGGCTCCAGGTCATCTATAAGTCTTTGCCAGGTAAAGCTCAACCTTATCTCAGCACACTGGTCACCATAACAACACCCACCCGTAGCACGCGATCCAGCAGGTATATCTCACTGGTCATCCCCAAAGCCAACACCTCCTTTGGCCGCCTTCCAGTTCTCTGCTGCCAATGACTGGAACGAATTGCAAAAATTGCTGAAGTTGGAGACTTATATCTCCCTCACTAACTTTAAGCATCAGCTATCTGAGCAGCTTACCGAACTACCTACCTCATCCCCATATTGTTTTTATTGACTTTTTTGCTCTTTTGCACACCAGTATTTCTACTTGCACGTCATCATCTGCACATCTATCACTCCAGTGTTAATTTGCTAAATTGTATTTACTTCGCTACTATTCGCCTATTTATTGCCTTACCTCCTTACTCCATTTGCACACACTGTGTATAGATTTTTATATTGTGTTATTGACAGTACTTTTGTTTATCCCATGTGTAACTCTGTGTTGCTTTTTGTCGCACTGCTTTGCTTGATCTTGGCCAGGTCGCAGTTGTAAATGAGAACTTGTTCTCAACTGGCCTAGCTGGTTAAATAAAGGTGAAATATATCTATTTTTTTTAAATTCCATGCTGTTATTGATGTCACGTTAGCGTAGCATCTTAGCGTAGCATCTTCGTTAACATGCTACGCTAACCTAACATCCATCACAGCGGCTGGATTGCTTATGCAGCGCTAGCCGTCCATGCTCCTTTGGACAGTTACAATGCTGATGTGCCATGCTTCTGCTGACTTCAATCTAACCATGTCACAGTTTGATCAGGCTCTATGGGTTTTATATACACTGTGAGACCAAGGTGAGTTGATCAGAGAGGTGGTGTCGCACGCACGCACACGCACACACCCACACACACCCCACACACACACAAAAATACAGACGTACTGGTAGCCTTGCGTTTGTGAGGAGCATGGTTATTTGAACTAATTTGACATTGAGAGTGCCAATGCAGCGTCAGTATTGGGTGACACTAAGAACAGTTGGTCTAAAGGCTGGTATCTTATGGGCATGGGAAGTTCACATGAAACACTGAGACATTCTGCCAAAGAGAAAGGGGTAGGGATCACAGGATGGTAGTGTCAGAAATGCCTCACCTCTTCAGAGGTATGAACTGTGGCATGGTGAAGCATTCAGTTGAATTACAACTGTTCTGACATGCTGCATTTGTCTGTATGGCTAGTTTGCAGTGTGCAAGTGCACAGCAATTGCTGATTCTTGAAGTCAGCAAGTTTTATTGTGACGTCCACCTACAGGTGTTCTATCTTAATTTGATCACTTTATTACAGCCGGAAATGGAAATTGTTGTATTCAATGTTTAAAAAAGCTTCTCAAGTGTGTAATTTCCACTTTAAAATGTCAGACTTGATATATCCTAACTAAAAATGTATTCACCCCATACAAAAATATACATTTATTATAATATACATGTAATTCACAATTTCTGTTGCTGCATGAATATTTTCCTGCTGTGAGAAACTGGTCAAATTAAGATAGCACGTGTACTAAGGTTTGACTGGTTACCAATACCAGTTTGGAAACCTGCCATTTGACGCAGGGAAATAAACTGAATTGGTTCAATAACCTGAATTAGTTATGAGTGTCGGCTGAGAGAACATTGTTTTTTGTAGTTGTTCTGACACGCTATGCGTAATCAGTGTGCTTTGGTGAGAAAGATGTTGATCTAGACCGTGGGTAGTCCTGGGAATCTGTCCACTCATACATGTTCACTGGTGTGTGGCCTCTTATCAGCTGGACACACATATACAACGCACGCACGCACGCACACACACACACACACACATCCCATGCAAACAATCACACACTCAGCCAAAGGCTCTGTGATAAGGTCTGATTGAGCCTCTGATACACTATGTTGCCTTCAGCTGTCCACTGCTTTTTGTGTGTGTGTGTGTGTGTGTGTGTGTGTGTGTGTGTGTGTGTGTGTGTGTGTGTGTGTGTGTGTGTGTGTGTGTGTGTGTGTGTGTGTGTGTGTGTGTGTGTGTGTGTGTGTGTGTGTGTGTCATGACATACAGCTGGCACCTGGGTGCCGGTGGGCATGGACAGCCCTTCCAACCATAACATGGCTTTTGTGTGTGTTCCGTCTAAGCGACTGACAGGCACAAACACACGCTCTCCTTTCATGTCATTGTAAGATAATATATTTGTCAGATAAGACATGTGCAACATGGAGATCTCGAGATCATATTGGCCATGTGAGGAAAGTTGTTTATTTATACTAGATTTGATAAAATCTCAGTAAATGACAGATGACTGATGATAAAGATAAAGTATACCCAGCCAGGAATACTGTGTGTGTGGGGGTGTGTGAGCATGTATGTGCATGCATGATCTGTGTGTGTTAACACTAGGACAGCCTGGCCTTTCAGTTTATAAGTACCCACTAGAGAATGTTGCCGGGTGTCCCCTTTAGCATACAGTATGCATCAGATGCATTTCAACCCGCAAGGTGCAGCAAACATACAGTTGAAGTCGGAAGTTTACATACACTTAGGTTGGAGTTATTAAAACGCGTTTTTCAACCACTCCACAAATTTCTTATTAAAAAACTATAGTTTTGGCAAGTCGGGTTAGGACATCTACTTTGTGCATGACACAAGTAATTTTTCCAACAATTGTTTACAGACAGATCATTTCACTATCACAATTCCAGTGGGTCAGAAGTTTACATACACTAATTTGACTGTGCCTTTAAACAGCTTGGAAAATTCCAGAAAATGATGTCATGGCTTTAGAACCAACATCTCAAGACATCAGTCAGGAAGTTAAAGCTTGGTTGCAAATGGGTCTTCCAAATGTACAATGACCCCAAGCATACTTCCAAAGTTGTGGCAAAATGGCTTAAGGACAACAAAGTTAAGCTATTGGAGTGGCCATCACAAAGCCCTGACCTCAATCCTATATAAAATGTGTGGGCAGAACTGAAAGAGTGTGTGCGAGGAAGGAGGCCTTACAAACCTGACTCAGTTACACCAGCTCTGTCAGGAGGAATGGCCCAAAATTCACCCAACTTATTGTGGGAAGCTTGTGGAAGGCTACTCGAAACGTTTGACCCAAGTTAAACAATTTAAAGGAAATGCTACCAAATACTAATTGAGTGTATGTAAACTTCTGACCCACTGGGAATGTGATGAAGAAACAAAAGTTGAAATAAATCATTCTCTCTACTATTATTCTGACATTTCACATTCTTAAAATAAAGTGGTGATCCTAACTGACCTAAGACAGGGAATTTTTCTAGGATAAAATGTCAGGAATTGTGAAAAACTGAGTTTAAATGTATTTGGCTAAGGTGTATGTAAACTCCCGACTTCAATTGTAAGCACCAATGCTTGATTAGTGCAGAAACTATTATAAAGGATTAATTGCATGAAGAAATATTTGTGGAAATATATCCCAAAATTAATAATAATATTTTTTTTTAAAGTCCAGTTACAGCTTCTTTTGACAAATTGAAACCAAAAATAAAATAATAATAAAACCAGCCAGGTGAAATTATTTGCTGTTTTCCTAAATAAAACCACCAGTGCATAAAAAATTGTAAAGGATGATTCGCAAAAATAAATAGCATATTTTAATTTTAGGTTTATTATTTTACTAGTTTTTGCTTCATAGCTAGAGTGGTCATGTGCTGAATGCTTGGACAGCGTGGATATTCTTTAAAAAAGTGACATTTGGAAATAGAGCTGCACCTCTTGACTTATGAGGATTATTTGACTAAGGTAAATAATAGAAACTGCAGAATATGCTCTTTCTGATACTATATTGAAATCAACATGTTTTACCTGCATGTGATTTGATAAAGTGATGATCCTTTCCCTGCATCTGTAAATTACAGATCTCTTCATGTACAATTTGACATCTGATAGGCCTGATAGTGTCACTCATTAGATTATTGTCCATTTAATCTTGTCTATAGGTTAACTCGTATTATGTGTGAAATTAGTTTTGGTATAGTTTAGGTGTAGTTTCAATGGGCTGGCTGTGCAGTTTCCCGCTCATAAAGTTGTATAGAGTCAGGATACAGTATGTTTTGCATTATTCTAAAGGCCTACTGCAACACATAGCATGTTTTAAATTAAATTAGTAAGTTACAGTAAAAAAAACAGTCATGTAACTGCGCGGTCAAGTTATTAACATGAGCGCCAATGCTGATTAATACGCATAACACAAACTCATCATTACACTATTGTTGTTTTAAATTAAATCAACCTCTTCACTCTCCTTTTCATTCAATTAGGCCTAATTTAAATTAAATTGTGAAGTAAGGTGCACAATTATCGCCCATTGCTGATCCTCAACACTGGGGCCCCTCAGGGGTGTGTGCTTAGTCCCCTCCTGTACTCCCTGTTCACCCATGACTGCGTGGCCAAATACGACTCCAACACCATCATTAAGTTTGCTGATGACACAACAGTGGTAGGCCTGATCACCGACAACGATGAGACAGCCTATAGGGAGGAGGTTAGAGACCTGGCAGTGTGGTGCCAGGATAACAACCTCTCCCTCAATGTGAGCAAGACTAAGGAGCTGATCGTTGACTACAGGAAAAGGCGGGCCAAACAGGCCCCCATTAACATCAACGGTGCTGTAGTGGAGCGTGTCGAGAGTTTCAAGTTCCTTGGTGTCCACATCACCAACAAACTAACATGGTCCAAGCACACCAAGACAGACGTGATGAGGGCACGACAAAACCTATTCCCCCTCAGGAGACTGAAAAGATTTGGCATGGGTCCTCAGATCCTCAAAGGTTTTACAGCTGTACCATCGAGAGCATCCTGACGGGTTGCATCAGCTAATGAAATGGCTTCCATTTCTATTTGCATGGAACGCTGCTGCTACTCTCTGTTATTATCTATGCATAGTCACTTTAATAACTCTACCTACATGTACATATTACCTCGACACCGGTGCCCCAGCACATTGACTCTGTACCGGTACCCCCTGTATATAGCCCCGGTATTGTTATTTACTGCTGCTCTTTAATCATTTGTTATTCTTATCTCTTACTTTTTTTAGGTATTTTCTTAAAACTGCATTGTTGGTTAAGGGCTTGTAAGTAAGCGTTTAACTCTAAGGTCTATACCTGTTGTATTCGGCGCGTGTGACAAATAACATTTGTTTGATTTTGATTTGTATTGATTTAACAACCCTGTAACTAGCCCTGCACAAGCCTTGGCAGGAGCAGGAGCAGGAGCAGGAGCAGGAGCAGGAGCTTATCTCCTATTTCTGTAGCGTGAGGCAGCTGATGAACAAGTACACGCTTTGGACGCAGGGCCCAGGAAGTTCAACCAAACACTGCAGACAGTTCATCCAAAAATGGGAATTACACTGAAAAAAGGGCATCTCAACAATTACCAACCAAAGTCTCCAAATTATGGACCAAAGCTTTTAAATGGAAAAGAGAGAAAAGTTCAGAAAAGTTCAAACGGGGAAAAACTCTGAGTCATCAATTCAGGTTTATCTAATTCATTGGGTCTCACTCAACATGAGTTCTTTTGAAGTGTGTGTTAGAATAACGTAGTGTCCTTAGAGCATAATAGAAATACACTGGGTTTTGCTTATGTTAGGGCTTTAGACTGGATAGAGAGAAGCAGCTGTAGACAGAAAGACAAGCAGACATAGACAGAAAAAATTTGTGCAAAGTAATTTCTTCCATCCATAATTTATTCCACTCTGTGGGGCACATGAGGGGGAGGGTAAAGAGGGGTGCAAATGTAAAAGCAAGGGGCAAGGATTTATAGCCTTGTCCTCATTTCACCTCTTACATATTTTATTCTAAGCAACATCCTCTCCATCTCTCCCTCATCCTTCTCTCCTCTCTCTCTCACCTCTATCTCCCTCTTCTCCCTCTGCCTCTTTCTCTCTCCTCTCACTCTGTCAGGTATTGAAGAAGATCTCAGGGTATATCCAGGAACAGAATGAGAAGATCTACGCTCCCAGAGGTCTGCTACTGACTGATCCTGTAGAGAGAGGCATGAGAGTCGTATCCTTTTTGAGCAATACATTGATCTATTGTTACGGCAGGTCTTCTTACCAAAAGCTAGCGATTTGATTATAGGGGTTAGGGTTAGGTGTCTTTCAAGCCGGCTGCGACTGGGAGGTCCGTGGGGCGACGCACAATTGGCCTAGCATCGTCCGGGTTAGGGAGGGTTTGGCCGGTAGGGATATCCTTGTCTCATCGTGCTCCAGCGACTCGCGGGCCGGGCGCAGTGCGCGCTAACCAAGGGGGCCAGGTGCACGGTGTTTCCTCCGACACATTGGTGCGGCTGGCTTCCGGGTTGGAGGCGCGCTGTGTTAAGAAGCAGTGCGGCTTGGTTGGGTTGTGCTTCGGAGGACTCATGGCTTTCGACCTTCGTCTCTCCCGAGCCCGTACGGGAGTTGTAGCGATGAGACAAGATAGTAATTACTAGCGATTGGATACCACGAAAATTGGGGAGAAAAGGGGGTAAAACATTTTTTTTTTTAAGTGAGTGTGCGAACGAACATTATAATTCCGCTTGAATAACGGCCATAATTCACCTTTTATGGTGACAAATAATGCCCTTATTTGCTGTATACTTTGGAAGTATTGGAATTAGGCCAAGACAGTATCTAAAGGAAATAGCAATGGCGAACTTTATAAAATATCTGTGGCGGCAGAATGTTTTTTTTTAAAGTGACATTTGCTGTATCTGACCGTTTCTGCAAGACAAAATCAATTGCAAATAGTTGTGGACCTGTAAAAAGATCGCTTGAATGCAATAATGTTTTGCATTCACTTTTTTCCTTGAATCTACAGTAGCTTATCTATTTACTACTGTGACTTGGGTCCAGTTAAATGAAAGATCCGACGAATGGTAGCCTATACTAACTTGTTGTAGGCCTATAGGTTATTTTGTGAGTGGTCTATAAAACCATCAAAGTCAGAAAAGATAAGGAATTTATTCTGCAATGATCATGGAAATGTAATACTCCAATATTTCACAATAATGCCTTGCGATCTGGAGGGCAGCCTTTTGCATCCTCCCAATGGTCCAACTGTGGGAACTGTACCCTTGCCGATATCATGTACAGTAATGGTTTGAGAACATTGCTAGATTTGAAAGATACAGACACATTACCAGGCAACTTTTTTCTTTCCAATTATGGGATTTATAAATAAACTATCTGGGCTCTGTCGTAGAAATTCTAATCAAAGGGAAGAGAGACTGCAGATTCTTTCAAACAACACTTTATTAGAAGATTTGCAAAAATGGAACAATTAACTACGCACTAAAACAGTTGTGCAGTTAAGGCCCAACAAACAGTGTCGGTTCTCAGCTTTTATAGAGAAGCACATCCTTTTTGTAGACGTGGCAGTCAGCAGATAGTGTGTAAAAGGCAATTAGTTGTCTGTGCAGATTTAAGATAGCACAAGGTTGATAGCCCGAGGGCTGAACCGTCTAACTGCATTCACAAAAGCAAACACTATAATGTGCTCCTTTCTGCAAGTTTCCATACATGTGACTTTCTGTAGATAGTAAACCCACGGGATGTCACATGCTGCGGTCGCACCAAAACTGACCTTACCTATACGCCCAGTCTTAGACTAAGTCCCACAAAGTTTGTATCAGGTTAGAAAGACACTAGCATATAACAAGATACTATTATTTCAGCTGTAAAACAAGGAATAGCATGACTAATTATGTAATTTCCCATGGCAGCTCTTGAAAGGACTGATCTCTATGATATATAAACAACTTTTGGAAAGCTCATATTCTGAGCTAGCCATTAAAAAAGTATGGTTCACAGATCTAATTGAATCTGAACCACCCTTTAACTGGAAAATAATATTTAAAAAATGACTTTGGCATCCCGTAATCCGAACCAGAACCTTATACATTTTAAGTTTGTTCACAGACTGTATTTATACTGAACAAAAATATAAATGCAATATGCAACAATTTCAAAGATTTTACTTAGTTACAGTTCATATGTAACTCACCACATGGATTTGGTCTTATGTAGCAACATTTCAAATTGTGTTTTTTACATTGGATAAAAGTAGAGACTACAAAATGCTATATCATACACTTTTTTGAGGAACAATGGGAAAGTAATTCTGCTTTGAAATTGATAAACTTGTAAACTCACTTTTGAAAAAATGGCCTTTGAATGATTTGGTATCTAGTGAAGAGCTCTTTGGCTACACCCATTCAGCATCGTTCACACCCTCTTAAGCTTTAGCCCCACCCATCTTGTTTCGCTCTCCGAGCGTTCAGAGCGCACACTTGACGCTCTGGCCAATGATTTGTTTACCTCTGGATAACATGAAACAGCCTAACCAGCTCTGCTGGCAACAATTTCATTACGCTTTTTTGCCGACGTTTACTGACACCGGCCATATTCAACGGGTGTTGTACACTTTAGCTTAAGACATGTAGCTAACTAGCTAGCAAGGTAAACAACGAAGCTAGCTAGGTAAACAACCTGTAAGATCACACACTTCACGTAACGTTAGCTAACGAGCCAGCCAGCTAACGTTAGCTAGTTAAACAACAATGAAATTAGTGCCAAATCATGTTGTTACTACCCTGCATGAATCTGCTGGGAGCTAACCAACCAGGTTCAATGTTAGCTAGCTAACATTAGGCTCTAACTAGCAAAGCAAACAGCTCCTTCAAAACTTGAGATATCTGTGGCATTGTGTTGTGTGACAAAACTGCACATTTTAGAGTGGCTTTTTATTGTCCCCAGCACAAGGGGCATCTGTGTAATGATCATGCTGTTTAATCAGATTCTTGATATGCCACACCTGTCAGGTGGATGGATTATCTTCTCAAAGGAGAAATTCTCAGTAACAGGGATGTAAACAAATGTGTGCACAAAATTAGAACAAAATAAGCGTTTTGTGCATATGAACAATTTCTGGGATCTTTTATTTCAGCTCATGAAACAAGGGACCAACACTGTATATGTAATCATGTTGCGTTTATATTTTTGTTCGGTAAAATACCAAGGAAATGTTTTACTATGAAATTGGCTGCAACTGTTGTCTGTGTCCCCTAAATCAGGTAGGCACATTCCTTCATATGATGTGGGAGTGCCCTGCAGTTAGTGTCTTCAGAAAGTATTTACACCCTTTGAATTTTTCCACATTCTGTTGTTACAGCCTGAATATGTTTTTTTAGATGTTGTGTCACTGGCCTATACATACTACCCCATAATTTCAAAGTGGAATTATGTTTTTAGAAATGTTTACAAATTATTTAAAAAGGAAAAGCTAAAATGTCTTGAGTCAATAAGTATTCAACCCCTTTGTTATGGCAAGCCTAAATAAGTTCAGAAGTAAAAATGTTCTTAACAAGTCACACAATAAGTTACATGGCCTCACTCTATGTGCAATAATAGTGTTTAACATGATTTTTGAATGACTACTTCATCTCTGTACCCCACAAAGACAAGGGAGGTTTTCCAATACCTCGCAAAGAATGGCACCTATTGGTAGATGGGTAAAAAAAGCAGACATTGAATATCCCTTTGAGTATTGTGAAGTTATAAATTACACTTTGGATGGTGTATCAATACACCCAGTCATTACAAAGATACAGATGTCCTTCCTAACTCAGTTGCCAGAGAGGAAGGAAACCGCTCAGGGATTTCACCATGAGGCCAATGGTGACTTTTAAACAGTTACAGAGTTTAATGGCTGTGATAGGAGAAAACTGAGGATTGACCAATAACATTGTAGTTACTCCGCAATACTAACCTAAATGAGAAAGTGAATAGAAGGAAGCCTGTACATAATAACAATATTCCAAAACATGCATCCTGTTTGCAATAAGGCACTAAAGTAAAACTGCATAAAATGTGCTGAAGAAATTAACTTTATGTTCTGAAAACAAAGTGTTTTGTTTGGGGCAAATCCAACACAATCCATCACTGATTACCACTCTTCATATTTTCAAGCATGGTGGTGGTTGCATCATGTTATGGGTATGCTTGTCATTGGCAAGGACTAGGGAATTTTGGGGGGATAAAAAGAATAGAGCTAAGCACAGGCAAAATCCTAGAAATTCACCTTTCAGCAGGACAATAACCTAAAACACCACACCAAATATGGAGTTGCTTACCAAGACGACATTGAATGTTCCTGAGTGGTTTAGTTACAGTTTTGACTTAAATAGGCTTGAAAGTCTATAGCAAGACTTGAAACTGGCTGTGTACCAATGATCAACAACCAAATTGGCAAAGCTTGAAGAATGTTTTAAATAATTATGTGCAAATATTGTACAATCCAGGTTTGCAAACACACATCTGTAATCGCTGCCAAAGGTGATTCTAACATGTATTGTTTCAGGGGTGTGAATACTTATATGAATTAGATAGTTCAGTATTTAATTTTCAAAAAATGTGCAACATTTTCTAAAAACATGTTTTTACTTTGTTATTATGGGGTATTGTGTGTAGATGGGTGAGAAAACCATCAATTGAATACATTTTGAAATCAGGCTGTAACACAATGAAATGTATAATAAATTCAAGGGAAAATCCACCCAAAACCACTAATTCCCTTAATTTACAATGTTAAATTACACTAACTTTTTTGTGAACAAATGTTTCATTTTGGCCTTATAATAAGGTTGGTAGCAACATGGAAAATCGCTGTGGAAATCTGTTTCAGCTCATGTCGACTACAAAATCCACAATTCAATGGTCTCTATGGGCTGACTGGCTAGCTAGCTAGATAGATAGATAGCAAACATAGCTACACACAATAATTCAAAAGACATGTAGCATGTAACGTAGCTAGTTAGCTGTAAAATTGCCTAAACAAACTGCATTATCAATTTAGGAGTCTACAATCTCACCCACCATGTTCAACCTGCAGATCGATGTGACTCACAGAGTGGAGTCTAACATTCGCAATGGCAAATATACTTTTGAAGAGATGGGAAACGTTGCCCATGGTACAGTACATCAATGGGACGCACAGTGCGTTCCTTGTGATTCTGGGACAAGGAGCTCTATCCTTCAAGGAGTAAATGGGAGTGTATTGGGCGCTAGACCAAACATTAGCACAAATTTCATCAACACGAAGTACAATATTACAAATATTTTCTGAGATGTGCGATAATTAATTTGCTATCTGTAGTATCATATAGCTTTGGAATCGTGACATTACGTACTTTAGAGGAAAATAAGCATGTTTCTCGACATACAGTATACACTGACTTTGAGAAGGGATTGCGTGGTGATTAGCTTTGCAACTGCATGACGCAGCATGACAACGTGAAGGCAATTGGTCGACAGTCTGCTGGATGGGGTGTATACGTTCCTTAATTCATTGGATTCCTATCTCCTTTCTGTAATATCTCTGACAACTCCAACATGCAATGCACCCTGGACTAAAAAGGCAAACTCATAGGAAAAATGTTCTAGACCCTTCGTTAAATTACAAGTTTCTTGAGATAGGAATATTGCAAAAATATGATCAATGGCTCATTTGAGAAAAGACATCCTCCCGGGTATTGAAATCTGTATGAAAGACGGTTCATGATCTAAAAGTTGTATTCCTATTAACTTCCAGTGTAGTGAGGCGACTTTATCACGGTGCTACGTAATATCGTATCACGGTGCTACGTAATACCGACCGGATTTCTGCCTGCTTGAACACCAATAACTCAGATACACATAAAAACATAAAATTACCCAAGGAATCAATAGAATATCACTCAGAGATGCACAAAAATCAATCAACCAATCAAATGTATATATAAAGCCCTTTTTACATCAGCCGATGTCACAAAGTGCTGTACACTAGCCCAGCCTAAAACCCCAAACAGCAAGCAATGCAGATGTAGAAGCACGATGGCAAGGAAAAACTCCCTAGAAAGGCAGGAACCTAGGAAGAAACCTAGAGAGGAACCAGGCCTCTTCTGGCTGTGCCGGGTTGAGATTATAACAGGACATGGCCAAGATGTTCAAACGTTCATAGATGACCAGCAGGGTCAAATAATAATAATAATCACAGTTGTAGAGTGTGCAACAGGTCAGCACCTCAGGAGTAAATGTCAGTTGGCTTTTCATAGCCGAGCATTCAGAGTTAGAGACAGGTCAGTGTTCCATAGGCAGGCAGACAGAACAGTTGAAACTGGAGCAGCAGCACGACCAGGTGGACTGGGGACAGCAAGGAGTCATCAGGCCAGGTAGTCCTGAGGCATGGTCCCAGTGCTCAGGTCCTCCGGGAGAGAGAGAATTAAAGGGAGCATACTTAAATTCACACAGGACAACGGATAACACAGGAAAAATACTCCAGACATAATAGACTGACCCTAGCACCCCGACACAAACTATTGCAGCATAAATACTGGAGGCAAAAGCAATACAACATTCAAAATGGCTTACCCTTTCTTTAAAAGGATGAATACTTTCTAAAGGCACTGTAATTGGGGTTGGGGGAATGGAATGGGAGTTTGAGGTTGGAGGCCCAATTTTTTCAAGTTTTCTTTTCCTGTTTATACTGAATTTATTATTACTTAAACTCTGTATTTATTTCTTACTGTTTTTTTTAATTTTGAGTGGCAGCCTACAGGTTTTTTTTAAATAAACATATGATTTTTTTTTAATGAAGACTAAAATCACCAGGAATACAGCAAAAATGTGTTTAATTTAGGAAATCTGTTCCCAAGTATTCCCACACAAAAAAGAGACATATGTGATCGTGTCTCAATGTAATCAAGGTATGAAATTATTGTTATTTTAAAATACAATCTATTATTTGGCTTAGTTTTGGTCAATTTGCAGTGTACAAATTATTAGAATGATTTTCCGTCTCCCCGACCATTCGCTCAGAAAAATATTGTCCCGTGGCTGAATCTAGTTGCCTACCCCTGGCCTAGAGTATACCCCTTATCCCATATCTGTGTACATATATTACCCCCTTCCCTCCCACTCCTTAACCCCTGTGCCCTCCAGATCGAGGTGAGTGTGTTTGAAGACCGCGGTTCGAGCGGCTCTAGCCCCAGCAGCAATGTGTCGTCTGGAATCAGCCAGCGGTGACTGGAGGAACAGCACCAGGGATATGGGTACCCACAACACGACCACCACCACCACCACCACAGAGGCAGCGGATCCCTCATCAACATCCGCATGCTGAAACATGAGAGCACACGCTTCTGAATATAGATGTATATGTAATCAATATACTATCTCTAGTTATGAGTATAGATGTGTATGTAATCAACATACCATCTATTGTTCTGAGTATAGATGTATATGTGATACAGGAAATAGATATTGAATGTATATACTATCTATAGAGTCAGGAAGGAGAGAGAGAAAGGCCAGGGTGTGTAGGCTACTCTCAACAGGAAACTGAAGTACCATGAGGCCAGGAGCTGACACATGCAATGATATAATGTTCAAGCAGGCACACACACTACTTGGTGTGTCAAACACTATAAACACATATCTTTGAGTATCTGACCGTATGCTTACACTCATATTTCTGCACACTTTCCCAACCATCTACTCCTTTACCCATTATCATTCTACTTTTTCACCATTCCCTGTGTTTCCATGAGTTTAATTATGATCATTATGCCATAGCCAATACATCACTGTCATCCTCAGTTGCGTTCAACATTCAATCATGAGCAGCAAAAAACAATTGTTATCACTAGAATTGACTATTTTGAAGCAACATTATAACTACAGCGGTAGTATAACTATCACGTTGAATGCTGGCAAATTACTGGTAATCTTCTGGAAAAAAACACTTCATTTCAGGCAGTGCGAGAACGAGGTCAGTGCATTGTGAATGTTGACTTGTCCTGCCCTGTTCTATTTGGACCTACTGCTTCAGCTTTCAGTGTGTTTGTGAAGGACTGCTAGTTATTATTGGTAATATTACATGTATCTGTCTGGGACTTCAAACTGAAACACCTTGGATTATTTATCAATGCTCATTCAGAGCATTGGGTGCTGATGATCCACATCGCAACTGGAGGTTACACTCACACACGCAGACGCATGTGCAAAACACACAGACTCATACACACAGGCGCATATGCAAACATACACTCACACACACACACATGCACACAAAGGCAAATGCGCAAACACACACACACACACACCTGTGGCCACTGGCCTTGCGTTCCTGCAAACAATATCCTGGCAGCCACATATCCATGTGGTCTCAGGTCACACACACACAGGCACATACAGTGCATTAGGAAAGTATTCAGAACTCTTGACTTTTTCCACATTTTGTTACATTACAGCCTTATTCTAAAATGTATTAAATATTTTTTTCCCTCATCAATCTACACACAATACCACATAATGACAAAGCAAAAACAGTTTTTTATAAATGTTAGCAAATGTATTAAAAATGATCAACTGTAATAGCTTATTGACATAGTTATTCAGACCCTTAGCTATGAGACTCGAAATTGAGCTTGGGTGCATCCTGTTTCCATTGATCATCCTTGAGATGTTTCTACAACTTTATTGGAGTCCACCTGTGGTAAATTCAATTGATTGGACATGATTTGGAAAGGCACACATCTGTCTATATAATGTCCCACAGTTGACAGTGCATGTCAGAGCAAAAACCAAGCCATGAGGTTGAAGGAATTGTCCGTAGAGCTCCGAGACAGGATTGTGTCGAGGCACAGATCTGCAAAATGGTACCAAAAAATGTCTGCAGCATTGAAGGTCCCCAAGAACACAGTGGCCTCCATCATTCTTAAATGGAAGAAGTTTGAAACCACCAAGACTCTTCCCAGAGCTGGCCGCCCTGCCAAACTGTGCAATCGGGGGAGAAGGGCGGTGACCAAGAACCCTATGGTCACTCTGACAGAACTCCAGATTCCTCTGTGGAGATGGGAGAATCTTCCAGAAGGACAACCATCTCTGCAGCACTCCACCCACTCCTCAGTAAAAGGCACATGACAGCCCGCTTGGAATTTGGCAAAATACACCTAAAGACTCTCGGAAATTGAGAAACAAGATTATCTGGTCTGATGAAACCAAGATTGAACCCTTTGGCCTGAATGCCAAGCATCACGTCTGGAGGAAACCTGGCACCATCCCTACGGTGAAGCATGGTGGTGGCAGCATCATGCTGTTGGGATGTTTTTCAGCGGCAGGAAATGAGAGACTTGTCAGGAGCAAGGGCATGATGAACGGAGCAAAGAACACAGAGATCGTTGACCTCAGACTGGGCGCGAAGGTTCACCTTTCAAAATGACAACGACCCTAAGCAGCCAAGACAACGCAGCAGGGGCTTCGGGGCAAGTCTCTGAACGTCCTTGAGTGGCCCAGCCAGAGCCCGGACTTGAACCCAATCGAACATCTCTGAAGAGACCTGAAAATAGCTGTGCAGCAACGCTCCCCGTCCAACCTGACAGAGCTTGAGAGGCTCTGCAGAGAAGAATGGGATAAACTCCCCAAATACAGGTGTGCCAAGCTTGTAGCGTCATACCCAAGAAGACTCAAGGCCAAAGATGCTTCAACAAAGTACTGAATAAAGCGTCTGAATACTTATGTAAATGTGATATTTCAGTTTTAATTTTTTTTATACATTTGCGAAAATGTATAAAAAACTGCTTTTTTCGCTTTGTCATTATGGGGTTTGTGTGTAGATTGAAAAAAAATAACTATTTAATCCATTTTAGAATGAGGCTGAAAAAGTATACTTTCCGAATGCATTGTACTCTCTCTCTCTCTCCCTCTGTTCCACACACTCAGCCATGCAGTGTTCTCTGTGGTCTCAGCTCATTGGAATCACAAGCAAACCTCCATCCCTTTAATAAAGCCATGCTAGTCCCTGCCCTGGCCTGTAGCACTGCTAAACTGCCTGGCTAATTGTAGATTGTTCGTCGCTCCAAACGAGGCCTGTATAAAGTTTATTTAGACAGATGTGGTTCACAGAGGATTGACTCAGTGTAGTTTTAACACTACAGCTGGATAACGACTGCTCTCTGGTTCTCTGGTCTCTCCGTATATGATTGGGTGCTAAAATGATGGCCCCTAGTGTGTATGTTGGAGGATTCTCCCCACGCACGCACTCTCACATTCACTCATACATGCGCACACACACTTTCTCTCAAACACACACAGACACACACACACACACACACACATACACACACACACACATACACACAAAGAGAGAGGGATAATTGAGCCTTTCTCACAATGGACATAACTGACTGCCTCTCTATGGGAGAGAGAGAGATCAGTTGAATAGGAGTAAAGTGGAGACTGATTACATTTCTCTATGCCAGCTGGGTCTGACTGGGTTTTCCTCTGTGGACTCTTGGCTATCACAGTCAACCATAGAGATGGATAAAATAACATAATGCAATATTGCCATGGGTATAACTTCTGTGTTATCAAACCACACAATGGGACTTCAAAGCAAGTGGCTGAGTCCATTGACCCTGCACACAATGTAGTTGCTCTCCCTCTCTCTCTCTTCTCTTACTCACTCGTTATCTCTCGCTATCAAACACACACATACTCACACACATTGCAATTTTGAATCTCTGGAACACTGCTGACAGGAATAGTATTAAAAATAATGTCTCTGAAAGAAGTCTCCATGGAAACACAGGTGGTCTCAGTTTCTGTCTCACATTGTCATCCACCCATTTCACTATTATTTTTCATTTTCCCTTTTTATGTGACGCACAGTTATATCACCCTCTAGTGTGTGGACTGAGGAAGTGCTACCACCAAGTTACCCTAAGACACAGATCTAAGGTCAGGTTTGTGATTTACTACTGGTGGTCACGGTTAGGATCTAGGGAGCATAATCTGATTCTAGTGCTGTGCCTAAGAGCAACCTCCAGCCAAATCCCCCAACAATCAGACATGCCTCTTCTTAATCTGCACTTACATCAGATCACCCAGCAAGCAACCCTCCAGAGCACACCCTCTAAATCTCCACTCATATCAGTTTGGCCATGCTTGTTGTGCAGCCTCCTTTGCTTCGATACCTTCTAAATCTACTCTCTGACCAGCCTCCTATGCTTTTAATGCCTTCATGTTTCATCCCTGTGAATTGGTTACCCAACCTGGGGCTGACTGACCAACACAAAGACTAACACTGCCAACGAGCCAACCGGTGGGCTCTATGGACATGTATATGAACCAATCAGTGGACATCTAAATAACCTTTGAACTTTTGTATGTGTAGACTCTATTGTCACTATCTGGCCATGTTAGAAAAAGGCAAAGATATATGGTGCTTTACCACTATTCAACAACATTTGCCCATTCATTTGAATGATGTTGCCTTTTTTTTTTCTACCATGGCCATTTAGTATCTACTCTGTAAAAGTGCCGTCATCGAGTGACCAAGTCTTGTTTTTGTGTAAATCTTTGATGATGATGATGATGATGATGATGATGATGATGATGATGATGATGATGATGATGATGATGATGAGAAGGATACTCAGGGGAGGAGGAGTGGAAGGTGCCAAATATATAAAAGAGAAGATGTGCATACATACTATATTGACTGACAGCATGTTATATTTTGTGTAGCATTTTTATTCAGCCAGCAATGGGAATGTAGCATACTGAGAGACGTAAAGACGTAAAACTGTATATATTGAGAGAAGAGGATGCACTCGTGCTGAACGTTTCTGTACTGTGGAGATGGAAGGGAAGACAGAAAACTAACCAAGGGCTCTCTATTCAATCCGTATTGCATTCAGCGTTAAAGCGTGATTGAAATTTAAAGCCAATGTTCTCGTGTCAGCAGAGCCTGCGTAAACGCTGCATATGTTGGCTCAATCTGAAATTACCTTGACATTTCTATCGCGCAACCTGTAACACTCGGCGATACATATTGAATAGAGCCCCAACAGTTGTTATGTTATTGGCTTTTTGTAAATCTGATGGGACACTGAATTTGCAAATGTCAGACTGCTTATAGGCCGCTGTAAGCTTGCTAACTGGAACCCAACAAAAATGTGGTGATGACCAAGTTAAGATGTATTGTAGATGTTAAAATGTCATATACAGTACCAGTCAAAAGCTTGGACACACCGACTCATTCAAGGGTTTTTCTTTATTTTTACTATTTTCTACACAGTAGAATAATAGTGAAGACATCAAAACTATGAAATAACACATATGGAATCGTGTAGTAACCAAAATAGTGTTAAAAACTTCTTATGGATGCAGGGGCAGTATTGAGTAGCTTGGATGAAAGGTGCACAGAGGTGCCCAGAGTAAACGGCCTGCTCCTCAGTCATAGTTGCTTATATATGCATAGTATTATTAGTATTGGATAGAGAACACTCTGACGTTTCTAAAACTGTTTGAATTATGTCTGTGAGTATAACAGAACTCATATGGCATGCAAAAACTTGAGAAAAAATCCAAACAGGAAGTGAAAATTCTGAGGCTGGTCGATTTTCAACCAAGATCCCATTGAAATCACAGCGAGATATGGATGAGTTTGCACTTCCTACGGCTTCCACTAGATATCAACAGTCTGTAGAACCTTGTCTGATGCCTCTACTGTGAAGGGGGGCCGAATGAGAGGGGAATTAGTCAGGTCTGCCATGACCTGACCATGCTTTCACTATGCGCGTTCACATGAGAGGGAGCTCTGTTCCATCGCTCATCTGAAGTCAATGTAATTCTCCGGTTGGGACGTTATTCAAGATTTATGTTAAAAACATTCTAAAGATTGATTCAATACATCGTTTGACATGTTTCTACGGACTGTTACGGAACTTTTGGACATGTCGTCAGGTTTTAGTGAACGCGCTTCCCTGACGTTGGATGTGTTTACCAAACACGCTACAAAAATAGCTATTTGGACATAAATGATGGACATTACTGAAAAAAATGAACATTTCTTGTGGAAGTGGGAGTCCTGGGAGTGCATTCCGATGAAGATCAGCAAAGGTAAGTGAAGATTTATAATGCTTTTTATGAGTTTTGTTGACTGCACAATTTGGGCGGGTAACTGTATGGCTTGCTTTTGTGGCTGAACGCTGTTTTCAGGTTATTGAATATTGTGTTTTGCCGTAAAGCTTTTTGAAATCTGACACAGCGGTTGCATTAAGAACAAGTGTTTCTTTAATTCTATGTTAAACATGTATCTTTCATCAAAGTTTATGACGAGTATTTCTGTTATTTGACGTGGCTCTGCAATTTCTCAGGATATTTTGGAGGCATTTCTGAACATGGCGCCCTTGTAAACTGAGGTTTTTGGATATAAATATGAACTGAATCGAACAAGATATATATGTATTGTGTAACATGAAGTCCTATGAGTGTCATCTGATGAAGATCATCAAAGGTTAGTGATTCAATTTATCTCTATTTGTGCTTTTTGTGACTCCTCTTTGGCTGTAAAAATGGCTGAATGTTTTTGTGAGTTGGTGGTGACTTAATAACATTATCGTTTGTGGTGCTTTCGCTGAAAAGCCTATTTGAAATCGGACACTTTGGTGGGATTAACAACAAGATTACCTTTAAAATGGTATGAGACACATGTATGTTTGAGGAATTTTAATTATGAGATTTCTGTTGTTTGAATTTGGCACCCTGCACTTTCACTGGCTGTTGTCATATCAATCCCGTTAACGGGATTGCAGCCATAAGAAGTTTAAACAAATCAAAATATATTTTATATTTCAGAAGCTTCAATGTAGCCACCCCTTGCCTGAATGACAGCTTTGCACACTCTTGGCATTCTCTCAACAAGCTTCATGAGGTAGTCACCTGGAATGCATTTCAAATAACAGGTGTGCCTTGTTAAAAGTTAATTTGTGATATTTCTTTCCTTCTTAATGCATTTGAGGCAATCAGTGTGTTGTGTTAAGGTAGTGGTGGTATACAGAAGATAGCCCTATTTGGTAAAAGACCAAGTCCATATTATGGCAAGAACACCTCAAATAAGCAAAGAGAAATGACAGTCCAGCATTACTTTAAGAGATGAAGGTCAGTCAATATGGAAAATTTCAAGAACTTTTAAAGTTTCTTCAAGTGCAGTCGTAAAACCCATCAAGCGCTATGATAAAACTGTTTCTCATGAGGACTGCCACAGGAAAGGAAGACCCAGAGTTACCTCTGCTGCATAGGATAAGTTCATTAGAGTTACCAGCCTCAGAAATTGCAGCCCAAATAAATGTTTCACTGAGTTCAAGTAACAGACACATCTCAACATCAACTGTTCTGAGGAGACTACATGAATCAGGCCTTCATGGTCAAATTGCTGCAAAGAAAGCACTACTAACGGATATCAATTAGAAATAGAGACTTGCTTGGGCCAAGAAACAAGATTAATGGACATTAGACAGGTGGAAATCTGTCCCTTGGTCTAATGACTACAAATTTGAAATGTTTGGTTCCAACTGCCGTGTCTTTGTGAGATGCAGAGTACATGAACGGATGATCTCCGCATGTATGGTTCCCACCGTGAAGCATGGAGGAGTAGGTGTGATGGTGTGGGGGTGCATTGCTGGTGACACTGTCTGTGACTTATTTAGAATTCAAGGCACACTTAACCAGCATGGCTACCACAGCAATCTGCAGCGATAAGCCATCCCATCTGGTTTGCACTTAGTGGGACTGTCATTTGTTTTTCAACAGGACAATGACCCAACACACCTCCAGGCTGTGTAAGGGCTATTTGACCAAGAAGGAGATTGATGCAGATCAGATGACCTTGCCTCCACAATCACCCGACCTCAACCCAATTGAGATGGTTTGGGATGAGTTGGACCGCAGAGTGAAGGAAAAGCATACAACAAGTGCTCAGCATATGCGGGAACTCCTTCAAGACTGTTGGGAAAGCATTCCAGGTGAAGCTGGTTGAGAGAATGCCAAGAGTGTGCAAAGCTGTCATCAAGGCAAAGGGTGGCTACTTTGAAGAATCTAAAATATATTTTGATTTGTTAAACACTTTTTTGGTTACTACATGATTCCATATGTGTTCTTTCATGGTTTTGATGTCTTCACTATTTTATTCTACAATGTAGAAAATAGTTTAAAAAAAATGTTTTACCTTGAATGACTAGGTGTGTCCAAACTTTTGACTGGTACTGTATGTACAGTTGAAGTCGGAAGTTTACATACACTTAGGTTGGAGTCATTAAAACTCGTTTTTCAACCACTCCACAAATTTCTTGTTACCAACTATAGTTTTGGCAAGTCGGTTAGGACATCTACTTTGTGCATGACACAAGTAATGTTTCCAACAATTGTTTACAGACAGATTATATCACATATTTCACTTGTATCACAATTCTAGTGAGTCAGAAGTTTACATACACTAAGTTGACTGTGCCTTTAAACAGCTTGGAAAATTCCAGAAAATGGTGTCATGGCTTTAGAAGCTTCTGATAGGGTAATGTACATAATTTGAGTCAATTGGAGGTGTACCTATGGATGTATTTCAAGGCCTACATTCAAACTCATTTCCTCTTTGCTTGACATCCTGGGAAAATCAAAAGAAATCAGCCAAAACCTCAGAAAAGATTTGTAGACCTCCACAAGTATGGTTCATCCTTGGGAGCAATTTCCAAAGGCCTGAAGGTACCACGTTCATCTGTAAAACCAATAGTACGCAAGTATAAACACCATTGGACCATTGGACCGTCATACCGCTCAAGAAGGAGACACGTTCTGTCTCCTAGAGATGAATGTAGGAAACAGGTACAAATGTATCTATATTCACAGTAAAACGAGTCCTATATTGACATAACCTGAAAGGCCGCTCAGCAAGGAAGAAGCCACTGCTCCAAAACCGCCATAAAAAAGCCAGACTACGGTTTGCAACTGCACATGGGGACAAAGATCATATTTTTTTGAGAAATGTCCTCTGGTCTGATGAAACAAAAATATAACTATTTGGCCATAATGACCATCATTATGTTTGGAGGAAAAAGGGGGATGCTTGCATGCCAAAGAACACCATCCCAACTGTGAAGCACTGGGGTGGCAGCATCATGTTGTGGGGGTGCTTTGCTGCAGGAGGGACTGGTGCACTTCACAAAATAGATGGCATCATGAGGCAGGAAAATGATGTGGATATATTGAAGCAACATCTCAAGACATCAGTCAGGATGTTAAAGCTTGGTTGCAAATGGGTCTTCCAAATGGACAATGACCCCAAGCATACTTCCAAAGTTGTGGCAAAATGGCTTAAGGACAACAAAGTCAAGGTATTTTAGTGGCCATCACAAATCCCTGACCTCAATCCATAGAACATTTGTGGGCAGAACTGAAAAAGCGTGTGCGAGCAAGAAGGCCTACAAACCTGGCTCAGTTACACCAGCTCTGTCAGGAGGAATGGGCCAAAATTCACCCAACTTATTGTGGGAAGCTTGTGGAAGGCGACCCGACACGTTTGACCCAAGTTAAACAATTTAAAGGCAATGCTACCAAATACTAATTGAGTGTATGTAAACTTCTGAACCACTGGGAATGTGATGAAAGAAAAAAAAGCTGAAATAAATCATTCACTTTACTATTATTCTGGCATTTCACATTCTGAAAATGAGGTGGTGATCCTAACTGACCTAAAACAGGGAATTTTTACTAGGATTAAATGTCAGGAATTGTGCTAAAGAGATTTTAAATGTATTTGGCTAAGGCGTATGTAAACTTCTGACTTCAACTGTATGTTCTGATATGTAAACCTGTGAAAGTGAGTGATAATCCGATCTTCCTATAAAGTAAGGTTGTATTCATTAGGCCCGAAACAGGAGAAAGCAGACAACAAAATTGAAGAACTACCTTGACGTGTAGAAATAGAAACACATTTTTCGTTGCAAATTTAAAAAAATGTTTTCCATTGCTTGCCCCAATGAACCAGATGTTTTGTAATGTTGAGTAAGCTGAGTTCTGTTTCTGCTTCAGTCATCTTGTCATTGTCTTACTGTTGTTGGCAATGCAACAGTGTAGCATGGTGTTAAATAAAGAAACAGTCAGGTACTCTGGCTTGTGTTCCTTAGGCACCAAACGGAAGAAAAGAGACTGAAACAGGGAGGGACTACCCTAGAAACACTTTTCATTTTCCGTTCCAAACTATTTTGCTCTCATGAATACGGCCCAGGCTAAGGCTGTTGAGTCTGAGTGCTGAAATCATTTCTTCCTTGTATAAGGTAGTCTACAACAGGGATCTCCAAAGAGTTAACACGACTCACGTCTGCTGCAATGAGAAAATGAGGATCTTGGAACTTAACTTAATACTGTTTATGTATTTAGAGTATCCTATTTATGTATTTGCATAATCCTATTTAGTATTTATCAGTCAGAGTTATGTATTTAATTTTCACCAAGATTATTATTATTGATGTGAGCCTTGAAAGTTTGAACAGTAACTGGAAGATAAAAAAAAAATATATTACTTCAAAGATTGATTTATTGTGGCAGGCTGTGTGTGTGTGTTTGTGTGTGTGTCGGTGTGTGTGCGTGTGCACATGTTTGTGTGTGTGTGCTGGTCTTTGTGTGTGTGTGTGTCCTAGCTATGCTTGGTCCATGGGAATAGCCTCAACCTTCAGTTGTTTAGCAACAGAGTCCATGTTGTCCCTCAGTCCCAGTAAACACTATGGACACCAGTTCATCTGAGGTAAGAGCTGAGATGTCTCTTTTCTTATTTCCCTCTATTTATCTCCCTCTTAACCTCTCTTTTTTCTCTTTATCTTTTTCGCGCTCTCAACTTCTCTCACTTTCTTTCCCTTGTTTTTATGCCTCTTTTTCTCTCCCTCTCAACATCTCTTTATTTTCAAAATTTCTCTCCTTGTCTTTCCTTTATCTCTTTCTCTCTTCCTCTCTAACTCTTTTTCTCCATTCCCTCTTTCTCTTTCTCTCTCTCTCAAACCTCCGTCTGTATCTTTTTCTTCCCCTCAAATGTTTTCCTTATCCCCTCTGTCTCTTTCTCCCTCTCCATATCTCACATTTCTCCCTTGTCAAATGAAAGTAAATGCTTTTCCCTTTACTACTCCCAAACTTTATTTGTATAAATCGAATGATAAAACAACGGTGGTCATTGACAGGGTCGTTATCCTGTTTCCGTTACCTTGTACCTACAGTAACTACTTGCTTTCATTTGTTGATTTTTATCTTCTTGCTGTCTTTCCAGAGTTCAACTAGGGTAACTGCTCAGCACTCAACTGCTCATCTTTTATGATGACTTTGTAAGATGGTGCCGACAGGTAGATAGATAGTGGTGGATCAGGCTTTGGGACAGGACAGGATATCTGGACCATTACCTTGCGTGGGAGAGCCCTAAACTGCCTTGTTACACACACACACACACACACATACCAGCTGGCAAGTGTCTTCACTGACATTTTTTGTCAATCAGACCACCATAGTTCCTGTGCCCAAGAACGTCAAGGTAACCTGTCTAAAGGACTGTTGCCCAGTAGCACTCACATCTGTAGCCATGAAATGCTTTGAAAGGCTGGTCATGGCTCACATCAACACCATCGACCCAGACACCCTGGACCCACTCCAATTCGCATAACGCCCCAACAGATCCACAGATGACGCAATCTCTATTGCACTACACACTGCCCTCACTCATCTGGACAAGAGGATCACCTATGTGAGAATGCTGTTCATTGACTACAGCTCAATGTTCAACACCATAGTGACCTCCAAACTCATCAGTAAGCTCAGGACCCTGTGACTGAACACCTCCCTCTGCAACTGGATCCTGGGTAGGAAACAATATGTCCGCCATGCTGACCCTCAACACGGGGGCCCTTCCCTGTTCACCCACAACTAAATGGCCGTGCACGACTCCAACACGCTCATTAAGTTTGCTGACGACTCAGCGGTGGTAGGCCTGATCACCGATGACAATGAGACCACCTATAGGGAGGAGGTCAGTAACCTGGCGGTGTGGTGCCAGGACAACAACCTCTCCCTCAACATCAGCAAGACAAAGGAGCTGATTGTGGACTACAAAAACCGGAGGGCCGAGCATGCCCCAATCCATATCGAGGGGGCTGTAGTGGAGCAGGTCGAGAGCTTCAGGTTCATCGGTGTCCACATCACTAAGGAATTAACATGGTCCACACAAACCAACACAGTCGTGAAGAAGGCACGACAACGCCTCTTCCCCCTGAGGAGGCTGAAGAAATGTGTCATGGGCCCTCAGATCCTCAAAGTTCTACAGCTGCACCATTGAGAGCATCTTGACTGGCTGCATCATGGCAGCTGCTTGGCATCTGACCGCAAGAGGCTGCAGAGGGTACTGCGTACGGCCTAGTGCTTCATTGGGGCTGAGCTTCCTGTCATCCAGGACCTCTATACCAGGCGGTGTCAGAGGAAGGCCCTAAAATGTGTCAAAGACTCCACCTGGATGGCAGGGAGCTCGGCAAGCAGTACCGATGCACCATGTGTGTACCAACAGGGCTACTCCCAAGCCATAAGACTGCTAAATAGTTAACCAAATATCTACCTGGACTATCTGCATTGACCCTTTTGCACTCTTCACATAATGCTACTGTTTATTATTTATCCTGTTGCACAGTCCCATTACCCCTACCTATCTAAATATCTACCTCAATTACCTCGTACCCCTGCACATCAACTCGGTACTGGTACCCCGTGTACATAGCCAAGATATTGTTGCGCATTGTGTATTTTTTCCTCACGTTATTATTTTTCTATACGTTTTTAATTGTTCTCTCTGCATTGTTGGGAAGGGCTCGTAAGTAAGCATGTAACAAATAACATTTGATTGGATTTGACACACCCATGCCAGTACTAGGAAGATCACGGTCAAAGCAGCTCCAATCTGAGGCCAAATCACGACAGGAGTCATCCTACAGACATGACGAGATGTGACATGTCCCCCGTTCCAGAACTATTGGGACAGTGACAAATTATTTGTTGTTTAGGCTATGTACTCCAGCACTTTGGATTTGAAATGATACAATGACTATGAGGTTAGCTTTAATTTTTATCCATATATGGTGAACCGTTTAGAAATTACAGCACTTTTTGTACATAGGGGACCAAAACTATTGAGACAAATTCACTTATACTGTATGTGTATTAAAATAGTAAAAAGTGAAGTATTTGTCCCATATTCATAGCACGCAATGACTATAGATTGTGATTCTTCAAATTTGTTTGATATATTTGCTGTTTGTTTTGGTTGGGTTTCAGATTATTTTGTGCCCAATAGAAATTAATTGTAAATAATGTTTGGTGTCCTTTTGGTTTCAGAATAGAATGTGTTTCTAAACATTTCCACTGTAATGTGGATGCTACCATGATTATGGATAATCTTGAATGAATCATGAATAATGATAAGTGAGAAAGTTACAGACGCACAATTATCGTACCCCCAAAATATGCAAACCTCTCACCATTACAATAAAAGAGGAGGGTATGATATTTATGCCTCTGTAATTTTCTCACTCATCATTATTCATGATACATTCAGGGATATCTGTAACCATGTTCGTATCCATTCATTTCTATTGGGCACAGAATATTCTGAAACACAACCAAAACAAACAGCAAATGCATACAACAATTTTTGTTGAGTCACAATCTTGATGTAGTCATTGCGTGCTATGAATATGGGACCAAATACTAAACTTTTTACTATTTTAATATGCATACAGTATAAGTGAATTTGTCCCAATACTTTATGTCCTCTAAAATGGGCGGACTACAGTATGTACAAAAAGTGCTGTAATTCCTAAACTGTTCACCGTATATGGATTAAAATACCCCAAAATTAAAGCTGACAGTCTGCACTTTAACCTCATAGTCATTGCTACATTGAACAGAGCCAAAACAACAACTAAATGTGTCAGTGTCCCAATACTTTTGCTCACTGTATTGCTCACGTCATGTTTCTGAGCCAGTGTTTTGGCTGTACACATACATATGTACAGTTTCACTCACTCACTCACTCACTCACTCACTCACTCACTCACTCACTCACTCACTCACTCACTCACTCACTCACTCACTCACTCACTCACTCACTCACTCACTCACTCACTCACTCATTCACTCACTCACTCACTCACTTACTCTCACACTCTCACACACGCACTTCAAACTTAATTTTGTCTCACTTTCATCTTATTGTGTAATAACAGCATCACTCAGGTGATAGTCTAAGCCTTCAGAGGGGTGTATGTGCAGCACAGATCTGTCAAGGCCAGCTAATATTGAGAGATAAAGATATGAAAGATACAGTAGCTTTTTTAAATCCACCGGCTTAAAGAAACATTGGATGAGTTCAAAGAAACAGTGAATGAGTTCAAAGAAACAGAGGATGAGTTCAAAGAAGATAGAAGAGTAAGCTAACAGCACTACACCTGTGAAAAAAGGTCAGCTTTTATGTTCACAGGCCACTCTCTTTCTTTCTCCTTCCATCTTTCTTGGCCACCTCTCAAACCCTTCCATTTCTCCCTCTCTCTTCCTCCTGTTCTCTCTGTCCCTCTTTAAAAGGTCAGTTTTGCTGTTGTGCTTACAGTTTTCTAAGCCCTTGCTCCTTCACAGATGGGGTTTGTTCCCTGACTAAAAGGTCTCTCTCCGTCTACCTTTCTTCCTCTTTCTCCCTCTGCTCAGCCTCTTTCTTTCCGTCCTGCTCTCCCTTTCTGCCTCTCTTACTTTACCTCCCTCGCGCTCTGTCTTCCTATTTTTCGAATGAACTGCTTGGCTCTAGTCACCCAGTTCTTTAAATAACTGACCATAACAAATGTTTTCAAAAAGTTCTGTTTCTATTAAAAAGTTATATTTCTATCCCTGAACAGAGTGTACTTTATTAGTATTTGGCTGAGCTCACCTAAACATCTGTCTAAAGGAATACTGAGACACACCGCATAACTTCAGTGTGTGTGTACGTGTGTTTGTGTGAGTGTTTATGTGTGTTGTGTGTGTGTGTGTGTGTGTGTGTGTGTGTGTGTGTGTGTGTGTGTGTGTGTGTGTGTGTGTGTGTGTGTGTGTGTGTGTGTGTGTGTGTGTGTGTGTGTGTGTGTGTGTGTGTGTGTGTGTGTGTGTGTGTGTGTGTTTGTGCTCTCTGACATGCTGTTTTCTGCTTTACTGACTCATAAACCTGTGTGTTGTTATTCCAGCTAAGGAGGGATATCTCCCTGTGAGCAGCTTGACTCCTGAGCTCAGTATCAGTGCAACAGTCTCCTATCTGCCATCATGTACTACTATCTGTAGTATAGCCTGATCCCCACTGGTCCCAGACCTGTTTGTGTTAGTGTGGTCTTCTCAACTCAAAAGCCCCAAAAAAGACCATATTATAAGAGTTGACAAGACAAAATGTATAGGCTAAGAGTCTTTGAACAGACAGAGGTGTTTTAAGGCACCCTTAGACATGTGATAACTCACAAGATGTCACAGTTATAAGAATATAGAACATAAGTAACTGCAGAAAGTATAGCTAGCAGCTCAGAGGCTGCACGTTCAGCTCAGAGGCTGCACAAGGCTACTGTTCTTCCTCAGATCAAGAGAAGGTAACTAAGTCACAAACACACACACACACACAGAGAGAGACTCCAATCCTAACCTAGTCACAGTACAGCAGTGTTCCATCATGCCAGCTGGCATCTGCTCTTTACAAACCGAGAGAACCTGCCTTTGACAGGACAATACCCTACAGTAACAACCACTGAACCGCCATGACACACGCACGCCCACAACACACGCACACACAATGTCTCACACAACACACGCAGAGAGAGTTTGGCCCCCATGCAGACCTCACAGAACAGGTCTGATCTGTTGGACGGTCAGAACATTAGGAATATTCTTTCTGATTCTCAACATTTGTTTGGAATATTTATCACTCATAACATTCCATGTGCAGGAGCAGGCAACCACATTGCTGAGAGCGACTTTGAAGAAGGGAGAGCGAGAGGAAGGGAGGAGAGAGAGAGGTTGAGTGAAAAAGGTGTTATTTGTGAGAGAAAAGGAGAGAACGATGGAAACTACCATCCTTCTCAGTCAGTGAATGTTTTGACCACATTTTATTTATTGTCCTTGAGCCTGGTCTTGGAACGTTTCTCCTAAATCCCTATTCCCCTTCCACAGCCTTCTGTGCTGCCCAATGTCTGTTGTCTTTGGCTATGGTGTGTCTAACCTTACTGAGATTGACAGTATTGTTGTTGTGTCTGGGTTAGAAGCTAATGCTAACCCAGCGGATTTAGGAATGCCGAATAACAACAAAATGTATTGGCATCGGAGCATGGGAATTAGCAGATTCACTAAATCTAACCAAGTAGAGCTAGTTTAAACACTTGGAATAAGAATATGACAGAGATATACTGTGCATCTCAAATGGCACCATAAAGTCCTGTTTTTATAAATCTATGTACTGTAGGGAGTTAGGTGCTCTTTGGGACACACTTTATGGATTCTGTGATGAATGGGCATATTTAGTCATATAAACAACAGGTGACATCAAAATAAGTCAGTTTGTCTCAGGGGTCGGAACTGGTTCAGGGAACAGAACCGAAAACCGGAAAAGAACAAAGAAAAATTGAGGAACAGAACCAGAAGTGAGAACGAAAGTGATCTATAGTGTTCCGGAACACAACCGTTATTTTAAAACCATGCGAACCGGTTAATAATGTTATTTTACATTCCGGGTTTTTTTTTCCAGTCCCACAAAAAAACGCAACAAAGTGCCTATGCAAAGCCCTCACTGTCACCCAGAAACTTTTTTCAGCATCTGCCTGCCTGCCAGCTGAAAATCTTTGCCAGTCTGTATGTAGGCTACCTGCCCATCCCCCTCCCCCCGAAGCATGCATAGTCTACTGTAGCTACAGACATTGCAGGCGTGATTCAGAAATTAGGAAGATATTTTTTATTAGAGAACAGTGGATTAACCTTTTCAATGCTAGTTAAGGATACCATAGTTATCACGTTTCACATTGTATTTAATAAGTACAAAAAGGTAAAACATGTTTTCATTTTAATTCTGGTGCCGCTCTGCACACACAAGCTTGTTAGCTAGCTAGCTTGATAGCAAGCTCTGGTCTAGCTCTTGAAAACTAGATGGCATTGTGTGTAATGTAATGGAACTGAGAGTCATGATCAAGGGCTAGCCCTGGTCCAACGTCAGTTAAGCCAACTCTCTGAAGTTCAAAGACATTCAAAGTTCCTTCATAGAAGCCACTCCTCCATAAGTATAATTATGTGGGCCTAATTCAGATAATGCATGTCATTACAACAAGATGCCCAGCGCTTCATGCCCAGCTCTCTCCTCAGCCACAAAATTTCAGTCGCATGTCGCACCCTACACTACACTTGTCTGTCCAATGCATGTATATAACTTGACCGCTCCATAGCAAGCTGCTCATCCATTGGTGAAGTAATTTGATGTCGAGCTAAATTTACATTTCAAAGGTTAAAAAGGGAACAGAAAAGAAAGATATAAATTGTAACTTTTTAGGGGTTCAAACCGGTTCAGAACTTTATTTTTCTGGTCAGAACATTGGAATGGAACGAAAAAAGTTATGGTTCTGTTCAGAACGAAACAATTGAAAAATAATATTTGTTCCAACCCCTGGTTCATCTTTCAAATGTACAAGTTGTGGTAAGTAACCCACTGTGCCAAATCAGATAGTGATCAGACCTGTCAGTGTGTCTAGTGAACATCAGAGGAGCTGGTTTGTTAATGCAAGCTGGGACACACACTGCTGCAGACAGACAGCATGTCTGGCAATGGGCTTACGGGAAGGCCAACTCTGTGTGTGTGAGTGTTTCTCTCTCTCGCTAGCTTACTCTCACTCTCTCTCTCGCTGTCTCTCTCTCCCTCTGTGTCTCCCTCTCTTAGTGTGTGGCCCTGTGTGTTTGTTATTGGATGTAGAATAGAGACAAGTCTTCAAAGCTCTCCTCCACATCAACCCATCCTCCCAGCTCAGTCAATGATATCTTGGATATACAGTGGGGTCCGAAATTATTGGCACCCTTGATAAAGATGAGCAAACATTTATTTTTAAAATAAAGAATTAAAATACTGAGCTAAATTGTATGGCAATTTTTCTTTATATTTTATTACTTTATACTACAAAAAACGTTTTTTTTACGTACAATTTAGCTCAGTATTTGAATTATTTACTTAATACAGTCGTTTCTGCTAATCTTTATCAAGTGTGTCAATAATTTCAGACCCCACTGTGCATCAGTTGAAATACAGTCTACTGTTAATAGAAGTTATTTAGTTCACATAGGGGAGACGTGTTGTGCCATGAGGTTTAGGACTTCTGGAAATAGGAATTATGGGAAAGTTGCCCTAGTTCTAGTTGAGAGACCATCTAAAAAGAATGAAAGATATACCACTCAAAATATATACCACTAAAGCTTTGAGTACCAAAATACTCAGAAAATCACATCTCTACACTTAGGCTACAGTTAGACATTGATTTAGAATTTGTTAACACTGAAATGTATATCAGGGCCTATATTCATAAAGCGTCTCAGAGTAGGAGTGCTAATCTAGGATTCCTTAATAGTCTCAACTATGACCCCAACAACCACACTGCCTAAACCCCCTTGTAGCTGTGCAACAAATAATTAAATACATAACAAGAAGATTTAACTGGTTATTTCCATTACAACACCTACTGTTGATGACATATTGAGCTGTGTGGTTGAGTGGCAGAGACTGTCATTCTGCATCAAGTTCATGCCTGCGTCCCAAAGGGTACCCTTCTCTCTACAGTGCACTACTTTTGACCATAGGCTCCGGCCTATAGGGCTCAGGTTAAAAGTACTGCATTATATGATTATTTGGGACTCATACCATAAGTTTCCACCTTGTGCCAGTCTGTTTTCAGAGTTGCCCAGACAGCCTGCAAGTTGAATGTACCTTATTCATTCATATTTGTGAGAGAGAGGAGGGTCGGCAAAGTTAAGTAATGTCTTCACAGTCATTGGCTCAGATCATAGAGTAACACCTGCAGTAACCATAATATAACCTTTTCCTGGTCACACACGCATGAAAAGAAATACACACACACACAAGTGAAACACACGGGCATGCATACACACATACTGAAATCGGACATACAGTGCTTTCAGAAAGTATTCACATACCTTAACTTTTTCCACATTTTCTTGGGTTACAGCCTGAATTTAAAATGGATTCAATTGAGATGTTGTGTCTCTGGCCTGCACACAATACCCCATCATATCAAAGTGGAATGATGTTTTTAGAAATGTTTACAAATTAATAAAAATGAAAAGCTGAAATGTCTTAAGTCAATAAGTATTCAACCCCTTTCTTATGGCAAGCCTAACATAAGTTCAGGAGTATACATTTGCTTAACAAGTCACATAATAAGTTGAATGGACTCTGTGTGCAGTAATAGTGTTTACCATGATTTTTTTATGACTACCTCATCTCTGTTCCCCACACATACAGTTAATTATCTGTAAGGTCCCTCAGTTGAACAGTGGATTTCAAACACAGATTCCTCCACAAAGACCAGAGAGAAGAAGGGCACCTATTGGTAGATGGGTACAAAGCAGACCTTGAATATCCCTCTGAGCATGGTGAAGGTATTAACCCTTTCACACGTACCATCACACAGGTGTGATCGTTCTACAGTGGTCCCTGAAGCGTACAATCACACCCGTGTGATTAGAACGCTTATTTAGAACGGCCAGTTTCGAATGACGCAACAATCAGCATTTGTGCTGGCCACTTTTTTTCAGAAACTATTTACACAAACACAGTCCTTACAAAGTTATGTCCAGAATGTGAGCAGTTTATTTTTGGATGCAATGTTCAGACATTCACAGAAGTATCTATAGCATAACACAATCATCCAAACCGGAAAAATGTAGGGTGCATTTGTCCTAGCCCTAACTGAGAAAATATTGACGCAACACAAGCGGTCATATTTGTGTAACTCTCGGCTGACAAACTACAATATGAATTAGCTAATAGCAATTACTATTTATAATTAATCACATCACGGGTGAGCTCACCATTGATCGAAATAATTGAGTAAAACACTTTCTAGAAATCGAAAGTAATCCGACGATTAGTTTCAGCGTGCCGCCATGCTTTTTTTCCTCACAGAAACCACAGATAATAAAAGAAGACAAGATGAGTTTGGTCTGTTTTATAGTATGCATTTTGAAGGGGTGTGCCGTCTACCATCGTTCACATCCCGCCATTCACTTCCTGAAGTTCTCAAAAAAGGAGTGAACCCTTACTCACCTCATTTTAGCATCTTTGGTCAGACAGACGATTACGTGAAACCCAGAATGCATTGTATGTCAACAAACATGGCTCCACACACACAGCTGGAATTAGCTTAGCTCATCATAATCAGAACCTTCAAAAAAGTATTTTACACACATTATATGTGCCCATTACAATCTATGCAAGAATCGGAATACATGATTTATCACCGTTACTTGAAAACATGTGAATGAAACAGTAAATATATCAATAATTACCACACAAAACTTTTTCTGATAGTGATTTATTGATACAAATGGCGCGTGCCGGCAATCAATCACATAACCTCTCTCTCCAACTCTGAGCCATTCAGTGTTGTTGTTTATGTATGTAGCTAGTGAGCTAAGCTGTAGCATTAGCAATGTCTTTCAAAAAGGAGTCACCTCACAAACGTGGAAATTCTGGATATTTTTTTACAATTCTGACAATGATTCTGAGTATGAAAGTCAGGAATCAGATTCTGACAGTGACAGCGAGGAGCTGCCCCCTAGCCATTGAGAACCCTGAATCTGAGGATCCCTTGTCCACTGATGAAGTTTCAAGTCCCTTTGAAGATGCTGGTGGTGATGTAGGCAGACCGACAATGGATGAAGTACAGAAATTCTGTGGTAGCTGGAAGTCTGACAGCCATTTCACCCCTCCTGGCCCTGCTGTTGGCTTTGATGAGTCCCAGTCTGGAGTGCAACGCCCCTTACCATTTCCATCTGAGGCAGAGTGCTTCAAGTTGTTTCTGACAGAGGAGCTGGTGGGAGACATAGTAGAGGAGACCAATTGCTATGCCTTGGAGCTACAGGAGAAGAGAGAGCCAGGAGTGGGGGGGACAACCACAATTAGTGAAATGTATACCTTCCTGGTGACAGTCCTCATGGGGATAGTAAAGAAGAACTCCCTAAGAGAATACTGGAGCACAGATCCTATGTTTGTAACTCCCTTCTTTGCCACCCTCTTTTCCCAAGACCGCTTCCTACTTCTGCTGCGATGACTGCATTTCATCAACAATGCTACTGCCATCTTAAATGACCCGTTATACAAAATAAGAAATGTCAACAGTTGGCAGTAAAGTGGCATGACAAACGAGACATCCATGTCCTCTCCACTGTCCATACAGCAACCATGTCAGCCACAGGTCAGGTGGACCACCTGATGGGAGAGAGAAAATTCAAACCAGACTGCGTGCTTGACTATAACCTCAACATGGGGGCAGTGGATAAGGCGGACATGATAAACAGCGTTGTGGAATGCACTCAGAAAACGACCAAGTGGTAGAAGAAGATATTTTTCCAGGGTAGCTTCAAATTACAACAAGCCAATACTTCTAACGCAATTAGCATTGTTTTACAGAGCTAATAGAATAATGTAGCTAGCTACATAAGTATTATTGAATATAACACCATAAATGTTAAGAAATTAGTAACGTTGCCTCGCATGTCCGCGGTTAAAAGGAATATACACAAATATATTATGCTCCATACAGTGAGCTACAGTAGAAACGGTATAACACAACATACATAAACTATTATAACATAATAAGGCACTTACTTTGATAGAAACTCAATCTGGATTTGAGCCTGGGTGTCTGTAGCACTGAGACGCTGTGCCTTAGACAGCTGCGCCACTTGGGAGTCATAAGGCCAGGGTAGCTTCAAAATACAACACATGCTAATACTTCTGACGCAATTAGCATTGTTTTACAGAGCTAATAGAAGAATGTAGCTAGATACCTAAGCATTAAGTATAACACCATAAAGGTTATGAAATGAGTAACGTTACCTCGCGTGTCCGCGATATTATGGAATATACACTAAAATATTATGCTACAGTAGAAATGACATAACACGACATGCAGAAACTATTATAACGTAATAAGGTACTTACTTTGATAGAAACACACACATTTCCAAAGTTATTATGAGTGATGAAAACAACAACGACTGCGATGCGGGCATCAGACGGAAAATATGAACACGTGTGTGCAGATCCTGTTCTGACTGGAGATGTGCAAATGTCTGCAGACTTGAACTGCACAAACAATTGGGAAGTGTTTGGGGAATTTTGTTCGGGTCAGAAATGTTTAAAAAAATGAATTGGTCCGCAAAAGTAAAAATTACTACTTTTATGTGAATGAATGAGGAGGAACACAGCTCAATTCAAACTGTTATTAGAAAATAAAAAACTTGTTCGAAAATAATTTGAAATTGACAAGTTGAAAACAGCCTATAAATAAAAAGAGGCTGCGTGCCTTGGTTTGAGGGCAGCGTTGATTAAATGTACTGTTGCGTAACAATCACATTCTGGAATGGAGAGAATGTTCTAACATCAAGTGGATAAAAAAAACTCACGCTGGGGCAACTGTTAGAGATATTTGAAACTCACGCATGAAAGGGTAAATTACACTTTGGATGATGTTTCAATACACAGAGTCACTACAAAGATACAGGCGTCCTTCCTAACTCATGCTTGAGTCTTGTGACCGTAGCGTATGTGAAGGTATGTACGGCAGGACCAAATCGGAGAGATAGGTAGGAGCAACTCCATGTAATGCTTTGTAGGTTAGCAGTAAAACCTTGAAATCAGCCCTGGCTTTAACAGGAAGACAGAGGCTAGCACTGGAGTAATATGATAAAATGTTTGGGTTCTAGTCAATATTCTAGTAGCCATATTTATTACAAGCTGAAGTTTATTTAGTGCTTCATCAGGGTCCACAATAACGGCAAGGTCCTTCACAGTTTTTTTGCCGCCATCCACTTCCCTATGTCTGAAACACAGTTTTCCAGAGTAGGCAATTTTGGGGATTCACCATGTTTCATCGAAATGTACAGCTGTGTGTCGTCTGCATAGCAGTGAAAGTTGACATTGTGTTTCCGAATGACGTCCCCAAGAGGTAGAATATATATTGAAAACAATAGTGGTCCTAAAACGGAACTTTGAGGAACTCTGAACCTTACCATTGACTTTTCAGAGGACAAACCATCTACGAAGATGAAATTATATCTTTCTGGCAGATAAGATATAAACCAGGCAAGATCTTGTCCGTGTAGACCAATTAAGATTTACAATCTCTCCAAAAGAATGTGGTGATCGGTGTCAAAAGCAGCACTAAGGTCTAGAAGCACGAGGACAGACGCAGAGCCTTGGTCTGACGCCATTAAAAGGTAATTCACCACCTTCATGAGTGAGGTCTCAGTACTCTGCTGGGGTCTAAAACCAGATTGGAGCATTCCGGGTACATTATTTGTCTTCGGGAAGGGAGTGAGTTGCTGAGAAACAGCTTTTTCCCCAAAATTGAGAGGAATGGGGGAAAAGTTGCTTACCAAGTTGCTAGGTAAATTGCTTACCAAGAAAACATTGAATGTTCATGAGTAGCCTAGTTACAGTTGTCATGACTTTACTTTCATTAATCTGATGACTGTTATTTATTTAATCAACTAACTATGTTTAATTGTTACCCAATTAAATTAGTCGTGTAACAATTAACTCATTAGGATTTGGGGCACCACGAGAGCGGTTGTTTAAAGAGTTACCATCTCTCGAATTTAACTGTTTACCTATCACATCTATAAAACAGTCAACATCAACGTAAATCATAACCTCTAATCATATCGTCATCCTGAACAGTCATAACCTTCTTGGATCTGCAAGAACCCAAGCCTTTATTTACTAGATAACTAAATAATAAAATAATAACACAGAAAAAATATACACACTTAATACATGAGAAAAACGTAAGTCCGTAGAAACATGTCAAACGATGTATAGAATCAATCTTTAGGATGTTTTTAACATAAATCTTCAATAATGTTCCAACCGGAGTATTGTCTTCAGAAAAGCAATGGAACAGAGCTCGCTCTCACGTGAACGAGCGTCACGAGCTCAAAGCATTCTGGCAGACCTCTGACTCATTCCCCTCTCATTCGGCCCCACTTCACAGTAGAAGCATCAAACAAGGTTCTAAAGACTGTTGACATCTAGTGGAAGCCTTAGGAAGTGCAAAATGACCCCATAGACACTGTGTATTCGATAGGCCAAGAGTTGAAAACCTACAAACCTCAGATTTCCCACTTCCTGGTTGGATTTTTTCTCAGGTTTTTACCTGCCATATGAGTTCTGTTATACTCACAGACATCATTCAAACAGTTTTAGAAACTTCAGAGTGTTTTTACTCTGGGCACCTTTTCATCCAAGCTACTCAATACTGCCACCCAGCCATAAGATGTTAAGGAACTCCAACGTTTCATTAGGTTCTACAACTTCCACCGCCGGTTCATTCGGAATTTCAGTTCTACGGCCGCTCCCCTCACTGCCCTTACCAGCCAAAAGACCCGGACCCTTCAATGGACTGATACCGCCCTGACTGCATTCAGCAACTTAACGCCTCTTCACCTCAGCTCCTGTCCTTCACCAACCTGTTCCGACCCTTCCTTTCACCCCTGGAGATGGATGCCTCCGAAGTAGGAGTAGGAGCCATACTCTCTCCGCGGCTGGGAACACCTCCCAAATCACATCCCTGTGCCTTCTTCTCCCGGAAGTTATCCCCCGCTGAGAGGAATTATGATGTGGGGAACAGAGAACTCCTCGCCATCAAGCTGGCCCTCGAGGAGTGGCACCACTGGTTGGAGGGCGCACAACGCCCCTTTCTCATCCTAACGGATCAATGTAATCTAGAATATATCAGAGGGGCTAAAAAATTAAACTCCAGACAAGCCTTCTGGGTTCTCTTTTTAACAAGCTTCCATTTTCATGTTACTTACATACCCGGAAAGAAAAACATAAAAGCTGATGCTCTCTCCCGCCAGTTTGATCTTCCGACCAGTAACTCAGATCCTACACCCATTCTTCCTTCCTCTTGCATTATGGGACCGGTACAGTGGGAGGTTCACTCTGCCATACAAGAAGCCCTTAACCTCATATCCGGATCTTCCAGAGACACCAGCTGGGAATAGTTACGTACCAGCAGCTGTTAGACCTCAACTGATGCAATGGTGTTACACGTCCTTGGGGTCAGGACATCCGGGCATTACACGAACCACCGAACTTCTAGCCCCGGAAGTTCTGGTGGTCCTCACTGTTATCCGACGTAAGGGATTACGTACTCTCCTGTCCAGTCTGAGCCCAAACCAAAAGCCCTCGTCATCTCCCTTCCGGGAAGCTTCAACCTTTGCCAATCCCTCACAGACCCTGGTCCCACATAGCTGTTGACTTCATCACAGACCTTCCTGAATCCTCTGGTAACACCACCATCCTTGTCATAGTAGACCGTTTTCAATTATGTGTCATCTGGTTCCTCTTCCTCATCTACCTAACGCCATGGAATTGGCGGACTGTATGTTCCAGCAGGTGTTCAGTCTGTATGGGATTCCGGAGGACATTGTCTCTGACCGCGGGCCCCATTTTGTCTCCCGGGTGTGGCGAGCCTTCTGTGACTGACTGGGGGTTGCCCTCAGCCCCTGCTCCGGGTACCACCTCCAGACCAATGGGCAGACGGAACGCTTGAACCAAGAAATAGGGAAGTACCTCCACCAACAATCTTCTGCCTCTCCACACGACTGGAGTCGATATATGGCCTGGGCCGAATATGCTCAGAACTCACTCATGCACTCATTCCTTCGCCTTACTCCGTGTCAGTGTGTCCTTGGTTACCAACCCCCCATGTTTCCCTGGGAGGTGGAGCCTGATACTTGGTCAGCTGTTTACGACTGGTTTCGGCATAGTGAGGGGGTATGGGAGACCGCTCACCGGCATCTGCAGGAAGCCTCTAATACCCAGAAACGCTTTGCCGACAGACGCCACCGACCTACGCCACTCTTTCACCCCGGACAGCGTGTGTGGCTCTTTACCAGAGACATCCGGCTCCGCCTCCCCTACAAAAAGTTCTGTCCCGCTTCATTGGACCCTTCAAGATAACCCATCGCATCAACCCTGTCACGCACCGCCTCCAGTTACCCCATCAGTAATAAAGCTCCTCGTCCTTCCATGTGTCTCTGTTAAAACCGGTCACCTACAGTCCTCTTCATTCTCCAGTCTCTACCCGCAGTGTGCACCCACCGTTGGACGTTGGAGGGGAACCTGTCTACACCAGACGGGCCATCCTTGATTCCAAACGACTGAGAGGTCGCATTCACTACTTAGTGGACCGGGAAGGTTATGGGCCTGAAGACCGGTCCTGGGTCCCCGACCAAGACATCCTCGACCCAGCGATGATTCAGTCATTTCACCATAACCGTCCGGATCGTCCCACTCCGCGACCACAGGGTCAACCCCCGAACAGACCCACTGGACATCAGCCTTGACGCAGAACGTCGGGTCAGTCCACGACCTCGTCGAACCAGCCTGCCGGACCCTCGCCCCCGAGGTAGGCATCCGTTTCTGCTCCCCCGCCTGCCTGCTCCACCCTCTGGTGCCGTAGGGTCGTCAGGAGCCTCCCTTCGGGGGGGGGGGGGGGGGGGGGTACTGTAAGGTTCTGCTTTTCGTAGTCAACAATGTTTTCTTTTTCTTTGTGTTCTGGAATGTGGACCTGTCTTTCATTACGGGGTACTTATATTTTTTCGCTGTATGTACAACTGTATGTAATTGGGGAGAACGGGCTGGTGGTAATGACTGGAGTGGAATAGGTGGAACGGTCTCAAATACATCAAAGACATGGTTTCCATGTGTCTGATGCCGTTCCATTCACTCCGTTTTGGACATTATTATGAGCTGTTCTCCCCTCAGCAGCCTCCTGTGATGTACAAGTGGGCAACCTGTACAGGTGTAAAAAAAAATTTTTTTGTGCATATTCCACTCCCTCTGAGGCACCCTCGGAGAGTGGGTTCACAGCAGGGGATCAACCATTATTGAAGGTGACCCTGGAGCAATTAGGGTTAATCAAGGGTGGAACAATACATTTTTACTTTGTCGGCTTGGGGATTCGATCAAGCAACCTTTTGGTTACTGGTTTCTACAACTTTGTTGGAGTCCACCTGTGGTAAATTCAATTAATTGGACATGATTTGGAAAGGGACACACCTGTCTATATAGGGTCCCACGGTTGACAGTGCATGTCAGAGCAAAAACCAAGCCATGAGGTTGAAGGAATTGTCTGTAGAGCTCCGAGACAGGATTGTGTCGAGGCACAGATCTGGGGAAGGGTAGCAAAAAATGTCTGCAGCATTGAAGGTCCCCAAGAACACGGTGGCCACCATCATTCTTAAATGAAAGAAGTTTGGAACCACCAAGTCTCTTCCTAGAGCTGGTCGCCCGGCCAAACTGAGCAATCGGGGGGAAAGGGCCTTGGTCAGGGAGGTGACCAAGAACCCAATAGTCACTCTGACAGAGCTCCAGAGTTCCTCTGAGGAGATGGGAGAACCTTCCAGAAGGACAACCATCTCTGCAGCACTCCACCAATCAGGCCTTAATGGTAGAGTGGCCAGACTGTCACGATCGTCAATGGGAGAGAGTGAGGACCAAAATGCAGCGTGTGGAAAGTACATCTTCTTTAATTAAGAAAGAAGACGAAAACGAAACGAACACTATACAAACTAAACAAAACAACAAAACAGACGACCGTGAAGCTATTCAAACATAAGTGCTGACACTAAACACTTAGACATAGACATACCTAGAAACATTCACTCAACACAAACTCATACACTACACCCAACACCCCCTTTACCATATAACCACCCAAAACGACAAAACACAAACATTCCCCATGTCACACCCTGACCTAACTAAAATAATAAAGAAAACAAAGAATACTAAGGCCAGGGCGTGACAGTACCCCCCCCAAAAGGTGCGGACTCCGGCCGCAAAACCTGACACATAAAGGGAGGGTCCGGGGTGGGCCTTAATATGGCGGCGGCTCGGGTGCGGGACGTGGCCCCCTCTCCACCATTGTCAATATCCGCTTCGGTGTCTCTGGTAGATCCTGGCTGACTGGCGGCTCTGGAAGATCCTGGCTGGCTGGCGACTCTGGCTGCTCATGGCTGGCTAGCGACTCTGGCTGCTCATGGCTGGCTGGCGACTCTGGCTGCTCATGGCTAGCTGGCGACTCTGGCTGCTCATGGCTGGCTGGCGACTCTGGCTGCTCATGGCTGGCTGGCGACTCTGGCTGCTCATGGCTGGCTGGCGACTCTGGCTGCTCATGGCTGGCTGGCGACTCTGGCTGCTCATGGCTGGCTGGCGACTCTGGCTGCTCATGGCTGGCTGGCGACTCTGGCTGCTCATGGCTGGCTGGCGACTCTGGCTGCTCATGGCTGGCTGGCGACTCTGGCTGCTCATGGCTGGCTGGCGACTCTGGCTGCTCATGGCTGGCTGGCGACTCTGGCTGCTCATGGCTGGCTGACGGCTCTGGACGCTCATGGCTGGCTGACGGCTCTGGACGCTCATGGCTCGCTGACGGCTCTGGCAGATCCTGTCTGGTTGGCGGCTCTGGCAGATCCTGTCTGGTTGGCGGCTCTGGCAGATCCTGTCTGGTTGGCGGCTCTGGCAGATCCTGTCTGGTTGGCGGCTCTGGCAGATCCTGTCTGGTTGGCGGCTCTGGCAGATCCTGTCTGGTTGGCGGCTCTGGCAGATCCTGTCTGGTTGGCGGCTCTGGCAGATCCTGACTGACGAACGGCTCTAGCGGCTCCTGACTGACTAACGGCTCTGACGGCTCGGGACAGACGGGCGGCTCTAATGGCTCGGGACAGACGGATGGCTCAGACGGCACTGGGCAGACGGATGGCTCAGATGGCGCTGGGGAGACGGATGGCTCAGATGGCGCTGGGGAGACGGATGGCTCAGATGGCGCTGGGGAGACGGATGGCTCAGATGGCGCTGGGGAGACGGATGGCTCAGATGGCACTGGGCAGACGGATGGCTCTGGCCGGATGAGGCGCACTGTAGGCCTGGTGCGTGATGCCGGAACTGGAGGCACCGGGCTAAGGACACGCACCTTCAGGCTAGTGCGGGGAGAAGGAACAGGGCATACTGGACCCTGGAGACGCACATTAGGCCTAGTGCGTGGTGCCGGAACTGGAGGCACCGGGCTAAGGACACGCACCTTCAGGCTAGTGCGGGGAGAAGGAACAGGGCATACTGGACCCTGGAGACGCACATTAGGCCTAGTGCGTAGTGCCGGAACTGGTGGTACCGGGCTGGGGACACGCATCTCAGGGCTAGTGCGGGGAGCAGCAACAGGATGCACAGGACTCTGGAGACGCACAGGAGGCTTGGTGCGTGGTGCCGGAATTGGTGGTACCGGGCTGGAGACACGCACCATAGGGCGAGTGCGTAGAGGAGGAACAGGGCTCTGGAGACACACTGGAAGCCTGGTGCGTGGTGTAGGCACTGGTGGAACTGGACTGGGGCGGGGAGGTGGCGCCGGAAATACCGGACCGTGCAGGCGTACTGGCTCCCTTGAGCACCGAGCCTGCCCAACCTTACCTGGTTGAATGCTCCCCGTCGCCCGACCAGTGCGGGGAGGTGGAATAACCCGCACCGGGCTATGTAGGCGAACCGGGGACACCATGCGTAAGGCTGGTGCCATGTATGCCGGCCCGAGGAGACGCACTGGAGACCAGACGCGTTGAGCCGGCTTCATGGCACCTGGCTCAATGCCCAATCTAGCCCTACCAGTGCGGGGAGGTGGAATAACCCGCACCGGGCTATGAACACGTACAGGAGACACCGTGCGCTCTACTGCGTAACACGGTGTTCGCCCGTACTCCCGCTCTCCACGGTTAGCCTGGGAAGTGGGCGCAGGTCTCCTACCTGCCCTCGGCCCACTACCTCTAAGCCCCCCCCCAAGAAATTTTTTGGGCTGACTCACAGGCTTCCTACCGCGTCGTTGTGCTGCCTCCATTCGCCGGTATCCCTCCTCGCACTGCGCCAGAGAATCCCAGGCGGGCTCCGGCACTCGCCCTGGGTCGATCGCCCACCTGTCGATCTCCTCCCACGTAGTGTAGTCCAGATTACGCTCCCATTGCCATTCCTCCTTGCGCTGCTCCTGTTGCCGCTTATCACGCTGCTTGATCCCGCATTGGTGGGTAATTCTGTCACGATCGTCAATGGGAGAGAGTGAGGACCAAAATGCAGCGTGTGGAAAGTACATCTTCTTTAATTAAGAAAGAAGACGAAAACGAAACGAACACTATACAAACTAAACAAAACAACAAAACAGACGACCGTGAAGCTATTCAAACATAAGTGCTGACACTAAACACTTAGACATAGACATACCTAGAAACATTCACTCAACACAAACTCATACACTACACCCAACACCCCCTTTACCATATAACCACCCAAAACGACAAAACACAAACATTCCCCATGTCACACCCTGACCTAACTAAAATAATAAAGAAAACAAAGAATACTAAGGCCAGGGCGTGACAGTACCCCCCCCAAAAGGTGCGGACTCCGGCCGCAAAACCTGACACATAAAGGGAGGGTCCGGGGTGGGCCTTAATATGGCGGAGGCTCGGGTGCGGGACGTGGCCCCCACTCCACCATTGTCAATATCCGCTTCGGTGTCTCTGGTAGATCCTGGCTGACTGGCGGCTCTGGAAGATCCTGGCTGGCTGGCGACTCTGGCTGCTCATGGCTGGCTAGCGACTCTGGCTGCTCATGGCTGGCTGGCGACTCTGGCTGCTCATGGCTGGCTGGCGACTCTGGCTGCTCATGGCTGGCTGGCGACTCTGGCTGCTCATGGCTGGCTGGCGACTCTGGCTGCTCATGGCTGGCTGGCGACTCTGGCTGCTCATGGCTGGCTGGCGACTCTGGCTGCTCATGGCTGGCTGGCGACTCTGGCTGCTCATGGCTGGCTGGCGACTCTGGCTGCTCATGGCTGGCTGGCGACTCTGGCTGCTCATGGCTGGCTGGTGACTCTGGCTGCTCATGGCTGGCTGACGGCTCTGGACGCTCATGGCTGGCTGACGGCTCTGGACGCTCATGGCTCGCTGACGGCTCTGGCAGATCCTGTCTGGTTGGCGGCTCTGGCAGATCCTGTCTGGTTGGCGGCTCTGGCAGATCCTGTCTGGTTGGCGGCTCTGGCAGATCCTGTCTGGTTGGCGGCTCTGGCAGATCCTGTCTGGTTGGCGGCTCTGGCAGATCCTGTCTGGTTGGCGGCTCTGGCAGATCCTGTCTGGTTGGCGGCTCTGGCAGATCCTGACTGACGAACGGCTCTAGCGGCTCCTGACTGACTAACGGCTCTGACGGCTCGGGACAGACGGGCGGCTCTAATGGCTCGGGACAGACGGATGGCTCAGACGGCACTGGGCAGACGGATGGCTCAGATGGCGCTGGGGAGACGGATGGCTCAGATGGCGCTGGGGAGACGGATGGCTCAGATGGCGCTGGGGAGACGGATGGCTCAGATGGCGCTGGGGAGACGGATGGCTCAGATGGCACTGGGCAGACGGATGGCTCTGGCCGGATGAGGCGCACTGTAGGCCTGGTGCGTGGTGCCGGAACTGGAGGCACCGGGCTAAGGACACGCACCTTCAGGCTAGTGCGGGGAGAAGGAACAGGGCATACTGGACCCTGGAGACGCACATTAGGCCTAGTGCGTGGTGCCGGAACTGGAGGCACCGGGCTAAGGACACGCACCTTCAGGCTAGTGCGGGGAGAAGGAACAGGGCATACTGGACCCTGGAGACGCACATTAGGCCTAGTGCGTAGTGCCGGAACTGGTGGTACCGGGCTGGGGACACGCATCTCAGGGCTAGTGCGGGGAGCAGCAACAGGATGCACAGGACTCTGGAGACGCACAGGAGGCTTGGTGCGTGGTGCCGGAATTGGTGGTACCGGGCTGGAGACACGCACCATAGGGCGAGTGCGTGGAGGAGGAACAGGGCTCTGGAGACACACTGGAAGCCTGGTGCGTGGTGTAGGCACTGGTGGAACTGGACTGGGGCGGGGAGGTGGCGCCGGAAATACCGGACCGTGCAGGCGTACTGGCTCCCTTGAGCACCGAGCCTGCCCAACCTTACCTGGTTGAATGCTCCCCGTCGCCCGACCAGTGCGGGGAGGTGGAATAGTAGGCGAACCGGGGACACCATGCGTAAGGCTGGTGCCATGTATGCCGGCCCGAGGAGACGCACTGGAGACCAGACGCGTTGAGCCGGCTTCATGGCACCTGGCTCAATGCCCAATCTAGCCCTACCAGTGCGGGGAGGTGGAATAACCCGCACCGGGCTATGAACACGTACAGGAGACACCGTGCGCTCTACTGCGTAACACGGTGTTCGCCCGTACTCCCGCTCTCCACGGTTAGCCTGGGAAGTGGGCGCAGGTCTCCTACCTGCCCTCGGCCCACTACCTCTAAGCCCCCCCCCAAGAAATTTTTTGGGCTGACTCACAGGCTTCCTACCGCGTCGTTGTGCTGCCTCCATTCGCCGGTATCCCTCCTCGCACTGCGCCAGAGAATCCCAGGCGGGCTCCGGCACTCGCCCTGGGTCGATCGCCCACCTGTCGATCTCCTCCCACGTAGTGTAGTCCAGATTACGCTCCCATTGCCATTCCTCCTTGCGCTGCTCCTGTTGCCGCTTATCACGCTGCTTGATCCCGCATTGGTGGGTAATTCTGTCACGATCGTCAATGGGAGAGAGTGAGGACCAAAATGCAGCGTGTGGAAAGTACATCTTCTTTAATTAAGAAAGAAGACGAAAACGAAACGAACACTATACAAACTAAACAAAACAACAAAACAGACGACCGTGAAGCTATTCAAACATAAGTGCTGACACTAAACACTTAGACATAGACATACCTAGAAACATTCACTCAACACAAACTCATACACTACACCCAACACCCCCTTTACCATATAACCACCCAAAACGACAAAACACAAACATTCCCCATGTCACACCCTGACCTAACTAAAATAATAAAGAAAACAAAGAATACTAAGGCCAGGGCGTGACACAGACGGAAGCCACTCCTCAGTAAAAGCCACATGACAGCCCGCTTGGAGTTTGCTAAAAGGCACCTAAAGGACTCTCAGACCATGAAAAACCAGATTCTCTGGTCTGATGAAACTCCTTGGCTTGAATGCCAAGCGACACGTCTGGAGGAAACCTGCCACCATCCCTACGGTGAAGTATGATGGTTGCAGGATCATGCAGTGGGGATGTTTTTCAGTGGCAGGGACTGGGAGACTAGTCAGGATTGAGGCAAAGATGAACGGAGAGAGATCATTGATGAAAACTTGCTCCATAGCGCTTCGGGGGAAAGTCTTTGAATGACCTTGAGCGGCCCAGCCAGAGCCCGTACTTGAACCCAATTGAACATTTCTAGAGAGACCTGAAAATAGCTGTGCAGTGATGCTCCCTATTCAACCTGGCAGAGCTTGAGAGTGTCATGGTAATCGTGACCTGAGGGGGGGGGGGGGGGGGGGGGGGAGAGAGAGAGAGAGAGAGAGAGAGAGAGAGAGAGAGAGAGAGAGAGAGAGAGAGAGAGAGAGAGAGAGAGAGCACATAGCATAGCCTTGTGTCATGGCTGGCCTGTGTGGATCACAGTTCTACAGAGATATTTCTCACTCCCGCAGAGGGGGAGAGATATAGAGGGATTGATGGGGGGTGGGGGGGTTTGTGACATCTAACGCCCATTGTAAATCTTAGGGCAGCAGACAAATCCTTTGTCCTGTTAGTGTTTGGGACTGAAATGTCTGTGTGAGCCTCGTGGAGAATCTACCTCAGAACTGTAACATGCAATAAATGGACTTTGGGACATTATATTTCATCGGCCGAAATGGTGGTAACAATGATATATGGAATATGAAAATGAATGTCATTTCTGTTATGTTATTAAAAGTTAAATGATGACGTTATTATGAAAACATTGTAACTTGAAGAGTTTTCATAATATGTACATGATGTTTATATACTGTGTGTTGTGTAGAAAATATCCAGATCAAAGAGAATGTTTTTCAAAGATGAACTGTGATTTTAGTTGTCTAAACGAGATCCTGGTAAGTTCTAATACCTTGCCTTGTAACGAGCTATGACCCAGGGAACCCAGAGCGCATGTCATAAAGACTGAAACGCCCCTTTGTGACCCGTGGGTGTAATACATGTGAGTTAAAAATGTATGTGCAGACTAAGTTGACCGTGCGCTACAGCCGAGGTCCACGACTAGTCATGACCCCAAAACGCAACACGAGGAAGAGGACAAAGGAACCTCTTAACAATCAAGGCTACTATTGATTACTGTATCTAAGAAGGTGAATTCAAGAAGAACCAACCAGTTATTCTCTTCAAATCATCGGTTGTCTACACGGCCCTCCTACCCGAGCTGGGAGCTTTGACACAGCTGATTAGCCTCTTAAAACTTCTTATGGCTGCATCCCGCTACCGGGATCGATATGACAGCAGCCAGATAAAGTGCAGGGCGCCAAATTCAAAAAACAGAAATCTCATAATTAAAATTCCTCAAACATACATGTGTCTTATATCATTTTAAAGGTATTCTTGTTGTTAATCCCACCAAAGTGTCCGATTTCAAATATGCTTTTCAGCGAAAGCACTACAAACGATTATGTTAGGTCACCATCAAACCACAATAAGCACAGCCATTTTTCCAGCGAAAGATAGCAGTCAGAAAAAGCAGAAATAGAGATAAAATTAATCACTAATCTTTGATTATCTTCATCAGATGACACTCATAGGACTTCATGTTACACAATACATGCATGTCTTGTTTGATAAAGTTCATATTTATAACAAAATTTCTGAGTTTACATTGGCGCGTTACATTCACTAGTTCCAAAAACATCCAGTGATAGTGCATAGCCACATCATTTCAACAGAAATACTCATCATAAATGTAGATGATAATACAAGTTATACACATGGAATTATAGATATACCTCTCCTTAATGCAACCGCTGTGTCAGATTTCAAAAAAACTTTACGGAAAAAGCAAATCAAGCAATAATCTGAGGCGGAGCTCAGAACAATAGCTAAATTAGCCGCCATGTTGGACTCAACAGAAACCAGAAAATACATGATAAATGTTTCCTTACCTTTGGTGAACTTCATCAGAATGCAGTCCTAGGAATCCCAGGTCCACAATAAATGCTTGATTTGTTCGATAATGTCCGTTATTTATGTCCAATTAGCTACTTTGGTTCGCGCCTTCGGTAAACAATTCCAAAGTCAGAACGCGCCTCCACTATAACGTGACGAAATGTCCAAAAGTTCCGTAACAGTCAGTAGAAACATGTCAAACGATGTACTGAATCAATCTTTAGAATGTTGTTAACTTCTTATGGCTGCAAGCCCGACGTCGGTACACTTATGACAACAGCCAGCTCAAGTGCAGGGCGCGAAATTCAAAATATATTTTTTTTAAATATTTAACTTTCACACATTAACAAGTCCAATACAGCAAATGAAAGGTACACATCTTGTGAATCCAGCCAACATGTCCGATTTTTAAAATGTTTTACAGCGAAAACAGCACGTATATTTATGTTAGCTCACCACCAAATACAAAAAAAGGACAGACATTTTTCACAGCACAGGTAGCATGCACAAAGCCAACCTAACTAACCAAGAACCAACCTAACTAACCAACAGACAACTTCATCAGATGACAGTCTTATAACATGTTATACAATAAATCTATGTTTTGTTCGAAAAATGTGCATATTTCAGGTATAAATCATAGTTTACATTGCAGCTACAATCAGAAATTGCACCGAAAACAGCCAGAATAATTACAGACACCAACGTCAAATACCTAATTACTCATCATAAAACATTTCTGAAAAATACATAGTGTACAGCAAATGAAAGACAGGCATCTTGTGATTCCAGCCAATATTTCCGATTTATTAAGTGTTTTACAGCGAAAACACAATATAGCGTTATATTAGCTTACCACAATAGCCAGAAAGACGAGCCAAAAGTTAGCGAAAAGTTAGCGTAGCAAAAGTTAGCGATCGTAACAAACCAGTAAAATATATATATTTTTTGACTAACCTTGATATTCTTCATCAGATGACAGTCCTATAACATCAGGTTATACATACACTTATGTTTTGTTCGAAAATGTGCATATTTAGAGCTGAAATCAGTGGTTACACATTGTGCTAACTTAGCTACTTTTTCCCACAACATCCGGATATTTTTCTGACACTTTTTCTGACACACATATTCTGACCAAATAGCTATTCATAAACATAACTAAAAAATACATGTTGTATAGGAAATGATAGATCCATTAGTTCTTAATGGAATCGCAGTGTTAGAATTCTAAAAAATAACTTCATTACGATATGCAGCTTCGGTATAGCTAGAGTACCCAAACGTTGGGCGTCGGCGACTAGTTCACATGTACGACAGATATATGAAATAGCATCATAAAATGTTTCTTACTTTTGCTGATCTTTCATCAGAATGTTGGACAAGGTGTCCTTTGTCAAGAACAATCGTTGTTTGGATTTGGAACGTCCATTATCCCTCTCGATTTAGCAAGCACACTAGCCAAGTGGCACGACGCTCTCCATGTCAACAAACGGAAGAGAACGGAACACGGCAAAACTCCCGAAAATGTTTCAATAATCTGATGAAACTATATTGAAAAAATATACTTTACGATGATATGGTCACATGTATCAAATAAAATCAAAGCCGGAGATATTAGTCGCCTATAACGGCAGCTAAACAGAAGGCAAATCCAAGTCCCCCTGCGCGCTCTCCAGAAAACAGGAAATGGGCGGACACGTCATACAAAGAGCTTGTATTCCACTTCAGACCAAGATAAACACTAAATTTCTTCTCTCACCGCCTCTTGACATCCAGGGGAAGGTCTATGAAGTGCACGTATACTCTTACGTATCATGCCCATTTATAGGCAGGAAGTAGAACAGAGCCCCGATTTCAGACTTTCCACTTCCTGGTCAGGAAGTTTGTGCCAAATGAGTTCTGTTTGACTCACAGATATAATTCAAACGGTTTTAGAAACTAGAGAGTGTTTTCTATCCAATAGTAATAATAATATGCATATTGTACGAGCAAGAATTGAGTACGAGGCCGTTTGAAATGGGCACCTTTAATCTGGCTACTCAATACTGCCCCTTCAGCCCAAACAGGTTAACATACATCTTTAATAACGTTCCAACCGGAGAATTAGATTTACTTCAGAAGAGCGATGGAACGGACGTCCTACTCATGTGAAGGCGCATGGTGAATGCGTGATCAGCTCGTGGAAGTGATTACTCATTCCTGTCTCCTTCGGCCCCCCTTCACATTAGAGTCATCAGACAACGTTCTGTTGACTGTTGACATCTAGTGGAAGCCGTAGGAAGTGAAAACTCATCTATATCTCGCTGAAATTTCAATTGAGAGCTTGGTTGAAAATCTGACACCTCAGAAACAATTCAAACAGGAAGTGGAACTTCTCAGATTTTTGCCTGCCATATGAGTTATGTTATACTCACAGGCATAATTCAAACAGTCTTAGAAACTTCAGAGTGTTTTCTATCCAATATGAATAATAATATGCATATATTAGCAACTGGGACTAAGGAGCAGGCCGTTTAATATGGGCACCTCTGTGCACCTTTCATCCAAGCTACTCAATACTGCCCCTGCAGCAATAGGAAGTTAATTAAGAAGACTACTCTCACAGAACGAGTGCAAGAAACCAGACAACCAAGAGAAAGGACATTGTGACATTGTGTGGACAATCAGAGACTTAGACCCAGTAACGAAGGAGACGCCGCCATCGGAAGAAAAGGGTGTCGGCCAAACCTATCCTAAGCGGAACTAGGTCCACAAAGAGATACCCAACGGAGACCTTCAACAAGTAAATACATTCATTATAGTTCTGACCAATAAGAGCGGCAGTTCGGGGCAAGGTGTTAGGGCTAAGCTAAGCATAGTTTACAAATGTATCCAAGTATGCTTTTCTCATGCACTTTCTCTCTCTTTCTTTAATCTTTTCATGCGTGACTTCAAAATATCTCTAACGGTCGCCCCAGCATGAGTTTTTTTATGCACGTGATGTTAGAATGTTCTCTCCATTCCAGAATGTGAGTGTTACTCAACAGTACATTTAATCTGCGCTGCCCTCAAACCAAGGCACACAGCCTGTTTTTATTTATAGGCTGTTTCAACTAGTCAATTTCAAATGATTTTCTAACAAGTTTTTATTTTCTAAGAACAGTTTGAATTGAGGTGTGTTCCGCCTCCTCATTCATTCACATCAAAAATAGTAATTTTTACTTTAGTGGACAATACATTTTTTGGACATTTCTGACCCGGACAAAATTCCCCAAACACTTCCCAACACGTGTTCACATTTTCCATCTGTTGCCCACATCGCAGTCGTTGTTGTTTTCATCACTCATAATAACTTTGGAAATGTGTGTGTTTCTATCAAAGTAAGTGCCTTATTACGTTATAATAGTTTATGTATGTCATTTCAACTGTAGCTTACTGCATGTATGGAGCATAATATTGTAACGACCCGGTATTGTGTTCTGTGTTTGTGGGTGTGTTATGGTTCTCATGGCTACTAGCAGGGGTTAAATATGTCAGGACAGATGGAAAGGTTGGGGGGGTATGATGGGTAATCCCGCGGGGTTTGGAAATGCATAAATAGGGATTACTGTCTCATCTCTCTCTCTTCTGTTCGGGCCTTGATCTGTTCCTATGAGAGTGACCCTTAACTCGACATGGTATAATTGTGTACGTTCGGCATTTAGCGGCGTGGGCTGTGGCCTGAACAATAGCCCAGTTTAGGAATAAACCTGTGTTCTGACCTGCACACCTAGAGTCCGTCTCTTTTCTCTTTATGACCCAGCCGGGTCATTACATTGGCGTCAGAAGTGCTTTCGAACTACGGGATCGAGACTAGGCGAGTTAGCTGTTCAGTATAGGCCGGGTTGGCTTTAGCGTGACTCGCATCTACGGTCATGATGCTTGGGGCAGGCGGAAAATTAAGGAAGAGTCGGACAAAGTGTCCGTTGTGGGCTCGGGGGTACCCGGTCGGGAGGGTCGGGCGGCGACTGCCGTAGAAGAGCTGGAGAGCCACATGGCGGGAGTTAAATTGTCAGTCAGCAAGATGGCAGAACTGGCGGGTTTTCCTTCACACCGCTCGAGAGCAGACGTCACGGCGACGGGGATATCGACGTCACCGGGTGCGGAAATGGCTGGGCCTGCTTGTGTAAACAGAGATGGCAGCGGCCTATTGCTATTAGCCACGGTAGCGGCTAAACTACCAAAGTTCAATGGACAAGGTAAATGGGAAGTTTTTTTCACTCAATTCGAGTTGTTGGCTAGAGCCGGGAAGTGGTCTGACGAGACGAAAGCGTTACAGCTTGCCCTGAGCCTGGCAGAGGAGGCGTCGGAATGCCTGTTAACGCTAGCCCCGGACGAGAGGGGCGACTACGGTGCGCTAGTGGAGGCATTGGGGGGCCGTTTCGGCAGCGACGCGCAGCCCAACATGCTGCGGATTGAACTGAGTAACAAAAAGAGACTTCAGGGGGAATCATTAAAGGCGTTGGCAAGTGGTATTCTGAGCCTGACCAGGCGGGCTTATGCAACTATGCCGATTGGGGTGCAAGACGAGCTGGCACGGGACAGTTTTATTAGAGCGCTCTCTTCCACCGAACTGGGTAAGCATGTTCAGATGGCGGACCCACCATCTCTGCGGGCTGCAGTGGAGATAGCCAGGAAGAGGGAGCTGATCTGGGGTGAGGGAGTGAGAGTGGAAGTCGCCAGTCAACCAGAGGTGAGAGCAGCGGTGGCTGGGGTGCCAGGGGTCACAAAACCAGAGTGGGTTGACGAGTTGGGCGGGCTAGTCAAGACTGCTTCGCTTGTCATGGAGAGGGGCTCCAGGCAACGTCGCAGTGTCAGCTCAACTCCTATTGTCTGCTGGGGTTGTGGCCAGCCTGGCCACATTCAGCGGGAGTGTGGCAGATTCTCCCGTCACCAGGGAAACGACAGCGGGTTCTCGCGCAGGGGGCAGCGCAGGGGGCAGCGCGGGCCCACCCCCCCACCCCCGAACCCACTGTAAGCAAAAGAGGTACCCAGCAGCGCAGACAAGAGGGTGGGGACCTGCTCCCCCAGGGTGTAGCTGCCGCCGTGTTTCCTAGTCCGGTAGTTGTGGTGGGACGTACCACCGTTGGGGACTTCTGCAATGTCATCGTCAAGGTAGAGGGGGTGGAATGTTTGGCCCTGGTCGACACGGGCTCTACAGTAACCCTGGTGAGACCAGACATACTACCTGTTGGGGTGCGGGTGGAGCCGACCCTTGTCCAGCTACGGACTGTCACGGGGGAGCTAGCCCCCATGTTAGGGAAGTGTCAGCTATCTGTGACTGTGGGGGGGAGAACTGTGGGGTGTCCGGTGTGGGTAGCAGCGGTGCAGGACCCCTGTATACTGGGAATGGACTTTTTGAAAAACTGTGGGGCTCAGTTGGACTTAGCGTCGGGCACTTTGAGGCTGTCGGGGGGGCCCACAGTGGGAATGTCGCCTTCGGGAGGGCCAGCAGGGGGCAGGGCTGTCCCTCCGTCTTCCTCCAAGCTTGCAGAAACTCCACCGGTCATCCCGGCTGCTCCCTTGGTCGTTGTGCCATCCCAGCAGCTGTCTCCGGCGGCGACGGCCTTCACTCCCCATCATGGTGCAAGCACAGGCAGCCCAGTAGCCCAAAACACACTGGCTCCTTCACCCCATCAGCCCGACGGGGGGAAGGAGGAAGCTATCGACGCCGTCGAGGCTGTGTGGCTGAAGAACTGTCAGGGTCTGGATGAGAGACAACAGAGACAGTTAAAGCAGCTGCTGTTGGACTTTAAAGATAGCTTCGCTTGGGGGGAAGATGAGGTAGGACAAACGCACCTAGTTCAGCACGAAATAGACACTGGGGACGCCCGACCCATTAAAATTCGGCCCCGTCGTATTCCCCTTGCCAGGAGGGAAGCAGCAGACACAGCTATTGTTGACATGTTGCGGGCTGATTTCATTGAGCCATCAGATAGCCCATGGTCCGCGCCGGTCGTCATGGTGCCTAAGAAAGGGGGTAAACTTAGGTTTTGTGTTGACTACAGGGGCCTAAATTCTGTCACCACTAAAGACTCTTATCCCCTACCGAGGATTGATGAGTCGCTAGACCACGTGAGAGGGTCCTCGTGGTTCTCCTCCCTTGATCTGCGCAGTGGCTACTGGCAGGTGCCCCTCTCGCCAGGGGCACGTGAAAAAACGGCCTTCTCCACAGATAGGGGCCATTGGCAGTTCAAGGTGCTGTGCTTCGGGCTCTGTAATGCTCCTGCCACCTTTGAGAGGCTCATGGACAGAGTGCTGGCGGGGGTTCCGAGAGACGAGTGTGTTGTGTACCTAGACGACATATTGGTGCACGGCACATCATTTGAGGGGGCACTGGGGGCAATTAGGCGAGTGTTGGAGAGGATCTAAAATTACACCCGGGAAAGTGCCATTTCATGCAAAGGGAGGTGGCGTTCCTGGGGCATCAGCTGGGTGGTGAGGGCATCAGCACGATGCCAGACAAAGTAGAGGCTGTGAGGGGGTGGCCAGTTCCAGGGGGGAAAAAAGAGGTTAAGAGCTTCCTGGGGCTGGCATCCTACTATCGTAGGTTTGTGAAGGGGTTTGCGGGGGTAGCGGCTCCTTTGAACCACCTTCTCAAGGAGGACACTGTTTTTCAGTGGACCGAAGAGCACCAGCGGGCGTTTGAGGCCCTCAAACGTGCCCTGATGGAGGCCCCTGTCCTGGCCTCACCAGACCCGAACCGTCCGTTCATCCTGGACACCGACACAAGCAATGAGGGTTTGGGGGCTGTGCTGGCTCAGCGTGGTCCTGATGGGGAACACGTAGTAGCTTATTACAGCAGAACTTTTGATAAGGCTGAAAAACGCTACTGCGTGACAAGGAGAGAGCTTTTGGCTGTCGTGGCAGCAGTACGCCATTTCAAGTACTACCTGGGGGGCCTGCCGTTTGTGGTCCGGACGGATCACTCCGCCCTGCAGTGGCTTCTCTCCTTCAAGGAGCCAGAGGGTCAGATTGCCCGCTGGCTGGAGGAGCTGCAACCCTACGACTTCCAGGTGGAGCACAGAGCCGGCCTTCGCCACAGCAATGCAGACGCCTTGTCCCGCCGCCCGTGTGCTGAGGATGGCTGTGGGTACTGCGCCAAACGGGTGGAGCGAGAGAGAGAACTGTGCAGGGAGGAGGGAGTCACCGCCACGGTGAGTCAGCTGAGTGTGACAGAGTGCCGGGAGCTTGAGGCTGTGGACGTTGGGGAGTGGAGGCGTCGCCAGGAGGAGGACGCAGAGCTGCGTCCTGTGCTGCGGTGGGTGGAAGAGAGAAGACGACCGCCGTGGGGGGAAGTAGCCCCTCTATCACCAGTCACCAAAGGACTGTGGGCTAAATTCACAGTCCTTAGAGTGGCTGAGGGAGTGCTCCAGAGGGGGTGGAAAAAGCCAGCGACTGGAGAAATTACGTGGCAGGTAGTGGTGCCCAAAAGGCTGCAGGGGAGCGTGTTACAGCAGCTTCATGGGGGAGTAGGCGCAGGGCATTTTGGGGTCTCCAAAACGTTAAAGCGCGTGCGTAAAGGCTTCTATTGGGCCAGGCACAGGAGGGATGTTGAGGACTTTTGTAGGCAGTGCAACGAGTGTGCTGCTAAAAAAGGACCTCCAGGTCAGTCACACGCCCTCCTACAACAATTCCCAGTAGGGGAGCCCATGGAGAGACTGGGGGTAGACATAGTAGGGCCGTTTCCAACCACAGACAGCGGTAACAGGTGGATTCTAACCGCTATGGACTATTTCACCAAGTGGCCGGAGGCTTACGCTCTCCCAGACCAGGAGGCAGAGACAGTAGCTGATGCGTTGGTGGGGGGAATAATCAGTCGGTTTGGGGTGCCACAGTCTATTCACAGCGACCAGGGGAGAAACTTCGAGTCACGGGTGTTCTCAGAGTTGTGTAGACGGTTAGGCGCGGAGAAGACGCGCACTACTCCGCTTCACCCCCAGAGTGATGGGCTGGTGGAAAGATTTAACAGAACAATTGCACAGCAGCTGGCCATCGTTACCTCAAAACACCAGAGAGATTGGGACACCCACTTACCGTTTATTCTTATGTAGGTCGGCTGTTCAAGAATCGACTGCGTGCTCCCCAGCACTACTAATGTTAGGTCGTGAGTTGCGCACCCCAGCCGAACTGACGTTTGGCCACCCTCCTGATAATGACGACGGGGTTTTGCCTGGCCCGAACTATGTGCGTCGTCTGCAGAACCGGTTAGAAGCGGCTCACACCTTCGCAAGAGAGCAACTCGAGAACGCAGGGGTGCGCCAAAAGCGCCACTACGACTCGCGCGCTAGGGGGAGGCACTTTGGAGCGGGAGAATGTGTGTGGCTTCACAACCCCACGCGCAAGAAGGGGCGGTGCCCAAAGATGGACAGTGCATGGGTGGGGCCGTGTCTGGTGATAGAGAGAGTGGGGGAGGTGACGTACCAGGTGGAGGTCCCCCCACGGAGCAGGAAGGTGGTGGTCCACCGGGATCGATTGGCACCCTACAGAGGGAGGAAAACGGTAGGGAATGGGAGTGAGGTCTCTGATGTGAGCCCACGGGAACAGTCTAACGAGGAGACTCTAGCGCAACCTGAGCCTGGGGAGGGGGCTGCTTCTTCGGAGGGCGCTGGAAATGACATTGGGGCAGAGGAGTGTTCTGGGGGTTCACCAGTGAGAGTCACGGGGAGGCCCAAGAGACTGATGTGACCTCCGGGTCGTTTTAAGGATTTTGTTGTGTAACCCTAGGGGCTAGGGTTTAGAAAGGGGGGGGCTATGTAACGACCCGGTATTGTGTTCTGTGTTTGTGGGTGTGTTATGGTTCTCATGGCTACTAGCAGGGGTTAAATATGTCAGGACAGATGGAAAGGTTGGGGGGGTATGATGGGTAATCCCGCGGGGTTTGGAAATGCATAAATAGGGATTACTGTCTCATCTCTCTCTCTTCTGTTCGGGCCTTGATCTGTTCCTATGAGAGTGACCCTTAACTCGACATGGTATAATTGTGTACGTTCGGCATTTAGCGGCGTGGGCTGTGGCCTGAACAATAGCCCAGTTTAGGAATAAACCTGTGTTCTGACCTGCACACCTAGAGTCCGTCTCTTTTCTCTTTATGACCCAGCCGGGTCATTACAATATATTTGTGTATATTCCTTATAACCACGGACACGCGAGGTAACGTTACTCATTTCATAACCTTTATGGTGTTATACTTAATGCTTAGGTATCTAGCTACATTCTTCTATTAGCTCTGTAAAACAATGCTAATTGCATCAGAGATATTAGCTTGTGTTGTATTTTGAAGCTACCCTGGCCTTATGACTCCCATGTGGTGCAGCGGTCTACAGCACTGCATCTCAGTGCTAGAGGTGTCACTACTGACACCCTGGTTCGAATCCAGGCTGTATCACAACCGGCCGTGATTGGGAGTCCCATGGGGCGGCGCACAATTGGCCTAGCGTTGTCTGAGTTTGGCCGGTGTAGGCCGTCATTGTAAATAATAATTTGTTGTTAAATGACTTGCCTAGTTTAATAATGGTTAAATAAATAAAAATATATATGACCATGGTTTGTTTTCATTTGGCCTTTTTAGCATAGCTCTGTTCTGGCCTGCCTTGCCCCCTTGTGGAGCTCAAAAGTTACTGTTTCTTACTGTTATAACTCAAACTTGTGATTTTGTCAATGCAATATACTACTTTTTATAGCAGTGTTTATTATGTTACTACTTTGTAATATTGTTTTATTGCTATATCCTGATATTGTATTCTAATTACTAATAATTCCTCTTTATTCTGTACTTTCAGAATCCACAAACAGTATTTGCTAATATCATAACTGGAACTGGAGCTGGACATCTTTGGAGCTGAAGACTGAGGCCAGCTTTTGTATGCTAGCGTACACTCCTTCACAGTTTTACTGGATGAAAACACAGCAAGAAAACACATAGGCCAATATGTAATAGCCATCTATTTTATTGCAGTATTGGTGGTGGTTGGTTCAACAACAACAATAAAAACGTGTTTTACTTGAGAAAAAACAAACATATTTCATGTTCATGCAGAGACTGAACAACAACTGCATTTCCACCCCCACCTCTAAAGGAATAGTATCATGGCAGGTCACCTGTCAAGTCAGTCAGTCATTAATTGCTGCAGATGTGCTCAATAGTGCTTGAGCATATGATACTCCCCAAAGCATGGTGAAATACATCGAGGTCTATCACACATGTATTTTGTCAACTTCCTCTGCTTACTTTTCCTGGTGCCAGACAGGCATACTTTGCAGTGTCTCCGTGTGTGACTACCTTGAGCAGCAGTTTGAGGGACTTTGGAGGGAAAATGCCGTGCAGTGAGGCATAGGGGATTGTCCGCATCAGGGCGATGGGCGCCGAGGGGTGTGGTGCTCCTCCAGCAACTCTCTCATGAGGTTTTCTCTGTACTTTTGGTAGGTAATTACTTGTGGAGTGGGGAGGATGAGGGAAGGTAGAGGATGATGAGACAGTGGGTAGGTGGGTGAGATATTGTCACTATAATTGCATAATGGAACTGTATGTGATTTGTATGTGAACTGTACGTCCAATTATAAAAAATACCTTGTTCAGTAATCATCTCACCTGTTAGTTGGCAGTGAACTATGTGTCCATTGAAGGCAGCAGTGTTGATCAGATGTAAAAATATCTTCTTATACCACTTGGTTGTTTTCCGAGTGCATTCCACAAAGCTGTTTATCATGCCCGCCTTATCCACTGCCCCCATTTTGAGGTTATAGTCAACCACACAGTCTGTTTTTTTTTCTCTCTCTCGTCAGGTGGTCCACCTTCCCGGTGGCCGACATGGTTGCTGTATGGACAGTGGAGAGGACATGGACGTATCGTTTGTCATACCACTTTACTGCCAACTGTTGACCGTTCTCCTTGAACTCCACCTCCACTCTCACACATGACAAAGAACTTGACCCCAAACCTGTGCCTTTTGGAGGGAATATATTGACGGAACACCAGCCTACCTTTCCATAACATCAGGGACTCATCAATGCATAGATCCTTGTATGGCACAAAGACCCGATCAAATGCTGATGTCAGGCTGGTAAGAACATTTCTTAGTTTGTATAACGGGTCATTTAGGTTGGCAGTAGCATTGTTGATGAAATGCAGACATCGCAGCAGAAGTAGGAAGCGGTCTTGGGAAAAGAGGGTGGCAAAGAAGGGAATTGCAAACATAGGATCTGTGCTCCAGTATTCTCTTGGGGATAGTAAAGTAGAACTCCCTATAAGGGCTGTCACCAGGAAGGTATACATTTCACTAATTGTGGTTGTCCCCCCCCACTCCTGGCTCTCTCTTCTCCTGTAGCTCCAAGGCATAGCGATTGGTCTCTACTATGTCTCCCACCAGCTCCTCTGTCAGAAACAACTTGAAGCACTTTGCCTCAGATGGAATTGGCAAGGGGCGTTGCACTCCAGACTGGGACTCATCAAAGCAAACAGCAGGGCCAGGAGGGGTGAAATGGCTGGCGGCCTTCCAGCTACCACAGAACTCCTGTACTTCATCCACTGTCGGTCTGCCTCCATCACCACCAGCATCTTCAAAGGGACTTGGGACTTCATGAGTGGACAAGGGGTCCTCAGATTCAGGGTTCTCAATGGCTACAAGGTTGGGGGGCAGCTCGTCACTGTCACTGTCAGAATCTGATTCCTGACTTTCATACTCAAACTTATTATCAGAATTGTAAAAAAATCTCCAGAATATTTGTGAGTTGTCTCCTTTTGAAAGACATTGCTAATGTTACAGCTTAGCTTACTAGCTGTGAGAAAAAAAGCATGGCAGCGCGCAGAAACTATCCATCGTCGGATTACTTTCGATTACTAGAGAGTGTTTTATAGAGAGAGAGAGAGAGAACTAGGTACAGCTATTTTCAGGTCTCTCTAGAGATGTTCAATTGGGTTCAAGTACGGGCTCTGACTGGGCCGCTCAAGGACATTCAAAGACTTGCCCCGAAGCGCTATGGAGCAAGTTTTCATCAATGATCTCTCTCCGTTCATCTTTGCCTCAATCCTGACTAGTCTCCCAGTCCCTGCCACTGAAAAACATCCCCACAGCATGATCCTGCCACCATCATGCTTCACCGTAGGGATGGTGGCAGGTTTCCTCCAGACGTGTCGCTTGGCATTCAAGCCAAGGAGTTTCATCAGACCAGAGAATCTGGTTTCTCATGGTCTGAGAGTCCTTTAGGTGCCTTTTGGCAAACTCCAAGCGGGCTGTCATGTGGCTTTTACTGAGGAGTGGCTTCCGTCTGGCCACTCTACCATTAAGGCCTGATTGGTGGAGTGCTGCAGAGATGGTTGTCCTTCTGGAAGGTTCTCCCATCTCCTCAGAGGAACTCTGGAGCTCTGTCAGAGTGACTATTGGGTTCTTGGTCACCTCCCTGAGTGTTTTACTCAATTATTTAGATCAATTGTGAGCTCAACCGTGATGTGATTAATTCTAAATAGCAATTGTTATTAGCTAATTCATATTGTAGTTTCTGTCAGCCGAGAGTTATACAAATATGACCGCTTGTGTTGCGTCAATCTTTCCTCAGTTAGGGCTAGGACAAATGCACCCTACATTTTTCCAGTTTGGATGATTGTGTTATGCTATAGATACTTCTGTGAATGTCTGAACATTGCATCCAAAAATAAACTGCTCACATTCTGGACATAACTTTGTAAGGACTGTGTTTGTGTAAATAGTTTCTGAAAAAACAGTGTGGCCAGCTCAAATGCTGATTGTTACATCAATCGAAACTGGCCGTTCTAAATAAGTGTTCTCAATAAGCGTTCTAATCACACCGGTTTGATCGTATGCTACAGGGACCACTGTAGAATGATCACACCCATGTGTTGGTACGTGTAAAAAGGTTAAATCTCCATCTTGTGTAACACATGTCATATTGTGTTGGTCCGCTAGGGACCTGTTACCATTTTATGAAGTTCTAACCAATAACCTAGACTGTTTGTGTATCTTATATTATAATTTATCTTGTTAGTAAATAAATAATCAACTCAATTGGTGTGGTCGGAATTATTTAGTGAGACCCGGGTTTGTGCAAATTTACGAATTATCCGATGTTCAGAATGAGACTGATCAGGAAATGTATTAATTAGTGACTGCTATGAAATCGATATTCTGATATTCTTTGAGTTAATTTGGGAAATGGTAACTAATTAAACAAACTTTTCCCATGGTGCCCCAGGCTACTGAGTTAATGGTTTCCTGATTAATTTAATCACGTAATTATAAACCTGGTTAATTATTCGATGAATAGCAGTCGTCACATTAATGATACCAGCGTCACGACACTTGCTATTGAGAAAGGCCGCTGTAGGCAGACCTGGCTCTCAAGAGAAGACAGGCTATGTGCACACTGCCCACAAAATGAGGTGGAAACTGAGCTGCACTTCCTAACCTATCAAATGTATGACCATATTAGAAACACATATTTCCCTCAGATTACACAGATCCACAAAGAATTCGAAAACAAACCCAATTTTGATCAACTCCCATATCTACTGGGTGAAATACCACCCATCACAGCAGCAATATTTGTGACCTGTTGCCACAAGAAAAGGGAAACCAGTGAAAAACAAACACCATTGTAAATACAACACATACAGTATTTATGTTTATTTATTTTCCATTTTGTACTTTAACTATTTGCACATCGTTACAACACTGTATATAGACACAATATGACATTTGAAATGTCTTTATTCTTTTGGAACTTCTGTGAGTGTAATGTTTACTGTTAATTTGTATTGTTTATTTCACTTTTGTTTATTATTTACTTCACTTGCTTTGGCAATGTTAACATATGTTTCCCATGCCAATAAAGCCCTTGAATTGAATTGTGAGTGAGAGGGAGAGAGGAGGAGGAGGAGGGAGAGATAGAGAGAGTGGCACCTGGATAAACAGGGGAGTCAATAGCGCGAGCCCTGTGTTCCAGTTCATTTGGCCCAAGCGCAGAGGAGGGTAAACCCGCTTGCTCTCTTACCCATCTCTCTCCTCTCTAATCCCTTTAATTCCTCCCCTTCTCTCCCCCGAAGCTCTTCGAAAGTCTAGCGCAGCCTTAGGAATCTAATGTTGCATTCAAACATAACAAACACACACATGCGGCACACCATCCAGGCAGATCGCTCAAGAGTGACTTCAAAATTGGACGTCTATCAATGTCTTGAGGACGTCGAGAAATCCCTTCAAAACCAGCCATTGGGGCAACAGTGAGCAGTATTACCATCAAGTTTGCTCAAGTATTGTGGACGGGGGACGTGGATGGGCGTAATCCAATGACCCTGGATCAGGTTGTGTGCTCGATCCCAATTTATTTTTGTTTTAATGATATCCCAAACCTTAACACTTATCTTAACCATTCGTAATGAGTGCCTAAACTTTATGTTTTAACCCCATCCAAAACTCTCATGCACATATGCACAAGTGACTGCAAACACACTGACAAATGCGCACACACACACACACACACACACACACACACACACACACACACACACACACACACACACACACACACACACACACACACACACACACACACACACACACACACACACACACACAGTGGTGTATTTAAGAAAAAAATACTTTAAAGTACTACATAAGTTGTTTTTTGGGGGGTATATGTACTTTACTTTACTATTTATATTTTTGACAACTTTTACTTTTACTTCATTGCATTCCTAAGGAAAATAATGTACTTTTTACTTCATACACATTCCCTTACACCCTAAAGTACTTGTTATATTTTAAATGCTTAGCAGGACAGAAAATGGTTCATCAACACACTTATCAAGAGAACATCCCTGGTCATCCCTAATGCCTCTGATCTGGCGGACTCACGAAACACAAATGCTTCGTTTGTAAATGATGTCTGAGTGTTGGAGAGTGCCCATGGCTATCCGTAAATTTAAAAAACAAGATGACACACAAACAAACACACACAGTCAGTAGAAACGCAGCTGTTGGTTCAGTTGAACAGAGGGACATGGACATGACATCACCAAACGCTCACTGGCTCTGTCTACAGGACACAGTGAGATAGCGGTACTGTTCCCCTTTATAGGTCAGCATTTCCCATCCATCTCTTCATGTTACTGTGAGGCTGAACCAAGGTTGACCAGAAGCTAAAGGTAAAGGTGAAAGGTGAATGTAGACTGTGATGTGACACTTACTCTCCCTAGCGCTGTCTGCAGGTTAGCATATGACATCTTTCTCTCCAGGTCCCCCCATACTGAGAGGCTGAATGAAGCTTGACCAAAAGGTAAAGGCAAAAACGAAGTACAAATGGTAGAGGTAAAGTAGATGTAGTGTCCAAAGGGCCACTGCTTCTAGTCTAGGAAGTTCCCCCTAGCAGCCACGAGGACAGATGACTTCACCTAGAATGAACCTTATTAAGTGAATTTGTAACACCTAAACTGTGTTGACAATGGCAAGTTTCCATTCTATCACATCATCTCTGTTTCTTGAGCAGGTATGTGTGAATCACCTATTTTTTCCACTGAACCGTTTATTGGTTCATGCACTAACCAAAGATCCTGTTTACAGTTTGCAGTTGGTTGAGTCAGATAGTACCTTCTTGCATCATTGACCAGGAATGGGCCACTCAGGTCTAGTGGCTTCCTGTTTTTTTCCTCTCCCTGGCACTTCATTGGTACATTAATGTCACTGATTGGTCAGGGAGGCCATACACCTGGTTTTCCAGATAAGTGCCCATCCCTGATCTAGCCGAAAAGGTGATTGGATGTTTTATGCTGGTCATTGTCTAACTGTGTATGCTGCTGCTTTGGCTAAGTTTCTTCTGTAAAAGATAAGAGAACTTCACCTGAGATGATCCTGAAACCAAATAATCCTCTCATTCCATAGATTATGATCTGTTCATACCATCATTCCATAGAACACAGGACATGGGAATTGTGACAGTATCATTATGGGTCCAGCAGATATCCAGTGAGATTCCGGTTTTGAACATTTTTAAATATCCCTCACTGATTCCCTTTGTTTATTGAAATTCCAGACTGTCTTATCCCATTACATTGTCTCACTAAGAAGAAATATACAATACATTTTTAGGCTATTGTTGGTGTGTTTTATCAACACACTTATCAAGAGAACATCCCTGGTCATCTCTACTGCCTCTGATCTGGCGGACTCACTAAACACAAATGCTTCATTTGTAAATTATGTCTGAGTGTTGGAGTGTGCCCCTGGCTATCCATAAATTAAAAAAATATGAAATTGTGCCACCTGGTTTGCTTAATATAAGGAATTTGAAAAGATTCATACTTTTACTTTTGATACTTAAGTATATTTTTGAAATTACATGTACTTTTGATGCTTAAGTATATTTAAAACCAAATACTGTTTATTATCTATGCATAGTCATTTTACCCCTACCTACATGTACAAATTACCTCGACTAACCTGTATCCCCGCACATTGACTCGGTACCGGTACCCCCTGTACATAGCCTCGTTATTGTTATGTCATCTTATTGTGTTACTTTTTATTTTACTTTATTTTATTTAGCAAATATTTACTCTATTTCTTGAACGGCATTGCTGGTTAAGGGCTTGTAAGTAATCATTTCACGGTAAGGCCTATCTATACCTGTTGTATTCGGCGCATGAGACAAATACAATTTCTCTTGATTTGAACCCGCAATCAGACTGAATCCCAACCTTAGTCACACAATGTGACTGTTTCCTTTTTGTACAGCTTGTGTATTGTCTCTCATGGCTATACATTAAAAGGCTAACATCGGGAACAGAGTGTCAGAACCTAACTTGAGTTTCATCAGTACTAAATATACACATCTCTGATTGACATCTGTGATTCATATTGAAAGTGTGAGTGACAGTACATGCAGGAATCTCAGGTTAGGATTCATCCTATAATGAGATGGATTTTACTTTTTAAATCACATTGCACATGGCTCTTTTATATAATAATGACACTTTTATTTGACATTGGAGACACGATAAGCAATGCAATTAACTTGAAAACAGGTTGAACAACATAATTTATACATCATCATCATCATTTATTTACAGTAAGGAGGCAATGCAACATTTGGTGGAAAGCCTGGTTTGAGGTACCGGGAGCATCATTATACATCAGTGTTCTTCAGTGCTGGTCCTGGGGATCTATATGTTGCGCAGGATTTTGTTCCAGCACAACGTTAACATTCCAGATTCATCTGATCAGCTGAGTTTGAATCAGGTATGTATGTGCTGGGACGGAAGAAAAGTCTTGCGGAACCCTAGAAGCAGGATTGAAGAACACTGTTTGGCATTGAAGGCTTGGGTATGACTGTGTGATATGTCTTTAGATATGTATTTGTTATGTAATATGTTTCCATGAAAAGCATCTATCAAGAATCATCCAATGCTAATGTAAAAAACATGATGAAGATCATCAAATAAAGCAGACATTACCTTTCTTCCATCATGGGAAACCCAAAGCAGGGTCCTCTGTAGCTCAGTCGGTAAAGCATGGCGCTTGTAACACCAGGGTAGTGGGTTTGATTCCTGGGACCACCCATATGTAAAATGTATGCATGCATGACTAAGTCGCTTTGAATAAAAGCGTCTGCTAAATGGCATATATTATGTTCAGTAGGCACGAAATAAACGTTTTGGAACAGAGTGAAATGGGGAGGTATTAATATATGGAAACGTTTTTCTATGGTGTGCCCTTTTGAACATGACCCAGATATGTACCGGTGCATTCTAGAGGGAATAGTGTGCGATATATAGACGCAGACACACTGAAGTCCAGGTCTAGTCCAACTGATGAGGTGGTGTGAAGGACTCTGCAGTTCGTTGTTAACTCCTTAACTCACAGCAGCATGCTCCCAGTGTGTGTGTGTGTGTAATTCTACAGTTCAGAGGGGGCTGGGAGCTAAGTGTTGACAAACAGAAGTCCATGAAAAGTCCATGAACAAGTGAAGAAAGGAGGAAGAGAAGTCCATGATTTGTTATGTATGAGAGGAGTGAAGAGAATAAGAAATGCTCATAGAGAGCTCGTTTTGAGAGTGAAGAGAGGGAGTGAGTTCTATGATCAGTTTGTTTCAGGACGAGTGAAAAGATGGTAGATGCTTCCATGAGCAGTTAATTTTCCAGAGGAATGAAGATAGAGAAGAGACTTTCATGTTCAGTTTGTTTTCGAGAGTCACTGTACACTCCCCCAGAGAGAGGGATAGAGGGAGGAGAGCGAAGGTTCCAGAGGGAAGTGGAGAGGAAGTGTGTAGCAGCTACAGTGGTCCGGTTTGCAGACGGGAGGAGAGGAGAGGCAGCAGAGAGAGAGAAAGAAGCCAGAGAGAGAAGCCGGCCCATCTTCGGACCCCCAAGGAGCGTGTCCCCCCAAAGTAAGCTACCTGAGCTGCAGAGAGGCACAAAGAAGACAGAGAAAGATTAATAACAGCCATAGATTAACTCACAGTGCAAAGCCAGTGCAAACAGTAAGTCATGCAGGTACAGGGATGCAGAGAGGAGAAAAGTAGTTTGGAGAATGTTACGATCACTCGGTGGAAGGACTGTAGCCTCGAAAAACCTATTTCGCTTGGGCAGCTATATCTATTGTATATCGTAGCCCATTCTAGCCTGGTCCCAGATCTGTTAGTGCTGTGTAGACACTTTTTATGGTCAAACATAGCATGGCATTTACAAGAGATGGCAAGACAGCACAAACATATCTAGGACCAGGGTAAGCACACTCACCCACGCAGGCCGATCCATCATCGTTGGGTTCAAAGCCCTGGTTGCACCTCTTATTGGCACGACACTTGTAGCTGCCATAGGTGTTAGTGCATACAGGACGGTCAGTGGGGCACACAGAGGGGAACTGGGTGCACTCATCCTTATCTGGAGGGAGGGAGGAGGGAAAGAATGGGACGTGTAAAGGGAGAAGGGAGGAGAGTGGGAGGAGAGGGAGAGAGAAGGAAGGTAGCGGGAGAAGACGTTTATTGCAGGGAAAGAGATGCAGGATAGCACATTGGCAAACAGGACAGGGATTGTTAAAGACATATAGTGGGGCTCAACCTACCTGTGCACCGGCCATTCTCATTCATAGCAAACCCTTGGCCACACTGTAAGAAAGGGATACACCTTCAATACTGTCTCGTTGAAAACGAGAAACTGTATCATCTTATAACACAAGATCTTATGATAAGTACAGAATACAGTCACTGGATAATAATTATTAACAACCAGAGAGAGAGAGAGAGAGAGAGATTCATTCCAGGGATGAAGCTTAAGCCCCACTCTCTTCAACATATACACGACCATTCAAAAGTTTGTGGCCACTTAGAAATGTCCTTATTTTTGAAAGAAAGCACATTTTTTGTCCATTAAAATAACATACAATTTATCAGAAATACAGTGTAGACACTGTTAATGTTGTAAATGACTATTGTAGCTGGAAATGGCAGATGTTTTATGAAATATCTACATAGATGTACAGAGGCCCATTATCAGCAACAATCACTCCTGTGTTCCCATGGCACGTTGTGTTAGCTAATCCAAGTTTATCATTTTAAAAGGCTAATTGATCATTAGAAAACCATTTCGCAATTATGTTGGCACAGCTGAAAACTGTTGTCCTGATTAAAGAAGCAATAAAACTGTCCTTCTTTAAACTAGTTGAGTATCTGGAGCATCAGCATTTGTGGGTTCGATTACAGGCTCAAAATGGCCAGAAACAAAGAAGTTTCTTCTGAAACTCGTCAGTCTATTCTTGTTCTGAGAAATGAAGGCAATTCCATGCGAGAAATTGCCAAGAAACTGATGATCTCGTACAACACTGTGTACTACTCCCTTCACAGAATAGCGCAAACTGGCTCTATTCAGAATAGAAAGAGGAGTGGGAGGCCCCGGTGCACAACTGAGCAAGAGGCCAATACATTAGAGTGTCTAGTTTGAGAAACAGACGCCTCACAAGTCCTCAACTGGCAGCTTCATTAAATAGTATCTGCAAAACACCAGCCTCAACGTCAACAGTGAAGAGGCGACTCCGGGATGCTGGCCTTCTAGGCAGAGTTCCTCTGTCCAGTGTCTGTGTTCTTTTGCCCATCTTAATCTTTTATTTTTATTGGCCAGTCTGAGATATGTCTTTTTCTTTGCTACACTGGCTAGAAGGTCAGAATCCTGGAGTCGCCTCATCACTGTTGACTTTGAGACTGGTGTTTTACGTGTACTAATTGAGGTGGAAACTGAGCTGTACTTCCTAACCTCCTGTCAAATGTATGACCATATTATAGATACATATTTCCCTCAGATTACACAGATCCACAAAGATGTTGAAAACAAATCCAATTTTGATTAACTCCCATATCTACTGGGTGAAACACCACAGTGTGCCATCACAGCAGTAAGATTTGTGACCTGGTGCCACAAGTGAAGAACCAGTGAACCAGTGAAGAACAAACACCATTGTAAATACAACACATTTTTATGTTTATTTATTTTCCCTTTTGTACTTTAACCATTTGCATATCGTTACAACATTGTATATATACATGATATGACATTTGTAATGTCTTTATTCTTTTGGAGCTTCTGTGAGTGAAATGTTTATGGTTAATTTTATTGTTTATTTCACTTTTGTATATTATCTACTTTACTTGCTTTGGCAATGTTAACATATGTTTCCCATACCAAAAAAGCCCATTGAATTGAATTGAATTGAGAGAGAGAGGGAGGGCAGTGAGAGGGAGAAAGAAACAATGAAAGAGAAAGAGAGAGAAAGAGAGAAGGAAAGAGTGAGATAAAAAGACAGTCCTTACCTCTATCTCTATTTCAGGTGTGCCCTCCTCCTCCTCTCTGGGATAGGCGATCTCCAGGACAGAGTTGATCTCACTTGGTTCCAGAGGCCTGGCTATTGACTTCCCATCTGGCCAGTACACCTCAACATTAGTGGCTATGTCTTTACCTGGAGAGACAGGTAACATCACCAAAACATCCTCATAATGTTCCATAACATTGTCAGAATGTTTACATAATGTTCCCGTAAAATCCCCATAATGTTCCTTTAATGTTTCTATATCATGTAAATACACACACACACACACACACACACACACACTACACTAGTGCTAGTCTGAACCGGCAGAAGTTAACTGTCTTGGCTGAACTATGGGGATGAGGGGCTGGAGAGGGGTTTCTATTCAGGCCTTCCAGCTGCTGCACCTGCACCTGCCTTTCCCTCTCCCTTCCACCTCCTTCCCCCTCACCTCCTCCCCTTTCTCTCTTTCTCTCCATCTCTCCCACGGGCCTCCAATCAGAAGGGGTATTAAGGCAATGCTTTCCACATGGATCTGGCAATGCTTTCCACACACACACTCAGTCTGTGTGCACGCTGCGTGTGTTTGTTTCCTACGTGCATGTGTGTGTGTATGAGCGTACATCTATATGTACCTGCATGTGTGTGTGCATGAGCGTACATCTGAATGTGTCAGACCTACCGAGCCCAAAGTGTGCTACGGGCTCCATCTCACAGAGGTATCCGGAGCCCCCGTCGATGATGCGTGTGTGTGGACCACTTCTCTTGGTGTAGACCACTACTTTAGCCCCCCGGGCATACGCCCCGTACTGGGTACGAGGGATAACACGCAGCCACGAGTTAGTGGAGCCCTGAGAGAAAGAGAAGGGGGGGGGGGCAGATTAAAGGAGATGTGTGTGGGATACAACATCTTGAAGTAGAAAATATGGCGAGAGAACACACAACGAGAACACGCGGTCAGAACACACACACAGTGGTACCTGGTTGACTCTGTAGATAGAGAGAGGCTGTGCAGCACTCTCTCCATGAGATACCAGCAGGTCCAGACGACCGTCTCCATCAAAGTCTGTTACTGCCGCCCCTGATAGACGACAACACATACACACATGCAAACACTTAGAACACACACATCGAACTAACAGCGGACGCAGGTCACTGAGAGGACACGAACATACAACACAATAAGAATAATAAGAGTACACACATTGAGAAAAGAGGCTGATAAGGAGCAAGAATCAGAGCTGCCAGAGCTGATTAGTCAAGTTTACAATCTCAAACCACAGACATCTAGCACCATCCCTTGGAGGAAGTAGGAATTACACTATTTAATCGATGTGTGTTACACATTTACAGTGTAGAATAGGTTAATGATAAACAGTTCATCACAGTGTAAGCCTAATAGGTATTTCTACCCCCCCATACACATACACCTGTACACTCCCCTGATCCCCAACCCTCACCTGTTCCTCGTCCTTCTGGCTCGGCTGCCTCCCCCACATTCAGCTCCTCAATCTGGGGGTCCCCATGTTCTCTCCTAGTTACCCTGCCATAGCAACCAGATATCTGTTAAACTCCCCATAATAACCCAGGCCCAGCTACCATCACTCAGGGTGCATTCTGTTGTTCCCCAAGTGGGACTTGAACTCATAACATTCTGCACAGCAACAAATGCCCCTCAAAGCCAACCGCCTTAGTCAAAAAAGCAAGAGACTAGTCCAGGGATCATCAACTTGATTCAGCCTTGGGCCAATTTGTTCTTGCGTGCATAGTTGGGGGGTCGGAACAGAATGCCAAATAATTTGTTGATTGCAAATTGACCACAAGAAGCCCAAACAGGTATAATATTTCAAACCTTGCTTACATTTATATACGATCACTTGTCTATTATGCGTGGGAATACGTGGGAACATATTTCCAAAATTAAAATCACTTGGAGCTGATTTCCTGGTATTTTTACATACTTTTATGTCCAACAATAAAAAAAAAATATACACTGCTCAAAAAAATAAAGGGAACACTTAAACACAATATAACTCCAAGTCAATCACACTTCTGTGAAATCAAACTGTCCACTTAGGAAGCAACACTGATTGACAATAAATTTCACATGCTGTTGTGCAAATGGAATAGACAACAGGAGGAAATTATAGGCAATTAGCAAGACACCCCCAATAAAGGAGTGGTTCTGCAGGTGGTGACCACAGACCACTTCTCAGTTCCTATGCTTCCTGGCTGATGTTTTGGTCACTTTTGAATGCTGGCGGTGCTTTCACTCTAGTGGTAGCATGAGACGGAGTCTACAACCCACACAAGTGGCTCAGGTAGTGCAGCTCATCCAGGATGGCACATCAATGCGAGCTGTGGCAAGAAGGTTTGCTGTGTCTGTCAGCGTAGTGTCCAGAGCATGGAGGCGCTACCAGGAGACAGGCCAGTACATCAGGAGACGTGGAGGAGGCCGTAGGAGGGCAACAACCCAGCAGCAGGACCGCTACCTCCGCCTTTGTGCAAGAAGGAGCAGGAGGAGCACTGCCAGAGCCCTGCAAAATGACCTCCAGCAGGCCACAAATGTGCATGTGTCTGCTCAAACGGTCAGAAACAGACTCCATGAGGGTGGTATGAGGGCCCGACGTCCACAGGTGGGGGTTGTGCTTACAGCCCAACACCGTGCAGGACGTTTGGCATTTGCCAGAGAACACCAAGATTGGCAAATTCGCCACTGGTGCCCTGTGCTCTTCACAGATGAAAGCAGGTTCACACGCACATGTGACAGAGTCTGGAGACGCCGTGGAGAACGTTCTGCTGCCTGCAACATCCTCCAGCATGACCGGTTTGGCGGTGGGTCAGTCATGGTGTGGGGTGGCATTTCTTTGGGGGGCCGCACAGGCCTCCATGGGCTCGCCAGAGGTAGCCTGACTGCCATTAGGTACCGAGATGAGATCCTCAGACCCCTTGTGAGACCATATGCTGGTGCGGTTGGCCCTGGGTTCCTCCTAATGCAAGACAATGCTAGACCTCATGTGGCTGGAGTGTGTCAGCAGTTCCTGCAAGAGGAAGGCATTGATGCTATGGACTGGCCCGCCCGTTCCCCAGACCTGAATCCAATTGAGCACATCTGGGACATCATGTCTCACTCCATCCACCAACGCCACGTTGCACCACAGACTGTCCAGGAGTTGGCGGATGCTTTAGTCCAGGTCTGGGAGGAGATCCCTCAGGAGACCATCCGCCACCTCATCAGGAGCATGCCCAGGCGTTGTAGGGAGGTCATACAGGCACGTGGAGGCCACACACACTACTGAGCCTCATTTTGGCTTGTTTTAAGGACATTACATCAAAGTTGGATCAGCCTGTAGTGTGGTTTTCCACTTTAATTTTGAGTGTGACTCCAAATCCAGACCTCCATGGGTTGATAAATTTGATTTACATTGATAATTTTTGTGTGATTTTGTTGTCAGCACATTCAACTATGTAAAGAAAAAAGTATTTAATAAGAATAGTTCATTCATTCAGATCTAGGATGTGTTATTTTAGTGTTCCCTTTATTTTTTTGAGCAGTGTATATAATACATAATTTGACTAAAACAATCATTTCAAACCTTGCTTGCATTTGTATATGATCATATGTCTCTCTATTATGGTGGGAATACTTAGGAACATATTTCCAAAATGTAAATTACTTGGAGCTGATTTCCTAGTGTTTTTACAGTCTTTAATGTCCCACAATGACATACAGTTTCAAAATATATATATGTTTTTCTCAGAAAACTTTGGGTGGGCAAATAAAACCACACGCAGGCCAAATTCGGCACGCGGGCCGCCAGTTGGAGAACCCTGGACTAGCCTATCACTCTCTGTGAATGACAGTTGCCTTTTAGATCTCAGTGATGTCACTGATTTACTCCAGCCAACACACTTTGGACGAGTTTCAAATCCACTACACATTTGTAATGTTGGATGTTATGAAGCACAGCAGCTATTTTGTCCTGATTATCCTGGCATGGACAAGTTCAATCATTTACACATCCGGTACTAATCACTGTCATTTCCCTCGTAACATCTCATAGTTTGAACAGCGCCTCACCTAACAAAATGTTCCATATTGAGATTGGATTACAAATGTGTTTTTCTATCAACTTTATTAAACTTCAGAACATTGTCAACTTAGAACATAAGGCAGAGGTTTTCAGCGCACTCAAACCCAGCACAACTTTGATTGATTCAATCAATTAGCTTCAATGAGGACAATGAGGACAATAGTTCAAGCTGGGTATTTCATTGCCAGACAATACATAACTATTAATTTGGTGGATTGTGTTTCATGATTGAAACTTCAACTCAGGTTTTAATATGGTACAAGTGGAGCCTCGGGCATTGGATGTTGGATCGATCACCATTTCAAACCACAGATATCCTGCATAACTACAAAGGGGACACACACATGAGCACACAAACATACACAAACACACACTCCACCAATAGTCACACGTCTGGGAATATTCAGTCATTATGACTACTTCCTGACTACAGAAATGCTTTAAGTCCAAAATAATAGAGGAATTAGAGATCTGACATTAACAAATGTTAGCTAAGATTTGAGGCTCAAATTTACATGGAAATTAAATTAGTTTAATTGCTTTTTGGAACTGATGATTCAACTGATATATTGCATGTGTGTGAGTGTGTATGTGTGTGCGTCTCCGTGCATGTGTCTGTGTGTGTGCGCGCATGTGTGTGTGTGTGTACCTGAACAGTCTGTTGGATGACGACCCTCTGTAAGCAATGTTATTAAAGAACACCTCTAGTTCGTTGTCGTTGTCGAAGTCTGCAGCGATGACCGTACGCACCGGAGACGGCATGGAGAACTTCTGAGATGCTATGTCCTGGGGGAGGGAGACAATATGTTAACACAGACACAGGAACACAGGCACGAACGTATATATGCACAGCACGCGTTTGCATGCAAGCACACACACCTCCACACACACACCTCCACACACACACACCTCCACACACACACCTCCACACACAACAGGAACACCAGGAGACCAATGTAACATTATTGGGATACTCAATATGTTCACTCACTCCAGGTAGCTAACATTACACTATGGCGACCTCATGGGGTTTAGGCAATGTTTCGTGTTGATATTACATACACACTGGGGGATATTCCTGTTCATAAAATAGTATTTCTGTAAATGTACCATCTGTCGAGTGGGAAAACTCTCAACCAAACCCAAATAGTGGGTCACTCCGTCCTGTCTGCAAGCATTTTTCATGTGTTTTCTTAAAAGGGTAATACATGTGCAATTGTGGTCAAATGTAATGAAATGTGACTGCTGGACACACTGAGTATGGATAAGCAAAGTGAGTCATGTGTAGACGGTCTGCTGAGTAAGCTGGTGTAAAGCTGGGCTGTAACAAAAACCTGCACATCCTATCCAGGACCAGGCATAGTGTCAACTGTCAACTGTCAAAGTATTTGGGAGCCTCAAGCCCAAACTATTGTACTGTTCTACAACACTGGGGGGAGGGGAGTCTTGATTTGTTGGTTAGCTGAGTCAGGTGATTTAGTACTGGGCTCGTGGAGTGGAGGCTGTTATAGCAGCAAAGGTGGGACCAACTCCATATTAATGCCCATGATTTTGGAATGAGATGTTCGACGAGCAGGTGTCCACATTCTTTTGGTCTTGTAGTGTATATGTTCCTCTCCTCTATCTCCTCCCTCTCACCTCTCCTTACAGTGTTTACTCCCTGTGTTAATTATATGGATCATAAAGCCTAAGGGGAGGGCGGAGAGGAGAGGGGATGAGGAAAGCGGGGAGGGAGGGGAGTGACCTTCTACTGTTTAGGTGAAGGAGAGGGGATGGCCAAGTGAGAGCATGAAGGAGGGAGGTGAGGGGAGGAAGAGCGAGGAGAGAGAAAGAGGGAGAGAAGGAAAGGGAACGAGGGAAGAGTAGAAAGGGGCAGAAAGTGATCTTCTGTTGTTAAGGTGAATGAGAGGATGGAAAGGCCAAAGAAAAAAGGGAGAGGGGAGAGAGAGAGAAGTTGACGAGAGAAGAGAGGAAAGGGAAATTCAAAAAGGGTGAGATAGGGAAGGGGAGATAAAGAGAGGGGCAAAGGAGATGGAGTGAGGTGCTCTATACTGGGAAGAAGTAGCCTGGCTGATGCGGCCCACGTGACTCACAGTGCAGGGAGAGTTGTGACACACTGATCTAGAAAGGAGGCCTTGATTGGTTCTCTCAAATGTTTTTTTTCCTCTGGGGTTGAGACCTCAACTTGTTTGGATTTGAAAATCCAACCGTTGTAATGGAAGGGCTGTGCATAGTATGTGGGTATTTGAGCGAAATAGAAAGAGCAGAGCCAACCAGTAAAAAATACAGCCCCCTTCATTATCGACGCATTGTGGCGACAACATCAATGAGCCATCCGACGACTGAAGCCAGCAGGACTTGGAGAGTTAGTTGTTAGCCAGACTAGGGAAGAGGACCAACTACTTAGTCAAATCTCAGATTTGTTCAAGTCAAATCAACATGATAGTGATTTTCACTGAATCCCTGCTGACATATTTCATATCAAGATGCCCCATTAGCTCACATCATGTCTTCTGAGATTTATGCTTAGTTACGGATGGTGGGGCTGGGAGACATACTGCTAAGATGAGTGTGTGTGCCTGTGTTTTTGCGTGCATGTATGAGTGTGCAAGTGTGTGTGTGTGTGTGTGTGTGTGTGGTCGCTGCAGCCATAGAGTTATAACAGTCCTAATCGGCACTTTCCCCTCTTCCCCCTGTCCATCCACTGTCCAGCCAAGCTGCTGCTTCAGCTCCTTATTCAGTAGATTACTGGAGTGACAAAACACCTGTCACGACTTCCGCCGAAGTCGGCTTCTCTCCTTGTTCGGGCGGCATTCGGCGATCGACGCCACCGGCTTTCTAGCCATCGCCGCTCCATTTTTCATATATCCATTTGTTTTGTCTTGTCCCATACACACCTGGTTTTCATTCCCTAATCATTCTACATGTATTTAGCCCTCTGTTTCCCATCATGTCTTTGTGTGTAATTGTTTGTTTGGTATTGTGGATTATTGTCGGGCGCTTTACTTTGTCATGTTCCGTGTTTTTGGCACGTTATTGTTTTTATGTGCTGTGTATTTTGGAACGGAATTAAAGTGCGCCTGTTCACTACACTCTGCTCTCCTGCACCTGACTTCACCTCCCGTACACACCTTTGATAACACCTTAATTACCAATGCCAAAGCTCAACCCAGATACTGTGTGTGTGTGTGTGTGTGAGTTTTGAGGTTGTGATAGCAACTATGTGAGCTAATTCTGGTATTATAGTCATTATGTCCTGGGATTTCCTATGGTCTTTGTTTGTGGAAGTCTCAGCTTTTCATTTATATATTTTATATAAATATATGTTTTATATGTTGTGCACAAATTTGTTTAAATCCTGGTTAAGGAACGTTTCTCCTTGGCCAAGATAGTCCATCCACCTGACAGGTGTGGCATATTGTAACGAGTGCGCTGAGAGTCGGAAAGCAAATTCAGGGAGTGAGTGTTTTAATAAAAAAAAGAAACAATGAACACGAAACAAACAACGCACCGACAAGAAAACAAAGTCAATAACACCTGAGGAAAGAACCAAGGGGAGTGACAGATATAGGGAAGGTAATCAAGGAGGTGATGGAGTCCAGGTGAGTGTCATGAGGCGCAGGTGCGCAAGACAATTGTGACAGGTGTGCGGGATAATCAGCAGCTTGATAACCGAGAGGCCGGAGAGGGAGTATACGTGACAATACCCCCTCTCTGACGCGCAGTTCCAGCCGCAGGACGCCGTCAAAGGGAACGAACCCGGGGATCAGGAGCGGACCGATCACCCCTGCTGATGTGCGAGAACTTGTAACGTCAGCAGAGGCACGAGAACCTGTCGAATCAGCTGGGGCACGAGAACCTGACAGATCAGTCGAGGTAGGGTAGCCTGGCGATCCGCCTGAGGCATGAGAACCTGATGAGCCGGTGGAAGCAGGGGAGCCTGGCGATCCGGTGGAGGCATGAAAGCCTGGCGATCCGGTGGAGGCATGAAAGCCCAACGAGCCGGCTGAGGCAGGGGAGTCTGGCGATCCGGCTAAGGCATGAAAGCCCTACGAGACGGCTGAGGCAGGGGAACCTGGCGATCCGGCTGAGGCATGAGAGCCCGACGAGCCAGCTGAGGCAGGGAAGCCTAGCGATCTGGTCGAGGCATGAGCCTGTAGCAGTTCCCGGACCCGGCGTCATTACTCCGACATAAGAAATAAAATAACACTCCCTTCCCTTAGGTGAGGTGTTATTCTGTAACAAGTGCGCTGAGAGTCGGCATGTTCAGGGAGTGAGTATTTTAATAAATAAAAGAAACAATGAACACAAACCACAAACAATGCACCGACATGAAAACAGAGACAATGACACCAGAGGAAAGAACCAAGAGGAGTGACAGATATAGGGAAGATAATCAAAGAGGTGATGGAGTCCAGGTAAGTGTCATGAGGCGCAGGTGCGCAAGATGATGGTGACAGGTGTGCGGGCTAATCAGCAGTCTGATGACCTAGAGGCCAGAGAGGGAGTATACGTGACACATATCAAGAAGCTGATTAAACAGCATGATCATTACACAGATGCACTTTGTGCTGGGACAATACACGGCCACTCTAAAATGTGCAGTTTCGTCACAACACAATGCCACAGATGTCTCAAGTTTTGAAAGAGCATGCAATTGGCATGCTGACTTCAGGAATGACTACCAGAGCTGTTGCCAGGGAATTGAATGTTCATTTCTCTACATAAGCCGCATCCAACATCATTTTAGAGAATTTGGCAGTACGTCCAACCGGCCTCACAACCGCAGACCACGTGTAACCACACCAGCCCAGGCACTCCACATCCAGCTTATTCACCTGTGGGATCACCTGAGACCAGCCACCCGGAGAGATGATGAAACTGATGAGTATTTCTGTATGTAATAAAGCCCTTTTGTGGGGAAAAACTCTGATTGGCTGGGCCTGGCTCCCCTGTGGGTGGGCCTATGCCCTCCCAGGCCCACCAATGGCTGCTCACCTGCCCAGTGATGTGAAATCCATAGATTAGGGCCTAATTTATTTATTTCAATTGACTGATTTCCTTATATGAACTGTAACTCAGTAAAATTGTTGCTTGTTGCGTTTTTATTTTTGATCAGTATAAATCATGCCGCTGCGATGGTGGGACTCATTGGATTAACAGAAACATCAGCCCAGCCAAGGTTTATGGGGTTTGTGGTGTAAGGCCTCACTGGGACAGCTTAATCCCTGACAACACACACACAAAACACACACACGCATACACTGGAAACAAATTGAATTAGCTATTTTACTTTTAACTACAGCTAGAAGTAATTGGTAAATCATCAGCCGAAAGTATTTAAGACCATAAAAATACATTGATAATAATGGCATTCAGGATCTAAATAGCTGGGCTTTGTTCTAGCAGGAAAGTAGCCATTGATTCTTTTCAGAGGAGACAGAGCAGCAGCAGCAGCAGCAGCGTGCGTGTGTGTGTGTGTCAGAGGAAGGATCTGCTGTACCCTCTAGAATCATTAAGCACAGTAGCTGAAGGTTAGCTAAGATCAATGTACTGCTCAATAGAAGAAACGGTGGGAAGCTAGTTGATTACTGTGCTTGAACCTTTGTTACCGTACCTTGAAGCTGTGTGTGAGCCTACTTTCTGTAACTTGAACCTGTGCTGAAGTTGTGTTTGTACCTGTCTACCAAACCTTGAACATGTGCTTGAACCACAGTACCGTACGTGGAATCTGTGTTTAAACCTGTGTTCCATACCTTGAACCTGTGCTTGCGGTTGTTGCCCAGCTGTAGGTAGAGTCGATGTGGCCCGTTCCAGTTTCCATAGACAATGTCCATCTTTCCGTCTCTGTTGAAGTCAGCCAAAGTCACCCCTCTACCGTGCTGCATGGGGTCTTCCACACCTGGTACACAGAGGAGGGAACTCACATGTTAACTTTTAAAATGAAAAACACCACAGTAATATATGGTGTGGCAATCAAAATACATAGATAAACCTGTTCAATTAGCTGTCTCTCCATCTTCCTCTCACCTGCCTGCTGAGCCACGTCAGTGAAGGTTCCGTCTCCATTGTTTACAAACAGGAAGTTAGGTCCGTACTCGTTATCACAAAACACGTCAGACAAGTACTGGCTAACAATGGGACCTACAACCACACCACGGCCACCTGGAGAGAGAGACAGAACACATCTCACAATCTGACTCTGATGTCACACCCCAAGAGAGAGGGAGAGAGAAAGATAGAACACATCTCACAATCTGACTCTCACACCTCGGGAGAGAAAGAGATGAGAAATTGGTTTTATTGATTTTTAAAAGTAGATAGAACATAATGGACAGTAACAACATAAATACAGCAACAAGTTACATTGATACTATCCTATGCAATAGCTGTTAAACAATATATGACTTCCACATCAAAAGAAAGAGTTGGCGGGCCAGAAGGCTATGGCGTCTACTTGAGTGTTACAAAGAGTAAGCCCTTCGGGGGCTACCCCGAAAATAGCAACAGAGGGATCTGGGGCAATTTCCTTATTGCATGTACTGTATATGAGAAAGTCTCAAATATAGAGGACCAGAATGGAACTAGTGCCGGGCATGACCAGTATGTGTGATACAGCGTGGCGGGTGCCTGATGGCATCTAGAGCAGGTTGGGTCCATTTCTGGAAACAATCTGGCAAGTCTACTCCTGCAAAAGTGTAGGCGATGAAATACTTGAAACTGTAATAACCCATGTCTAATGCAGATAGAGGATGAGTGCATCCTGTCAATTGCAGAATGCCAGGCCATATCGGAAATCAAACTCTTCCTCCCATGAACGCTTTACATGGTCAAGAGTGGGGCATGCAATATTCTGAATATTGTCATATAGCTTAGTGTAACAATGTGCGCTGAGAGTTGGGAAGCAAGTTCAGGGAGTGAGTGTTTTAATAAACAAATGAAATAAACACGTAACACAAACAACGCACAGCCATGACCCAGGAACAGAAACAATAACAATAACACCTGGGGAAGGAACCAAAGGGAGTGACATATACAGTATAGGGAAGGTAATCATGGAAGTGATAGAGTCCAGGCGAGTCTGATGACGCGCAGGTGTGCGTAACGATGGTGACATGTGTGCTCCATAACGAGCATGCTGGTGACCTAGAGACCGGAGAGGGAGCACACGTGACACTTCGAAATGTTTCCCTTTACATAGGGATCCAGGTTCAGACATTCATTGAGCCAGCTGGTGGGTGGGAGAGATGGGAATGAGGGGGAAATCTTTCTTGTAAAGTTACGAATCTGCAGGTACCTGAAGAAGTGTGTCTGAGGTATACTGTGCTCTCTAACTAGATGTTCAAAGGAGGTAAATATACGCTCATGGAAAAGGTATTTTACACTCTTCAATCCTTTCTGAAACCATAGCTATGAAGGTGTGAAGAGTGGGTTGGAAATAAAAGGCATGGATGAGATAGCTTGTCTATGTCCAAAGTGGATCCTAAACTGAGACCATATCCTGAGGGAACTTTTCACAGTAGGGTTGTTTGAGTGGTATTGAATGCTCAATGGTAGGGGTGCACAGACTAAGGAGACTGGGGATGATGTTTGACACGAGTGCTTTTCCATAAGGGACCACACCGGTCCTTCCTCCTCTAAAAATGTAGAGACCCCTGCATGCGTGCCTCAGTATAAAAGTTGCATAATAAGGGGGTCAGCTTAGAAGATAATCTTTTGTATAACTCAATTGGGTAACCATCGGGGCCCAGGGCCTCACCACTTTTCATTGATTTTATTGACTGGTCAATCTCTGCTACAGAGAGGGGCTTCTCAAGATCAGATGTATTGTTTGTGCTGGCTCTAACCATAATAGAAAGAGGAGTGGGAGGCCCTGGTGTACAACTGAGCAAGAGGATAAGTACATTAGTGTCTAGTTTGAGAAACAGAGGCCTCACAAGTCCTCAACTGGCAGCATCATTAAATAGTACCTGCAAAACACCAGTCTCAACGTCAACAGTGAAGAGGCGACTCCGGGATGCTGGCCTTCTAGGCAGAGTTCCTCTGTCCAGTGTCTGTGTTCTTTTGCCCATCTTAATCTTTTATTTTTATTGGTCAGTCTGAGATATGGCTTTTTCTTTGCATTTCTGCCTAGAAGGCCAGCATACTGGAGTTGCCTCTTCACTGTTGATGTTGAGACTGATGTTTTGCGGGTACTAAAAACAGAATGGAAGTACTCTGAAACACCTAAAGTGGTTCTTCAATCTGAATATTGGTGTTTTTAAGAGCACCTCGTGAAACCCATTGTTGGTGTTTCAGTCCATGAAAAAGGCTGCATCCAAACACAAAAAAGAATGTTTTGACAGAGTGTGTCTTTCATTCAATCAAATGGTTTTGAAATGTCAATGGTTTATAGTGTAAATATTGATTGATCATTTTCAGACAATATTTTAATCAACATTTTAAAGAATACACTGGGAAGTTAACACTTTTTCTATGGTAGACAATGGCAGTAATTATTAGTGGCATGTACTCACGGATGCCAAGGGAAGCCAGCCTTCAACCAAAAAATTTACCAAGAAAAAAGAAAAAATTATTTGTCTTTCGTCTCCGTGTTTCATAATTTTCCTTCAATTCGCAAGAGCCTGAATGTATCTCACCGGAGAAAGCATGTTATTGCATCCAACTTTTGACATTCATATTGTTATCTTGTTTCTATATTTGCATAGCTTCATTCAGGTATATATGCATTTTGCATATTGCTATTGATGTTTAATAATTGTATATTCATGTTGCAATTTAAGAAATATTAATGCAGTTAATAACTGAAATACGCATTCATGTACTATCATTATTGCTTGTTATTATTTGCTATTTCTCAGTTTCCATGCAGAAAAACATACATACTACATTTACCACAGGCTGGCCAATCCTAACCAAAGCCAATTTAGACAAGGATCACAGACTAATGCCAACTGACCTGTCAACTGTCAATCATATCATCTAACGTAATTGTACTGTGACTCAAGCCATCTGAACAACCTTCCATGTACCATCATCTGAATATAAAGACTCAGTTCAGAGACATTAGCATAATGGATGACTGGTGGATCGCATTGAGCCCTGAGCTGAAGTTTTGTACAAGTTTTGTATTAGTGCTACTTCTAACTTCTAGCAGTCATTGACAGTATTTTATTTCTATTCATGTCAAATATAATACCATATTTCCCTTGATTTTGAAGAATATGAATATGATAAATAACTTACAGATCTTTGAACTGTCTTACTTTATCAATATAAAAAATGTTAAAGACCTGTTCATGTTTTGTCATTTGATAATTTGCAAAGAAAAAAGATAAAGCATTTGAAGCTTCAAAATCATGTCTTGAAAAAGCCCTTTTGTACTCGTTAATTATTATCCTGGACAAACGTATTTTCACAAAACAATATTTTCTCATATCCTTTGTTTGAGTATAATACAGTACATTTTACCTTTTGGAATTATCTATGAGGAGTTTATCAGCACACCATATAGGAGCAGGGAAAATACAAAAAGAAGAGGGACACCCATTTACAGTATTTGGAAACTCCAGAAGATAGGATCTAATTCTGCACTAGACAGGATTCGAAACATCATAATATTGTTTAGGAGCTTTAGAGAGAGGAAACAACACCAAAAGACAAGGGATCTAATTATGCATGAAACAGGACTCGAAACACCATAATAGTGTTTTCAACCTTTTCCGGGTTACTTCTCCCAGTCTCTGGCAAGGTGTTTCACAACTTTTGGCTATGTGGTGTTACGACACACCATGTCCTGTTTCAGAACACCTTAGGATGAATGTTTCTGTCAGTGGCGACCCCTCATTCAGGGCAGGGGTTTTGAGCCCCACCTGTTTAGCAAAAAAATGTATAAAACCAAAAATAAATGTTGTTGCCTGTTTTGCATGTTATTTTGGCAAACAATGTAAATATATATTTTGTTAATACAATCATGGTCTCTTTTATTGCTTTCTTGAGGAAGGCAGCTCCAAAATGCAGGTGTTTCCGCCAAGCTCAGTGCTTTCTGTGATGGAGGGGCAGCCAGCGGAAAATACAGAGCGTAGGGGTTGGTAATCTTATCTAGTTGCGCTGTGATTGGCTCAGTGTTCTGCCACTCATAGGGACACTACATCACAGCAACATCTACAGGGAGAGCTAGAAATTTCAAGCCCTGGCCTCCCGAGAAGTGCAGTGGTGCTGTGCCACTAGAGATCCTGGTTCGAGTCCAGGCTCTGTTGCAGCCGGCTGCGACCGGGAAACCCATGGGGCGGTGTACAATTGGCCCAGCATCGTCCAGGTTAAGGGAAGGTTTGGTCGGCAGGAAGGTTCTTGTTCCATCGCACTCTAGCAACTCCTGTGACTGGTCACGCACATTGCACGCTGACACGGTCGCCAGGTGTACGATGTTTCCTCTGACACATTGGTGCTTCTGGGTTAAGCAGGCATTGTGTCAAGAAGCAGTGCGGCTTGCCTGGGTTGTGTTTCGGAGGACGCACGGCTCTCGACCTTCGCCTCTCCTGAGTCTGTATGGGAGTTGCAGCGATGAAACAAGACTGTAACTACCAATTGGATACCATGAAATTGGGGATGAAAGGGGATAAAAGTAAAAAATAAATAAGAAAGTTCAAGCCCCCTTAGGTGCTGCCATAAATGTATATTAGAAGTGTCCATCCAAGAAGGCTCAAGGTCATTGGCCACAAATACAATTCCAGTTGAAGTCGGAAGTTCACGTACACCTTAGCCAAATACATTTAAACTCAGTTTTTCACAATTCCTGACATTTAATAATAGTAAAAATCCCCTGTCTTAGGTCAGTTAGGATCACCACTTTATTTTAGGAATGTGAAATGTCAGAATAATAGTAGAGAGAATTATTTATTTGAGCTTTTATTTCTTTCATCACATTCCCAGTGGGTCAGAAGTTTACATACACTCAATTAGTATTGTCACGCCCTGACCTTAGAGAGCCTTTTTATGTCTCTATTTGGTTTGGTCAAGGTGTGATTTGGGTGGGCATTCTATGTTCTTTATTTCTAGGTTTTGTGTTTCTATGTTTTGGCTGGGTATGGTTCTCAATCAGGGACAGCTGTCTATTGTTGTCTCTGATTGGGGATCATACTTTAGGCAGCCTGTTTTGCCACCTTAGGTTGTGGGATGTTGTTTTTTGTTAGCTCTACGTAGCCTACGAAACGTGACGTTCGTTGTTCTTTTGTTGTTTTGTTTGGTGTTCGGATTTAATAAAGAAGCATGAACACGTACCACGCTGCACCTGGGTCTCATCCTTCCGACGAGCGTTACAAGTATTTGGTGCATTGCCTTTAAAATGTTTACTTGGTTCAAACGTTTCGGGAGCCTTCCACAAGCTTCCCACAATAGGTTGGGTGACTTTTGGCCCATTCCTCCTGACAGAGCTGGTGTAACTGAGTCAGATTTGTAGGCCTCCTTGCGCTCACACGCTTTTTCAGTTCTGACCACACATTTTATATAGGATTGATGTCAGGGCTTTGTGATGGCCACTCCAATACCTTGACTTGGTTGTCCTTAAGCCACTTTGCCACAACTTTGGAAGCAAGCTTGGGGTCATTGTACATTTGGAAGACCCATTTGTGACCAAGCTTTAACTTCCTGACTGTTGTCTTGAGATGTTGCTTCAATATATCCACATCATTTTCCTTTCTCATGATGCCATCTCCTGCAGCAAAGCACCCCCACAACATGATGCTGCCACCCCCGTGCTTCACGGTTGGGATGGTGTTCTTCGGCTTGCAAGCCTCCCCCATTTTACTCCAAACATAACGATGGTCATTATGGCCAAACAGTTCTATTTTTGTTTCATCAGACCAGAGGACATTTCTCCAAAAAGTACGCACTTTGTCCCCATGTGGAAACCGTAGTCTGGCTTTTTTATGGTGGTTTTGGAGCAGTGGCTTCTTCCTTGCTGAGCGGCCTTTCAGGTTATGTCAATATGGGACTCGTTTTACTGTGGATATAGATACTGTTGTACCTGTTTCCTCCAGCATCTTCACAAGGTCCTTTGCTGTTGTTCTGGGATTGATTTTCACTTTTCGCACCAAAGTACGTTCATCTCTAGGATACAGAACGCGTCTCCTTCCTGAGCGGTATGATAGCTGCGTGGTCCCATGGTGTTTATACTTGCGTACAATTGTTTGTAAATGTGGTACCTTCAGGCGTTTGGAAATTGCTCCCAAGGATGAACCAGACTTGTGGATGTCTTGGCTGATTTCTTTTGATTTTCCCAGGATGTCAAGCAAAGAGGCACTGAGTTTGAAGTTAGGCCTTGAAATACATCCACAGGTACACCTCAAATTGACTCAAATGATGTCAATTAGCCTATCAGAAGCTTCTAAAGCATGACATAATTTTCAGGAATTTTTCAAGCTGTTTAAAGGCACAGTCAACTTAGTGTATGTAAACTTCTGACTCACTGGAATTGTGATACAGTGAATTATAAGTGAAATAATCTTTCTGTAAACAATTGTTGAAAAAATTACTTATGTCATGCACAAAGTAGATGTCCAAACAGACTTGCCAAAACTATAGTTTGTTAACAAGAAATTTGTGGAGTGGTTGAAAAACAAGTTTTAATGACTCCAACCTAAGTGTATGTAAACTTCAACTGTATGTTAAATTCTGTTATATCTACCGTAGCTTTGATTGGACTGATCATTTCAACATCATACTTTCAAAATCTTAGTTAGCAAGCTAGACAAGCGGACAATCTACTGGCAAATCCTTTTCAATCCTTGTCATATGAAGAGAAATTATAGCTAAAACGTATCGGTGCTCATCGGCCATTTGCCATAAACATTACACAACAAGTTGGAAATCGCAAATTCAACAATTACTATTTTGGAATGAATCAGTGGCTAACTGCAAGTGTTGCAAAGGAATCACTGTTTTGCTTACCCTGCTATTCAGTGGGGAGGGTGTGTGGTCCAAGTCTGGTTTTAAGGGTCTCTTTTCCAAGCTTAAAAGGATAAAAATTCACACGCAACACCATGGGCCAGAAAAAGTAGCATAAATTGGCCATGTTGTCATTCCTAGGAACTGGAAAATCTCACACTTCAGTGAGTTCAAGACAACTGGGAACTCTGAGGAACGACTGAGGAAGAGCTCCGAGCTCCGACCTGAAGATCACTGACGTCATGATTCAACCTTGTTTTTTTTCAGAGTTCCCAGTTGTCTTGAAAGCACCATAAATCCAGAGAATGACAAGACTTTGATGACAAAGTTTCATGACAAACTTTGCCCACAAGAAGGACCGTGCGCCACCTTCCTGTTCAAGTGAGCACAGCACAATGGTGACTACAAAAATGACTTGTATGCTGCTGAATAAATTATGTAAAATGCCATGGAGATATGTATACTGTAGCTTAGAAAGTAATACTAAATGTATGGTGTGTAGTAAGCTGTTAGTAGCCCATGTGCCACATCCTAATAACTTGGTCCCTTTAGCCCTCATAACGTAGCCTACTGTTCTGACTTGGTGGTGCACATGTAGCCTATAACCTGTTTTAGAAAAATGTTATCATCGAATATTGTAAGAGCTTTCATTGTCTGCTAATATTCCCCCTTTATTTATCCGACGGCTCTGACTTGGTGTACTGGGAGATTACTGTAAAAATGGCCCATGTTCTGAATTCTGTCGTTGTACATTTTATAAGTGCTGAACAAATAGTTTTGACTACATCCGTCTTATTGACTACGTTCGTCCTAGCTCGCTCATTAATGTCTTAATCAAAATGATGGATTACATCTTATCCGCTCATCGTTCCCTTATGCCATAGTTTGTACATCTCAATTGTCAGTAAAAACCACATTTGTTTAAGTGAGTCAGCCATATCAGATATGTTTTTAAAAACGGTAGTAAATGAGGCTGAATTAACTGTGTCGCTGCCAGACAAGGCTCCACTGATAGCCAGGTGTAGTGGTGGTAAGGATTCACTCCATGGTGCTGAAAAGACAGCTCTGCTGTTGGGACAGCTTTATGTAGGCCCTAACAGTTTGCGGGCACCGTTTGTCACCGTTATAGTGCAATTCATGTATTGTTTAGTGTTGTGGCTTTGTTGGCATGTAATCCCCCGCCTAAAAAAATTAAGTTTTCCCAACCAAGATTTACATACTAAAATTGCCACTGGTTTCAGTACACCTTAAATCTGTCTCATAACCCCATATACCAGGCCTGGGCAATTACAGTCCTCAGGGGCCTGATTGGTGTAAACTCCAGCAAAGTTAAGGTTTTGTCTCCCTAACAATGGTGGCAGCTCAGTTGCCACTAGTTTAAGTGTTACAAAACCCTTTTTAACAGTGCATTACAGCAAAATACAATTTGCTCTTAACAACTTTACTATACAGATTAACCTGTTTGGGCTGCAAGGGGCAGTATTGAGTAGCCAGATAAAAGGTGCCCATTTCAAACGTCCTCGTACTCAATTCTTGCTCGTACAATATGCATATTATTATTACTATTGGATAGAAAACACTCTCTAGTTTCTAAAACCGTTTGAATTATTCCTCTGAGTGAAACAGAACTCATTCTGCAGCACACTTCCTGACCAGGAAGTGGAAAGTCTGAAATTGAGGCTCTGTTCTTCTTCCTGCCTATAAATGGGCACGAGACCTATTAGTATACATGCACGTCATACACCTTCCCCTGGGTGTCAAGAGGCTGTGAGAGAAGAAATGAGGTGATTATCTTGGTCTGAGATGGAACACAACATCTTGGAATGACGTGTCCCCCATTTTCGGTACTCTGAAGAGCGCGAGGTGGACAGTGGGATTGCCTTTTGTTTAGCTGCCGTTATAGGCGACTACTATCTCCGGCTTAGATTTTATTTGATACATGTCACCATATCATCGTAAAGTATGTTTTTTCAATATAGTTTCATCAGATTATTGAAAATTTTTCGGGAGTTTTGCCGTGTTCCGTTCTCTTCTGTTTGTTGACATGGAGAGCGTCGTGCCACTTGGCTAGTGTGCTTGCTAAATGAAGAGGGAAAGTTGCCGTTCTAAATCCAAACAACGATTGTTCTGGACAAAGGACACCTTGTCCAACATTCTGATAGAAGATCAGCAAAAGTAAGAAACATTTTATGATGCTATTTCATATATCTGTCGTAGATGTGAACTAGTCGTCGGCGCCCAAGTGTTTCTGGCTATTGTGGTAAGCTAATATAACGCTACATTTTGTTTTCGCTGTAAAACACTTAATAAATCGGAAATATTGGCTGGAATCACAAGATGCCTGTCTTTCATTTGCTGTACACTATGTATTTTTCAGAAATGTTTTATGATGAGTAATTAGGTATTTGACGTTGGTGCCTATAATTATTATGGCTGCTTTCGGTGCAATTTCTGATTGTAGCTGCAATGTAAACTATGATTTATACCTGAAATATGCACATTTTTCGAACAAAACATATGCTATACAATAAATATGTTATCAGACTGTCATCTGATGAAGTTGTTTCTTGGTTAGTGGCTATTTATATCTTTATTTGGTCGAATTTGTGATAGCTACTGATGGAGTAAAAAACTGGTGGAGTAAAAAAAGTGGTGTCTTTTGCTAACGTGGTTAGCTAATAGATTTACATATTGTGTCTTCCCTGTAAAACATTTTAAAAATCGGACATGTTGGCTGGATTCACAAGATGTGTACCTTTCATATGCTGTATTGGACTTGTTAATGTGTGAAAGTTAAATATTTAAAAAAATATATATTTTGAATTTCGCGCCCTGCACTTGAAGTGGCTGTTGTCATAAGTGTACCGACGCCGGGCTGCAGCCATAAGAAGTTAAAGCGCTTACTCGCTCCATAGCAAGCTGCTCTAGCTGCACTGATTGGTGGAGTCATTTAACGTAAAAATGTTTTGACTAAAGTAATAGTGCAAAAAATATGGCTAAGCAATTCACTTTTAGTCCTGAATACAAAGTGTTATGTTTGGGGCAAATCCAATACAACACATTACTGAGTAACATTCTCCATATTTTCAAGCATAGTGGTGGCTACATCATGTTATGGGTATGCTTGTAATCGGTAAGGACTGGAGAGTTTTTCAAGGTAAAAAATGAATGGAATGGAGCTAAGCACAGGCAAAATCCTAGAGGAAAATGTGGTTCAGTCTTACTTCCAGCAGACACTGGGAAATTAATTCACCTTTCAGCAGGACAATAACCTAAAACACAAGGCCAAACACTGGAGCTGCTTACCAAGAAGACAGTGAATGTTCCTGTTCTTGACTTAAATCTGCTTGAAAATCTATGGCAAGACCTGAAAATGGTTGTCCAGCAATGATCAACAACAAATTTGACAGCGCTCGAAGAATTTTGAATAGAATAATGGGCAAATGTTGCACAATACAGGTGTGGAAACCTCTTAGAGATTTACCCATAACAATTCACAGCTGTAATCGCTGCCAAATGTGATTCTAAGATGTATTGACTCAGGGGGTTCAATATCAAGTGTTTCATTTTCATATATTTTTTTTAAATGTTAGAATTTTTCTTCCACTTTGACATTAGAATATTTTGTGCAGATCGTTGACAAAAAATGACAATTAAATAAATGTTAATCCAACTTTGTGACACAACTAAATTTGGAAAAAGTCAAGGGGTGTGAAAACTTTCGGAAGGCACAAATTTTGGTTACAACCCCTGGGGGGATAGCGCGGGACAGGGAGACATCAAAAGAGAACAGAAAGGAGAGACAGTGAGAGAGATAGAGCTAGAGAGTGAGAGTGAGTGAGAGAGGAAAGAAGGCGAGAGCAGGCTCCATCAGAAAAGCGATCAGAGAGATCATTACAGTCTTTCCAGGCCATTTCCCCTGAACGGGGCATAGGGCATTCTGCTGACACAGACCTCACAGAGAGAAAGCACACCAACTGCCAACACATCACAGGGAGCATGACCACATGAACATGCACGCGCACGCACACACACACACAAAGATACATGCATGCAAAAACGCACGCTCACACATACAGTACCCACAGATCAGCTAGATCGCTCAAGATTGACTTAGAAATGTAACGCCTGTCCATGTCCAGAGGACATTCGGAAATGACTTCAAAAAACCGGCCACTAGGGGCAACAGTGAGCACTATTAACATCAAGTAGGCTTGGGTTTTGCTAAGGTGTTGTGGACAGCGGTGGCAGATAGGCGTAATCTCTTGATCCGAAGGTAGTAAATTCAATCCCAATGGTAGACACTCATTTTTTGTAGTTTTCTTAACCTTATCTCAAAATGTAACCCTTATCCATTCAGAATGAATTCCTAAACTTAATGTTTTAACCCTTTTCAAAACCTTAATCCTTAAATTCGAAATGTAACGTTTGGAGAAACAGAATGATGCGGAGTAGGAGGAGCAACCCATGGTGTAAAAAACAAGTACATTTTTATTTACAATGGATAAAAGCAGAGACACAGAGCTACAAAATGGTATATCATACACTGCATTTGAGGAACAATGGGAAATGTTTTGGAACCTACTGGAGAGGCCTTTGAATGTTTTGGTACGTACTGAAGAGCTCTTTTTGTCTACACCCATTCAGCATCGTTTACACCCTCTTAAGTTTTAGCCCCCACCCATTTTACTCGCCCTAGCAGAGCTGGTTAGGCTGTTTTCATATTATCCAGAGCGTTGGTGACTGTAACTGTCCTGCTGGCAACAATTGAATTACGCTTTTTTGTCGATGTTTACTGACACTGGCCATATTCAATGGGTGTTGAGCATTCGTAAGATATTCTGCACTCTGGCACACTCAGACGAGAGTGCCCTAAAATCGGAGTAGATGGCCATATTGAATTTACGAACACACCCGAAATGGTTACTTGCATAGTGGAGTCTTTTGTTAAAACATGTAGCTAGCTAGCTAAACAATGAACCATAATCCCAACTCATGACGTTACTCCCCTGCATGAATCTGCAACCAGGTTCAATGTTAGCTAGCTAACATTAGGCTATAACTAGCCAAGAATACACGTAACATTAGCTAGCGAGCCAGCCAGCTAACATTAGCTAGCTAGCTAACAGTACACTTTAACTTGAAATGAAACCACTTTCTGTCAAAATTAGAAACGTGTAATATCTGAAAATGTAGCTAGCTAGACTATCTACCCGTATACATCATGGATGGACGCGTCTCCTGTCGGATGCCATGGTTGCCCTTAGTTTGAAGATGTAATCTGGAGACAGGTGTTTTCTCCATCTCCTTAGCTATCATACTCGAATTCCACTGATTTCAAAACTCGGTCCACAAGAAGGTGGAGACCAAAACTTATGCAGTTTTACGACGCAATAAAAAAAAATGTAAAGCCGCCTTAGACAGGATTACTTAGCTATACTGACCAGCTCAAATATACAGAAGCGTGCTATATGGCAGACCAATCCAAACTCATCTCTCGGCCTGTCCAGCCCACTCATTATCTCAGTCAATCATAGCTAACGGGAAGGTTTCTGACTTTGTGGCTAAACCAACTAGGCTCGTTATTTAACAATTGTATTTACAGATGGAATACAAGTGTGTTATTAAGGCACATAAAAGTGTATATGTTCGAGAAGGCATTTCTGCAAAAAAAACGCATTTCGATTTAAAAAAAAATTACATTCAAACGGCTCTGCTGTAAAGTAGAGACCCGCGACATAAGCCTAGTTTCCTGAAATGGGTCGAATTTGACATTTGGAGATACTTCTAAATTTGACGTTAGTAAAAACGTGGATAAACGTTAGAATCTGAAGTCAAATTGGTAAAACCGTGAGATCTTGTTAACACAGATACAAACACGTGCACACCCTGTACCATACAATTCATTTATTGAAGCCAAAAGCCCTTTTGTATTAATTGCTCAAATCACTTTGCTTTTAATCTTGCACCGATGCTGGCTTGAATGAAATGGGTCGAACTAGCCATCCAAAATACTCCCTGTATAATATCTGTCCCCCCTATATCAGGACAACACAGATTGAAGGAAGAAGAGCGAGGGGCCGGGGGGAGTGGGCGAGTCGGGACTCAGTCTTACAATCTGCAGAGTCACCCTGGTATCAGATTTTTATCTGTTGATTGACTATCTCTCTCTATCAGTTCTGACAACACAACTGTCTCCTTTAGGTCATAAAATATGAACTACCCCCCCCCCCCCAGGACGATGTTACGATTAAAAATACAACCTCACTGTCTGTCCCTCCTCCAGTGTGATTAATGAGCGTAGAATGAAGGCATCTAGATCACTATGAAACCGTGATGGTAGACTGTTAATCTACCCACTCTGAACACTCTGCCCCCTAGTGGTTTGGATGCCTTCCTACAGCAGTGGTCACCATACCTGTGTGCAATCCCAGGACCACAAAACCTGGTTTAGCAATTTAGCTGCTTACCTAGACCAAATCAATCAATCAATCAATCAATCAATCAAGTTTATTTTATATAGCCCTTCGTACATCAGCTAATATCTCGAAGTGCTGTACAGAAACCCAGCCTAAAACCCCAAACAGCAAGCAATGCAGGTGTAGAAGCACGGTGGCTAGGAAAAAACTCCCTAGAAAGGCCAAATCAACCCCTAGCCCCAATTGTGTAGATCTAAGAGGATTGGATAGGTATATCTTGCCTATCAGAGGAATATATGGAGCTACCAATGATATTGCTTACACTTATTCAATCTTCTTAGATCTAGACCTAAGGGGGGCAAGGAGTACATTTGGGATTCAGGGTTTGTCCGTTCTACTCCCTGTCACACAAACGCACGAACACAGCTCTACTAAGCAGTGAGTAATGTCATTGAGCCAGTCCCGGGTGATGTATGTGCGTGTCGCCCTTCTCTTCTCCTCTCCTACTGTACACTCCCTCACTTCATGACTTTGACTGGAGTAAACAGCTGACAAGGCAGTCTCTGTCTCTCTCTATCTCTCCTCTCTTATATCACATTTATGTCTCGTTTCTTTCTCTTCCTTTCCCTCTATCACTCCTCTGTTTTTCTCAAATTGTCTTTCATTCTACTGCTCTCACTTTTACTCTCTCTCTCTCTCTCTCTCTCTCTCTCTCTCTCTCTCTCTCTCTCTCTCTCTCTCTCTCTCTCTCTCTCTCTCTCTCTCTCTCTCTCTCTCTCTCTCTCTCTCTCTCTCTCTCTCTCTCTCTCTCTCTCTCTCTCTCTCGCTTTCTTCCTCTCTCTATTAGAGGTGTGTCTGTAGTAAAAATGTCTATATTTCAGTGGGACTTGGTCGCTCTGTAAATCAGGCTCGGGACAAAGAACATGGCTAGTCACACACACACACACACACACACACACACACACACACACACACACACACACACACACACACACACACACACACACACACACACACACACACACACACACACACACACACACACACACACACACACACACACACACCAGCCAGGTCACACCAGATCCACTGCAGGATGTCGGGGGATGCTTCAATACCGTCCACTAGGGGCAACGTGAGCGCCTATTACATCTATTAGGCTCGCGGCTAGCAAGTGTCAGCCGATGTCACAAAGCGCTATACAGAAACTCAGCCTAAAACCCCAAACAGCAAGCAATGCAGATGTAGAAGCACGGTGGCTAGGAAAAACTCAGAAAGGCAAGAACCTAGGAAGAAACCTAGAGAGGAACCAGGCTCTGAGGGGTGGCCCGTCCTCATCTGGCTAGGTTGCAACCATAGCGGATCCCTTGTTGGTGCTACATATAACCTTTTTTTAAGGTTTTATAAAGAACCATGCTAATAAGGTTCTAAATGGAACCTGTATGGTGCTATAAAGAACCCTTTCCTAAGGTAACTTATGGACCATTTAAAAAAGGTTCTATAATAGCACCAGAAAAGGGTTCCGCTATGGTTACAACCCTTTTGGGGGCTATATAGAAACTTTCTCAATCTCAAAGGTTGTTTGTAGATCCTTTTGAAGAACAATACAGGGTTCTGTATTTTATATTGTTAAAATTCCATAGGCGTTATTATTGTGTTAATTGACAAGTTGAATCAGGTGTGCTAGCTTTGGAACAGCTGGGGGTCCCTGAGGAGAGAATTGTTAACCACTGACTTAGTCGACCATTCTCAATTGACACAAGACCATACGTGACTCTATCAAATGGCATAACACAACAGATTAGATCAACTGGAATGACTCTCACTCACAGTTGCACAATAAGAGCTGTGAGCAAACCACGCCCCTAAATATTCGATTGAACCACTGAAGGGTTCTTCGATTCACTATGGTTCCCCATAAAACCATCACCTTTCCCAAATAACTCTTAGTGTGCAGAAATAGGCATACGTTTTTATTAGCAAATGTTTTAACTATTCCAAACTAGTGTTAAGCAATTAGTTATTTTTGAGGTCGGTTCGGTTTCGATTTGATTATTTAAAAAATCACTGTTTGATTATTTTTTTAAACATGAAAATGCAGTATGCATTATGTGGGTTGAATACTGTAACACAGAATAAAACAATTAATACATGTCCCATGATGGTAGTGACTGCCCATTACTATGTATCCCTTATTAACCATAATTTATTCACAATACTTTACTTTTATTTCAGTTGTTGCATTACATTTGTTTAATTTGATTACTTTATTACTTCATTCTCATCTCTATAGAGCTGCTGCCTATCCTGTCTTACAAAATCACAATTTTAGTATTTCTGCAAAGTAAATAAGGCCTACTTTTGGTTAAATAAAAAATATATATATATTTTTTTATGACTGCTGAATACCAACTATCAATCACTTAGATCATGTATTTTCAGGTAGAGAGACCTCGCAAAGCAACTGCTCTGTCTTTCTCGATAGCGCATTCTTCTGTATTTTACTTAGGTGTAAAAGAAACAGACCGGACAAGTAGGCACGCAATGGATTATGGTCTCTTCCTCCCTTTCCCTCTATCACTCCTCCGTTTTTCTCAAATTGTCTTTCTCGCTCTCATTCTAGTACTCTCACTTTTACTCTCTCTCTAACTCTGCATAAGTACACAAGCACACACACACAGATCTACCTGTGAACTTGTTGACTCCAGCCTGCTCTGCGACGTTGGACAGGGCGATGATGCCTCGGGAGAGGTCACTGGCAGCTTCATCCATTTCTATCAGGGCATGGGGAGCCACGTTACCACTGGCATAGTTAGCTATGTAGATGGCATAACGACCTGTACCCTAGAGACAAGAAGACATGGACTTTGAGTTAGCTTTAAGTTACCGCTGGTAAATTTGGTTATTAAAACAACCATGTATGAAGAGAAGAACATAGGTGAAGTTTGTAACAGTTATTAGATGGCATAACGATATGTACCATATGAAAGGAGAAGACATTATTTGGATAAGAGACTTTAGTAAGCAATGTGAACAAACATTGTCCATGGCATCACACCCAGTTCCATAAGGAAGGAGAGACATGAAAAGTTGGAACCACTGACTGCACAAAAAGGTTGGAACTCTAGACCCTTATCTTTCACTCATCTAACTCAACCCTTATCCTTGTTCCCTAATTCCCTACTCAGTTCCCCACATACATACAATTTTCTCTTCCACTCTCTACCCGTCTCCCTTCTCTCTCTTTCTTTCATCCTATAATCTTTCTCTCTCCCTCTTTCTGTCTTCTTACTCCATCTTTCTTTCCTTCCCTCTCTTCTCTCCAGCCCTCCATCTCATTCCCTCCTCTCTCTCCTCCCTCCTTCTCTCACTCTCCTCCTTCCATCTTTCTCTTCATCCCTTTGGAGGTTAATTTCACACTCCATTATCAGTGAGGGTCCCTGCAGACACAAAGGCACAGACGGAACCACCCTAATAGATTACACACTACCATTACAATGAGCTAACTTACCCACTGGCCCTTACACACACACGCACACACACAACACACATCAAATCAAAGTTTATTGGTCGCGTACACAGATTTGCAGATGTTACGGCAGGTGCAGCGTAATATTTCTGTTTATAGATCGAACAGCGCAGTAATAATACCTAGAAAACAAAACAAAGCGCATATAATCCAAAAAGTAAAAATTAAGAAATTAAGAATATATACAGTTGAAGTCGGAAGTTTAAATACACCTTAACTAAATGAATTTAAACTCCGTTGTTCACATTCCTGACATTTAATTCTAGTAAAAATTCCCTGTATTAGGTCAGTTAGGATCACCACTTTATTTTAAGAATGTGAAATGTCAGAATAATAGTAGAGAGAATTATTTATTTCAGCTTTTATTTCTTTCATCACATTCCCCGTGGGCCAGAAGTTTACATACACTCAATTGGTATTCGGTAGCATTGCTTTTACATTGTTTAACTTGGGTCAAACGTTTCAGGTAGCCTTCCACAAGCTTTGTGATGGTCAGGGCTTTGTGATGGCCACTCCAATACATTGACTGTTTATGCCATTTTTCCACAACTTTGGAAGTATGCTTGGGGTCATTGTCCATTTGGAAGACCCATTTGCAACCAAGCTTTAACTTCCTGACTGATGTCTTGAGATGTTGCTTCAATATATAAACATAAATTTTGTGTATTTTGTGAAGTGCACAAGTCCCTCTTGCAGCAAAGCACCCCCACAACATGATGCTGCCACCCCCGTGCTTCACGGTTGGGACGGTGTTCTTCGGCTTGCAAGCCTCCCCCTTTTTCCTCCAAACATAACGATGGTCATAATGGCCAAACAGTTCTATTTTTGTTTCATCAAACCAGAGGACATTCCTCCAAAAAGTATGATCTTTGTCCCCATGTGCAGTTGCAAACCGTAGTCTGACTTTTTTATGGCGGTTTTGGAGCAGTGGCTTCTTCCTTGCTGAGCGGCCTTTCAGGTTATGTCGATATAGGACTCGTTTTACTGTGGATATAGATACTTTTGTACCGGTTTCCTCCAGCATCTTCACAAGGTCCTTGTTCTGGGATTAATTTGCACTTTTTGCACCAAAGTACGTTCATCTCCAGGAAACAGAACACGTCTCCTTCCTGAGCGGTATGACGGCTGCGTGGTCCCATGGTGTTTATACTTGCATACTATTGTTTGAACAGATGAACGTAGTACCTTCAGGTGTTTGGAAATTGCTCCCAAGGATGAACCAGACTTGTGGAGAGCCACATTTTTTTTCTGAGGTCTTGGCTGATTTTTTTTAACTTTCCCCTTCGGTCAAGCAAAGAGGCACTGAGTTTGAAGGTAGGCCTTGAAATACATCCACAGGTACACCTCAAATTGACTCAAATGATGTCAATTAGCCTATCAGAAGCTTCTAAAGCCATGACATTATTTTCTGGAATTATCCAAGCTGTTTAAAGTCACAGTCAATTTAGTGTATGTAAACTTCTGACCCACTGGAATTGTGATACAGTGAATTATAACAGAAATAATCTGTCTGTAAATAATTGTCGGAAAAATTACTTGTTGATGTCCTAACCGACTTGCCAAAACTATAGTTTGTTAACAAGAAATTTGTGGAGTGGTTGAAAAACAAGTTTTAATGACTCCAACGTAAGTGTACGTAAACTTCCGACTTCAACTGTATGTATTCAGAGCCCTTGCAATGCTACTCAAAATTTAGCTCAGGTGCATCCTGTTTCCACTGATCATCCTTTAGATGTTTCTACAACTTGATTGGAGTCTACCTGTGGTAAATTCAATTGATTGGACATGATATGAAAAGGCACACCTGTCTAAATAAGGTCCCATAGTTGACAGTGTCAGAGCAAAAACCAAGCCATGAGGTCGAAGGAATTGTCCGTAGAACTCTGAGACATGATTGTGTCAAGGCACAGATCTGGAAAGGGTACCAAAAAAATTCTGCAGCATTGAAGGTCCCCAAGAACACAGTAGACTCCATCATTCTTAAATGGAATAAGTTTGGAACCACCAAGACTCTTCCTAGAGCTGGCTGCCGACCAAACTGAGAAATCGGGGGAGAGTGGCCTTGGTCAGGGAGGTGACTCAGAACCAAATGGTCACTCTGACAGAGCTCCAGAGTTCCTCTGTGGAGATGATAGAACCTTCCAGAAGGACAACCATCTCTGCAGCCCTCCACCAAACAGGCCTTTATGGTAGAGTGGCCAGACGGAAGCCACTCCTCAGTAAAATGCATGAGACAGCCCAGGTGGAATTTGCCAAAAGGCACCTAAAGACTCTAAGACCATGAGAAACAAGATTCTCTGGTCTAAATATCAGACATTTGAAAGCTCTAGTTTTGACCGTCATAATAACTCTGATAGCAGTAACTTTACAAGCACTAATTATGGTCAATTTAGACTGAGAATAGTATCTAGTTATGGTAAGGGGTGAAATAAGTATAGCCAGTTATAATTCTAACGGTTTAGCAGATAATTAAAAAAAGATCAGTCTTTATGTGGCTAAAAGAAAAGGAATATAACATATACTGTTTACAGGAAACTCACTCTACATCCTTAGATGAAGTTGCGTGGAAAAAAGGAATGGGGTGGTGAAATAATTTTCTGTCATGGACACAGTAACTCAAAAGGTGTGATGATATTAATTTACAAAAATGTCGATCTGAATGTGCAACTAGTTAGGAATGATATGCAAGGAAGGTGGATCTTTATGAATATGAAAGTGGACGAAAAAGACATTTGGCTCATTAGTCCAAATCAGGATGATCCATACTTGTTCGAAAATATTTATACCTATTTATTGAACTTACAGCCAACAAATGATCAAATCATTCTGGTAGGAGACTATAACACAGTGTTAAATACCTCAATGGTGTAACGCACGTCGTCGGGAGAAGGAGAAGAGGACCAAGGTGCAGCGTGGTAAGTGTTCATACTATTTAATTAAAATATGAAACACTAGACAAAATAACAAACACGACAAACAAACAGTCCTGAAAGGTGAAACAAACACTAAACAGGAAACAACCACCCACAAACATAGGTGGGAACAGGCTACCTAAGTATGATTCTCAATCAGAGACAACGATAGACAGCTGCCTCAGATTGAGAACCATACCAGGCCAAACACATAGAAATACAAAACAAGGACAACATAGAACACCAGACATAGAATGCCCACCCAAACTCACGCCCTGACCAACCAAAATAGAGACATAAAAAGGATCTCTATGGTCAGGGCGTGACAGTACCCCCCCCCCCCCAAAGGTGCGGACTCCGGCTGCAAAACCTGAACCTATAGGGGAGGGTCTGGGTGGGCATTTCACCGCGGTGGAGGCTCTGGTGCGGGGTGGGCCAAGACCTTAGTCTTGGCCCACTTAAGTGGTGCCTCTGGAGCGGGGACCCTTACCGCCGACCCCGGACCAGGGACCCTCGCAGCGGGCCCCGGACAGGAGGGAGACTCTGGCTGCTCCGGACAGGAGGGAGACTCTGGCTGCTCGGACAGGAGGGAGACTCTGGCTGCTCCGGACAGGAGGGAGACTCTGGCTGCTCCTGACTGAAGCCCGTCGCTGGAGGCTCCGGACTAGAGGGCGTCGCTGGAGGCTCCGGACTAGAGGGCGTCGCTGGAGGCTCTGGACTAGAGGGCGACGCTGGAGGCTCCGGACTAGAGGGCGATGCTGGAGGCTCCGGACTAGAGGGCGTCGCTGGAGGCTCCGGACTAGAGTCCTTCGTTGGAGGCCTCGTGCCATAACTCCTCACTGGAGGTTTCGTGCCATGGATCCTCACTGGAGGCTTCGAGCCATGGATCCTCACTGGAGGCTTCGTGCCATGGATCATCACTGGAGGCTTCTTGCCATGGATCATCACTGGAGGCTTCTTGCCATGGATCATCACTGGAGGCTTCGTGCCATGGATCATCACAGGAAGCTTCGTGCCATGGATCATCACTGGAGGCTTCTTGCCATGGATCATCACTGGAGGCTTCTTGCCATGGATCATCACTGGAGGCTTCGTGCCATGGATCATCACTGGAAACTTCTTGCCATGGATCCTCACTGGAGACTTCGTGCCATGGATTATCACTGGAGGCTTCGTGCCATGGATCATCACTGGAGGCTTCGTGCCATGGATTATCACTGGAGGCTTCGTGCCATGGATCATCACTGGAGGCTTCGTGCCATGGATCATCACTGGAGGCTTCTTGCCATGGATCATCACTGGAGGCTTCTTGCCATGGATCATCACTGGAGGCTTCGTGCCATGGATCATCACAGGAGGCTTCGTACCATGGAGCATCACTGGAGGCTTCGTGCCCTGGATCATCACTGGAGGCTTCGTGCCATGGATCATCACTGGAAGCTTCTTGCCATGGATCCTCACTGGAGACTTCGTGCCATGGATTATCACTGGAGGCTTCTTGCCATGGATTATCACTGGAGGCTTCGTGCCATGTATCATCCCTGGAGGCTTCGTGCCATGGATTATCACTGGAGGCTTCGTGCCATGGATCATCACTGGAGGCTTCGTGCCATGGATTATTACTGGAGGCTTCGTGCCATGGATCATCACTGGAGGCTTCTTGCCATGGATCATCACTGGAGGCTTCTTGCCATGGATCATCACTGGAGGCTTCGTGCCATGGATTATCACTGGAGTGGAGAGACACACAGGAGGCCTGGCTCTGGGAGAAGGCACATGACTCACCAGGCTGGGGAGACATGCAGGAGGGTTAGAGTTTAGCACAGGCACATGACTTACCAGGCTCGGGAGACATGCAGGAGGCCTTGTCCTTGGCCGAGGCACTGGATACACTGGGCCGTGGAGGCACACTGGAGGTCTCGAGCAAAGAGCCTGCACAACCCGTCCTGGCTGTATGGTGACTTTGGCCCTGCACGTGCGGGGCGCAGGCACAGGACGCACTGGGCTGTGCAGACGTACTGGAGACACAGTGTGCAGAGCTGGCGCAGGATAACCCGGGCCGAAGAGACGCACTAGAGACCTGGAGAGCAGGGCTGGCACACTCCTTCCTGGCTCGATGCCCACTCTCGCCCGGCAGATGCGAGGAGCTGCGATGTAACGTACCGGGCTATGAACACGTATGGAGACACCGTGCGCTCCACCGCATAGCACGGTGCCTGACCAGTACGACGCTCGCCACGGTAAGCACGGGGAGTTAGCTCAGGTCTCCTACCTGACTCCGCCAATCTCCCCGTGTGCCCCCCCCAAAATAATTCTGGGGCTGCCTCTCGGGTTTCCTTGCCAACCATGTTCCCTCATACCGCCGGTTCCTTTCTCCTGCTGCCTCCGCTCTCCTGGCTGCCTCCACCTGTTCCCATGGAAGGCGATCCCTTCCAGCCAGAATCTTCTCCCATGTGTAAGATCCCTTCCCGTACAGAATGTCCTCCCATGTCCATTCCTCCTTTTTACCACGCTGCTTGGTCCGTTGTTGATGGGTGGTTCTGTAACGCACGTCGTCGGGAGAAGGAGAAGAGGACTAAGGTGCAGCGTGGTAAGTGTTCATACTATTTAATTAAAATATGAAACACTAGACAAAACAACAAACACGACAAACGAACAGTCCTGAAAGGTGAAACAAACACTAAACAGGAAACAACCACCCACAAACATAGGTGGGAACAGGCTACCTAAGTATGATTCTCAATCAGAGACAACGATAGACAGCTGCCTCTGATTGAGAACCATACCAGGCCAAATACATAGAAATACAAAACAAGGACAACATAGAACACCAGACATAGAATGCCCACCCAAACTCACGCCCTGACCAACCAAAATAGAGACATAAAAAGGATCTCTACGGTCAGGGCGTGACAAATGGACTGTAAATGAAATCACTCTACAAACTATCATCACCGTGCCATTAAGGAAATCACAAATATTATGGACACATTAGAAATAGTGGATATCTGTAGACTAAAAAACCCCGACCTAGTGAGATATACATGGAGGAGACTTAATCAAGCTAGCTGTCATGACTACTTTCTTGTCTCTTTCTCTCTTGCATCAAAGGTGACAAAAGTTTTAATAGGAGACAGAATGCGATCGGATCATCATCTAATTGGCCTTCACATAACCCTTATAGAATTTCCACGTGGACAGGGATATTGGAAATTTAATCAAAGTTTACTGGAGGACAACTTATGTTTAACTAAGACAAAATAATTTATAACTGAATTTTTACAGTATAATATAAGAACAGCAAATCCACTTATTGTTTGGGATACCTTTAAAATGTACCTTCAGAGGTCATTCAATTCAATGTTCATCAATAATATAAAAGCAGTTTCTGGCTAAAGAAACAAGACTAACAAGGGAAATACATGAACTAATAGTACAGGTAGATAGCAATAAAAACAATACTAGAGATACAAAATAAGTTAGAGGAAAAACAAAAAGACCTTGAGGAACTTATTCAAGAACGATCTAATGAAATCTATTACAAAAATAAACAACCTGGATGGAATATGAAGAAAAATTTACATAATTCTTCCTGAATCTCCAACACAGGAACGCTAAAAAAATAATTTGCAGAAACTCGTTACTGAAGACGGAGTCATCTATGATTCTCCGAATTATATTTTAAAAGAGGAAGCTAAATATTTTAAGCAGATGTTCTCTTTTCCGTCTCATCCTCTCCCACTGAATGAACATTACGGTAAGGAATTATTTCCAAATAAAACAAAAAATGGAAAAATTAACAAATGTACAGAAAGATCAGTGTGAAGGCCAAATTACAGATAATTTCGTTCCCAAATTAAACTGCCTCGTACTCAATTCTTGCTCGTACAATATGCATATTATTATTACTATTGGATAGAAAACACTCTCTAGTTTCTAAAACCGTTTGAATTATATCTGTGAGTGAAACAGAACTCGAGTTAGAGCATTTTTCCTATGAGGATGTGAGAATGCAGAAATCTGCTTGCTGTTCTGAGATCGGTTTATAAATCTGCCTGTCTTCTATTGGTTGAGATGCACTGCATACGTCTTCCCCTGGGTGTCAGCGAATAGTGAGAGTTGAAATGGGGTTGCTAGGCAGAACTGAGAGGATATAAAAGACCTCGGAACAAAGTGTCCGGCCTTTTTTCACTTCGCTCTGACGCAGGGAGGACATCTGGCTGTGGCTCTAGAACGCTCCGGTTATAGGCCTTAGATATATCCGGTCATGTTTTTATTCGTTATAGGTGTTAACCTGTCTAGCCCCTGCGTTCCGCTAGCGGAACTCCTCCCACATTCCACTGAAAAGGCAGAGCGCGAAATTCAAAAAATATTTTTTTAGAAATATTTAACTTTCACACATTAACAAGTCCAATACAGCTAATGAAAGATACACATCTTGTGAATCCAGCCAACATGTCCGATTTTTTTAATGTTTTACAGGGAAAACACAATATATATTTATGTTAGCTCACCAACAAATAGAAAAAAGCACAGACATTTTTCACAGCACAGGTAGCAAAATCAAAATCAACCAAACTAACCTAGAACAAACCAAAGAAACCAAGAAACAACTTAATCAGATGACAGTCTTATAACATGTTATACAATAAATCTATGTTTTGTTCGAAAAATGTGCATATTTGAGCTATAAATCAGTTTTACATTACTGCTACCATCATAGCTACAGTCAGAAATAGCACGGGAGTAGCCAGAGTAAATACAGACACCAACGTCAACTACCTAATTACACATCATAAAACATTTCAGAAAAATATATGGTGGATAGCAAATGAAAGACAAAGATCTTGTGAATATAGCCAATATTTCAGATTTTTAAAATGTTTTACAGCGAAAACACCACGTATATTTATGTTAGCTCACCACCAAATACAAAAGACAGACAGACATTTTTCACAGCACCGGTAGCATGCAGGTAGCATGCACAAAGCCAACCTAACTAACCTAGAACCAACCTAACTAACCTAGAAACAACTCCCTCAGATGACAGTCCTATAACATGTTACACAATAAATCTATGTTTTGTTCAAAAAATGTGCATATTTGAGCTATAAATCAGTTTTACATTACTGCTACCATCATAGCTACAGTCAGAAATAGCACGGGAGTAGCCAGAGTAAATACAGACACCAACGTCAACTACCTAATTACTCATCATAAAACATTTCAGAGAAATATATGGTGGATAGCAAATGAAAGACAAAGATCTTGTGAATACAGCCAATATTTCCGATTTTTTAAGTGTTTTACAGCGAAAACACAATATATCGTTATATTAGCTTACTACAATAGCTATCACACAACAGCATTGATTCAAGGCAAACGGTAGCGATAGCACAGTTCGACAGATATATGAAATAGCATCCCAAATTGGGTCCTTATCTTTGTTGATCTTCCATCAGAATGTTGTACAAGGGGTCCTTTGTTCAGAACCGTCTTTGTTTGGATCCAGAACGAACTATTTCCCTCTTGAATTAGCAAGCACACTGGCCGTGCGGCGCTAACCTCTCCTTCTTGAACAAATTCCTCCAACGCATCACGTCTAAAGTCCCGAATAAATTTCAATAATATAATTAAACTATATTGAAAAAACATACTTTAGGATGATATTGTGACATGTATCAAATAAAATCGAAGCCGGAGATCATATTCACCTATAACGACGGTTTTCCAGGAGGCGATTCCAGGTCCAACTTCGCGCCTTCCAAAAAAAAATAATGGCGGACCTCTCACTCCAAGAGGTTGTATTCATCCCAGAACGAGATAATCAAGTCATTTCTGCTCTCACTTCCGCATGACACCCAGGGGAAGGTGTATGACGTGTTTCTACAGTCATAAGTGACATGCCCTTTTATAGACAAGCTCTTGAAGAGAGACCTCGCTTTTGGAAATCTCACTTCCGGATAGGAAATGGGCTGTAAAAAGAGTTCTGTTTCACTTAGAGAAATAATTAGAACGGTTTTAGAAACTAGAGAGTGTTTTCTATCCAATATTAATAATAATATGCATATTGTACGAGCAAGAATTGAGTACGAGGCCGTTTAAATTGGATACGATTTTCCCCAAAAGTGAAAACAGCACCCCCTGTCCTTAAAAGGTTTTAAAGACATCATAAGGTAGTTAATTTAAACCGACTTATAGCAGTTTATATCAGTTTATTGCGATTTTCTGGAATTTCTTTGTCACGCGCTATCCCGAGTTGGACACCTCTCCTGCACATAGCTAGCGTTAGCTGCTATTTCTACAGGAGAAGAGGACATCTTTCAACCAAAAGACGATTGTTCTGGAGAAAGGACACCTTGCCCAAGATTCTGATGGAAGCTCGTCAAATAGTAAGAAGTCTTTATGCTGTTAATTCGTATTTATGTTGACAAATGTTAAACAATAATTCCGCCATGAATTTCGGTGCGGTCTCGCTTTAGCGCACGCTGTATGCGCAGTAACGTTCATTTTAAAAATCTAACACAGCGGTTGCATTAAGAACTAATGTATCTTTCATTTGCTGTCCAACCTGTATTTTTTGGTCAAGTTTATGAATAGTTAATCGATTAGATTAGGTGCCTCTCCAAGATGGCGCCGGACAGATTGCTTGAAGTTTGGCCACTACTCACATTGTATAACCACAATTTGTGCCGCTACATATGCACATTTTCGAACAAACCCTATATGCATTGTGTAATATGATGTTACAGGACTGTCATCTGAAGAAGTTTATGAAGGTTAGTCAAAAATGATATATCTTTTGCTTGCTTGTTACGATCGCTAACCTTTGCTGCTGGTAAATGGTGTTGTGTTTCTGGCTATTGTGGTAAGCTAATATAATGCTATATTGTGTTTTCGCTGTAAAACACTTAAAAAATCTGAAATATTGGCTGGATTCACAAGATGTTTGTCTTTCATTTGCTGTACGCTGTGTATTTTTCAGAAATGTTTTATGATGAGTATTTAGGTAATTCACGTTGCTCTCTGTAGTTATTCTAGTCGCTTTGGTGAGAGTTGTGATGGTGGCTGCAATGGTAAACTATGATTTATACCTGAAATATGCACATTGTTCTAACAAAACATATGCTATACAATAAATATGTTATCAGACTGTCATCTGATGAAGTTGTTTCTTGGTTAGTGGCTATTTATATCTTTATTTGGTCGAATTTGTGATAGCTACTGATGCAGTAAAAAAATGGTGGAGTAAAAAAAGTGGTGTCTTTTGCTAACGTGGTTAGCTAATAGATTTACATATTGTGTCTTCCCTGTAAAACATTTTAAAAATCAGAAATGATGGCTGGATTCACAAGATGTGTATCTTTCATCTGGTGTCTTGGACTTGTGATTTAATGATATTTAGATGCTAGTATTTACTTGTGACGTTATGCTAGGCTATGCTAGTCAGCTTTTTTACTGATGGGGGTGCTCCCGGATCCGGGTTTGGGAGGAATTAGAGGTTAAATCCTTTCAGTCTGGAAAAACTCCAGGGCTTGATTGCATACCGGTAGAGGTCTAATCAAGCCTTTTTTGATATGCTAAAAGGGCCATTGTTAGATTGTTTTAACTACTCCTATAGACATGGTCTGTCAGGTACTCAGCAGGAAGGTCTGATTTCACTATTATTAAAACAAGACCCAGATGGCAAATATAAAGATCCATTCTATCTAAAAAACTGGAGGTGCCTTACATTTCAATGTTGTGATGCAAAAATACTAGCGTAGCACTCAGAATTAAAAGGGTTTAACCAGGTATTGTTCATCCTGATCCGACAGGTGTTTTACATGGACGATACATTGGAGATAATATACGACAACTACTAGAAATAATAGAACATCATGAAACATCTAAGAAGCCAGGTCTGAGATTTACAGCAGATTTTGAAAAGGCATTTTATAAAGTAAAACTGGATTTTATTTACAAATGCCTGGATTTTTTCAATTTCGGTGATTCTCTTATAAAATGGGTAAAAGAAATGTATAGCAACCCCAGGTGTAAAATTGTAAATAACAGCTACTTCTCAGAGAGTTTTGAATTGTCAAGAGGAGTTAAACAAGGGTGTCCACTCTCACCATATCTATTCGTTATGGCCATCGAATTGCTAGCTATTAAAATCAGATGCAATAACAACATTAGAGGATTAGAAATCTAAGGCTTAAAAACAAAGGTGTCCATGTATGTCGATGACTCAAGTTTTAAATTAAGTCCGCAAGCTAGATCCATGCAATGTCTCAATGAAGATCTAGATAACTTTTCTGGACTCTCTGGACTCTCTGGACTAAAACCTAATTATGATAAGTGTACAATATTATGTATTGGATCTTTAAAAAATACAACTTTTACATTACACTGCAGTTTACCTATTCATATCACAAAATATATAAATAAACTCTCCACAATGAATTTCAATAGAAAACTTGTAAAAATAGACCGGATCCTGCAACCATGGAGAGGTAAATGCCTGTCTATTTATGGAAAAATTTCCCTGATTAACTTCTTAGTCATATCTCAGTTTACTCACATACTTATGGCGATGCCTACTCCTGATTATTCATTTTTCAAATCATATGAGCAAAAAATATTTCGCTTTATCTGGGAAGCTAAACCAGAGAAAATAAAGCGTGCCTATCTATATAATGAATATGAACTGGGTGGGTTGAGATTATTAAATATAAAAGCACTAAACCTCTCTATTAAAGCTTCACTTACTCAAAAGTTTTACTTGAACCCTAAATGGTTCTCAAGTAGATTACTAAGAAAAGCTCATCCATTATTTAAAAATTGCCTTTTGCCTTTGTGCAGATTTCCATGTCTCATTTTTGATTAATTGAAAATGATACTTATTTCAAAGTATCTCTTTCTCTCAAACAAGCATTGAAGAGCTGGCTACAATTTCAATTTCATCCCCCTGAAAAGATAGAACTAATATTACAACAAATATTATGGCTGAACTCAAATGTGCTGGTTGATAAAATACCTGTATTTATGTGAAGATGTTTGAAAAGGGTATTTTGTTCATAAATTATATTGTAAATTGCAATGGTAGAATTTTGTCTTTCGTGGAGTTATCAGAATTGTACGGGAAAGTCTGCTCAATCCAAGAATACAACCAATTGATTACAGCATTACCCCAAAAATGGAGGAGGCAGGTGGTAGCGGGAGGAGGTAGGGAACGGGTCTGTCTGCCCAATATAATGGATTAAAACTGGCGGAGGAATAAAAATAGCATGAATAGGAAAGTATACCAGTATGTTGACAACTGTGCCATACAGATTGCAAAATAGTTGGGAAGAGATTTTTGATGAACCGATTCCATGATATGAGCTGATATATAAAACGAAGCAAGATTCATTACTTTGTGCTTTTCAGCTAAAATTATGAATTAGAATTCTTGCCACCAACAAAATTTTGAATATTTGGGGCATAAAATCATCGAAACTCTGCAGATTTTGTTGTGAGGATACAGAATCAATTTTCCATTTATTTTGGTATTGCCCTCAGGTAGCCTGTTTCTGGTCTCAGGTTCAGGAATGGCTGAAAATGCATAACATTGATCTAAAATTGACCCTAGAAATAGTACTGTTACGAGATCTGGAGAGACCGGGTCAGTCATTTACTAATATACTATAAGATTGAGATTGTAAGTTAAACATCACTGCATAGATATACACTACTGTTCAAAAGTTTGGGGCCACTTAAATGTCCTTGTTTTTGAAAGAAAGGCAAATTTTTGGTCCATTAAAATAGCATGAAATTGATCAGAAATACAGTGTAGACATTGTTATTGTTGTAAATAACTATTGTTGCTGGAAACAACTGATTTTTAATGGAATATCTACATAGGCGTACAGTGGCCCATTATCAGCAACCATCACTCCTGTGTTCCAATGGCACGTTGTGTTAGCTAATCCAAGTTTATCATTTTAAAAGGCTAATTGATCATTAGAAAACCCTTTTTCAATTACGTTAGTACAGATGGAAACGGTTGTGCTGATTAAAGAAGCAATAAAACTGGCCTTCTTTAGACTAGTTGAGTATCTGGTGCATCAGCATTGGTGGGTTAGATTACAGGCTCAAAATGTCAAAAAACAAAGGACTTTTTTTCTGAAACTCGTCAGTCTATTCTTGTTCTGAGAAATGAAGGCTATTCCATGCAAGAAATTGCCAAGAAACTGAAGTTCTCATACAACGCTGTGTACTACTACCTTCATAGAACAGCGCAAACTGGCTCTAACCAAAATAGAAAGAGGAGTGGGAGGCCACGGTGCACAACTGAGCAAGAGGACAAGTACATTAGAGTGTCTAGTTTTAGAAACAGATGCCTCACAAGTCCTCAACTGTCAGCTTCATTAAATAGTACCCGCAAAACACCAGTCTCAACGTCAACAGTGAAGAGGCGACTCCGGGATGCTGGCCTTCTAGGCAGAGTTGCAAAGAAAAAGCCATATCTCAGACTGGCCAATAAAAGGAAAAGATTAAGATGGGCAAAAGAACAGACACTGGACAGAGAAACTCTGCCTAGAAGGCCAGCATCCCGGAGTCGCCTCTTCACTGTTGACGTTGAGACTGCTGATCACAGACTACAAAAAGAAAGACAGTCATGTCGCGGACACCAACGCCGCCCTAACGGATGAGATAAACACCTTTTCTCACGCTTCGAGCATAACGACTCTGAACTGCCGAGGAGAGCCCCTGAGGACAACGGAGGACGCATGTAAGTCATTCAAGCGTGTTAACCCTCACAAGGCTGCCGACCCAGACGGCATCCCTAGCCGCACCCTCAGAGCATGTGCAGACCAGCCAACTGTTGTGTTTTCGACAACCTCAGGAGGCTGAAGAAATTCGGCTGAAATGTGCCTGTCCCAGAGGGTCCTCATAGTGTTCTACAGGAGCACCATCGAGAGAATACTGTCGGACTGCATCACAGCCTGGTATGGAATCTCCACCGCCGCGGACCGCTAGGCACTACAGAGGGTGGTACGCTCAGCCAAACGCAGCATTGGGTGCACACTGCCTGCCCTCCAAGACACCTACAACACCAAATGTCACAGGAAGGCGAAGAAGATCATCAGGGACATCAGCCACCTGAGCCACGGCCTGTTCTCCTCGCATCCATCACTTTGACGCACGCAGTACAGGAGCATCATGGCTAAAACTAAGAGACTGGGCAATAGCTTCTATCCCCAGACAATCAGCTCGGAGCTTAACAATTTCACTGTACACTGCAACTACATCTGTGACCCTGTGCATGTGACTAAATCCAATCTAATCTAATTTCCACTGTGGGACTAAAAGGAAAATGACTGTTAAGGAACGTAAATGTCACCATCAGCATCAGATCGTCACAGCTCACTCTCTCAGCACATCCATCTCAGGTAATAGAAACAAACACATACACACACACACAAGTACGATTTAGTGCTGCAGGCTCCAAGGCCATTGAAAATTGGTTACTGGTGTTAAAAGTCAGTGGTTTTCAGTAATGATGCTTCACTCACGCTCATTTCTGTAACCAGTTATTACAGATCAGGAGACTATACATATTGTGTGTGGTTGTGTGTGTGTGCATGCATGCATGCATGAATGGCTGTGTGGGCATGTGTGTGTGCGTGTTTTGAAGGCCTTTCGCATTGTGACGTTGTTTGACTTAGGTTAGGGAGGCTATTACAGTCAACAAATCAACTTTGACATTCGGTTAGGACCAAATATTCACATTTGGAGCTAAAAGTGTAAATCGTTTCCAGATAGCTCTTTACCCCAAAGCTCACTTTCGGTCACTAGTCTTTGTCTGAAAGTGGTCCTGTTTCAGTGTCATCTATCACTTTCGCATGTCTTAAATCAATAGCTTCCCTTCATCAGTTTGGAAAAGACAAATGATGGCACTTCCCTCCCAAGGAGACTAAAAAACTCACATACGGAGGCATGCACACACACACATATACGGAGGCACGTATGCGAAATACACACACACGCTGGAGACTAAGAAAGATGCAGTGGTCTAGATGAGTAATTATATCTCTGAGTGAGTGATATAAGTCTATTTAGAAGTAAATAACACCAGACACATTCGTTTTTCTACCTTTTTTTTCTCTTTTCCCCCACACTTTCAGTGGCCTTTTTGTGATATGAGTCCAAATGTGAGATTTTTGGTTCCAGCCGCCGTGTCTTTGTGAGACGCAGAGTAGGTGAACGGATGATCTCCACATGTGTGGTTCCCACCATGAAGCATGGAGGAGGAGTTGTGATGGTGTGGGTGTGCTTTGCTGGTGACACTGTCTGGGTTTTATTTAGAATTCAAGGCACAATTAACCAGCATGGCTACCACAGCATTCTGCAGCGATTCGCCATCCCATCTGGTTTGCGCTTTGTGGGACTATCATTTGTTTTTCAACAGGACAATGACCCAAAACACATCTCCTGGCTGTGTAAGGGCTATTTAACCAAGAAGAGTGATGGAGTATTGCATCAGATGACCTGGCCTCCACAATCACCCGACCTCAATCCAATTGAGATGGTTTGGGATGAGTTGGACCGCAGAGTGTAGGAAAAGCAGCCAACAAGTGCTCAGCATATATGGAAACACCTTCAATATTGTTGGAAAAGCATTCCAGGTGAAGCTGGTTGAGAGAATGCCAAGAGTGTGCAAAGCTGTCAAGGCAAAGAGTGGCTACATTGAAGAATCTAAAATATATGTTGATATATTTAACACTTTATTGGTTACTACATGATTCCATATGTGTTATTTCATAGTTTCATGCCTTCACTATTATTCTACAATGTAGAAAATAGTAAAAGAAAAGAAAAACGCTTGAATGACTAGGTGTTTCCAAACTTTTGACTGGTACTGTATATACACATGCATACATACTGTACATTTGACTGGCAACATATTTTATGTTAAAAAATCTCTGCGACTCTGGGAATTGTGGTCTTCAAGAGCTTTTGACTGTGATTTGGTGGTCCCCTGAAAGGGGGAACAAGACAGAGTGGTTCACATCTTAGGCCTTATTACAACATTTTTCTCTGTCTTTTCCCCCTTTTTTCACACTGTCTTTCACTATAAAGTGTGTTAGGGACGTGAGTGATACAAAATTGAAGTTGATTGATCAGTTGAATTTCCTAGCACAAATACAAATGTGCTATATCTTAATTTGATCTGTGTTGTCGAATGGAATTTTCCTGTGCAGCAGGAAATGCAAACATGTAGTGTATTCAAGGTTTAAAAAGGCTTCTAAAGTTTGTAATTTACACCTAAAAAAATTTCAGACTTGATTTGCCCTAACAAAAAATGTATCAACCCTTACAAAATGTAACGCTCGTCCTCCTCCTCGTCTGAGGATGAGCAAGGATCGGACCAATATGCAGCGTGGTATGTATCCATAGTATATTTATTTGTGAAAGACGAACACGAAGAACACTTGAACAAAATACAAAATAACGTGAACAGACCTGTACTTGAGAACATAAAACAAGAACAGGAAGGAACACACTAACGAACGAACGAACGAAACAGTCCCATGTGGCACAAACACTGACACAGGAACAATCACCCACCAACAAACAGTGAGAACAGCCTACCTTAATATGGTTCTCAATCAGAGGAAACGTAAAACACCTGCCCCTGATTGAGAACCATATCAGGCTAATTGAAAATGAACCCAACATAGAAACACATAACATAGAATGCCCACCCAGCTCACGTCCTGACCAACTAAACAAAGACAAAACAAAGGAAATAAGGTCAGGAACGTGACAGTACCCCCCTGTGGACAGATGGGTGGGCATCTGTCCACGGTGGCGGCTCTGGCTCTGGACGTGGTCCCCACCCCACCATAGTTAATCCCCGCTTCCGTGGCCTCCTCCTAATGGCTACCCACCATATTAACCCCACTGGATTATGGGGCAGCACCGGACTAAGGGGCAACACCGGACTGAGGGGCAGCACCGGACTGAGGGGCAGCACCGGACTGAGGGGCAGCTCCGGACTGAGGGGCAGCTCCGGACTGAGGGGCAGCTCCGGACTGAGTGACGGCTCTGGCAGGTCATGGCTGGCTGACGGCTCTGGCAGGTCATGGCTGGCTGACGGCACTGGCAGGTCATGGCTGGCTGACGGCACTGGCAGGTCATGGCTGGCTGACGGCACTGGCAGGTCATGGCTGGCTGACGGCACTGGCAGGTCATGGCTGGCTGACGGCTCTGGCAGGTCATGGCTGGCTGACGGCTCTGGCAGGTCATAGCTGGCGGGCGGCTCTGGCAGGTCATAGCTGGCGGGCGGCTCTGGCTGCTCCTGTCTGGCGGGCGGCTCTGGCTGCTCCTGTCTGGCGGGAGGCTCTGGCTGCTCCTGTCTGACGGACGGCTCTGAAGGCTCAGGACAGACGGGCGGCTCTGAAGGCTCAGGACAGACGGGCAGCTCTGAAGGCTCAGGACAGACGGGCAACTCTGAAGGCTCTGTACAGACGGGCGGCTTTGAAGGCTCAGGACAGACGGGCAGCTTTGAAGGCTCAGGACAGACGGGCAGTTCAGACGGCGCTGGGCAGATGGATAGCGCAGACGGGCAGTGCAGGCGGCTCTGGGCAGACGGGCAGTGCAGGCGGCACTGGGCAGATGGGCAGTGCAGGCGGCACTGGGCAGACGGGCAGTGCAGGCGGCACTGGGCAGACGGCAGACTCTGGCCGGCTGAGGCGCACAGTAGGCCTGGTGCGTGGTGCCGGAACTGGTGGTACCGGGCTAAAGACACACACCTCAAGGCTAGTGCAGGGAGCAGCAACAGGGCGCACAGGGCTCTGGACACGCACAGGAGGCCTCCCATGTCCAGTGCGTGGTGCCGGAACTGGTGGTACCGGGCTGGAGACACGCACCACAGGGCTAGTGCGTGGAGGAGGAACAGGGCTCTGGAGACGCACAGGAAGCCTGGTGCGTGGTGTTGGCACTGGTGGTACTGGGCTGGGGCGGGGAGGTGGCGCCGGATATACCGGACCGTGCAGGCGTACTGGCTCCCTTGAGCACCGAGCCTGCCCAACCTTACCTGGTTGAATGCTCCCCGTAGCCCGACCAGTGCGGGGAGGTGGAATAACCCGCACTGGGCTGTGTTGGCGAACCGGGGACACCATGCGTAAGGCTGGTGCCATGTATGCCGGCCCGAGGAGACGCACTGGAGACCAGACGCGTTGAGCCGGCTTCATGGCACCTGGCTCAATGCTCAATCTAGCCCAGCCAGTGCGGGGAGGTGGAATAACCCGCACCGGGCTAAGCACACGTACAGGAGACACCGTGCGCTTTACCGCATAACACGGTGTCTGCCCGTACTTTCGCTCTCCACGGTAAGCTCGGGGAGTTGGCGCAGGTCTCCTACCTGACTTCGCCACACTCCCTTGTAGCCCCCCCCCCCCCCCAAAGAAATTTTTGGGGCTGACTCACAGGCTTCCAGCCTCGCTTCCGTGCTGCCTCCTCATACCACCGCCTCTCGGCTTTAGCTGCCTCCAGCTCTTCACGAGGGCGGCGATATTCTCCAGGTTGTGCCCAGGGTCCCTTACCGTCCAGAATTTCCTCCCATGTCCAGAAGTCCTGCGTATGCTGCCGCTGCTGTCGCTGCTGCCCGTTACCACGCTGCTTGGTCCTTGGTTGGTGGGTGATTCTGTAACGCTCGTCCTCCTCCTCGTCTGAGGATGAGCAGGGATCGGACCAATATGCAGCGTGGTATGTATCCATAGTATATTTATTTGTGAAAGACGAACACGAAGAACACTTGAACAAAATACAAAATAACAAAACGACGTGAACAGACCTGTACTTGAGAACATAAAACAAGAACGCACGAACAGGAAGGAACACACTAACGAACGAACGAACGAAACAGTCCCGTGTGGCACAAACACTGACACAGGAACAATCACCCACCAACAAACAGTGAGAACAGCCTACCTTAATATGGTTCTCAATCGGAGGAAACGTAAAACACCTGCCCCTGATTGAGAACCATATCAGGCTAATTGAAAATGAACCCAACATAGAAACACATAGCATAGAATGCCCACCCAGCTCACGTCCTGACCAACTAAACAAAGACAAAACAAAGGAAATAAGGTCAGGAACGTGACACAAAAATGTAAATTAATTATAATGCAGGAATATTTTCCTGCTGTGAGAAACTGCTCAAACTGGTCAAACCAGTGGCTTTTATAACCTTGTGATGCTGCCCAATGGGGCTATAATTTATATATTATATATCATATTACAGTACAATGATGAGAAATCTCCATTACATGAGGCGGGATCACACCCTGCTCATCAATGACTGCTGTAAACTTAACTCCAACTGTGGATGGGAGAATAAGAAGGTCCTCTCAGAAAGTATAGGAGAGGTAGATTTTTACAGCTAAAGGAAAATGCTTTATTCTCTCATCCATCTCATGAAATTAACACACACACACACACACACGCAGGAACATGCCCGTGCGCAAACACACACACAGTACACACACACAATACACACACTCAAGGAGACCACACACTCAAGGAGACTAAGAGTTTGGACCATTCTAAAGGTATTGTCATATTAAAAGGAGATCTCTTTCCTATGGGCTTGGCTCCTCTCCCATGCCCAGTCAGATGAGACTGCAGTCAGAAAATCGATTCTAATACCGTCCGTACTGTACCTCACTGGGTAACAGCTTTATCCCTCAACATGGGGTGGGGTAGAGAGGACTGCAGTCATGATTACAGAAATATGCTGTTCTGCCTATCTCCATTTGGCCCATACACTGGACAACCATTGCCACATTATTTTACTGTGTGTGTGTGTGTGTGTGTGTGTGTGTGTGTGTGTGTGTGTGTGTGTGTGTGTGTGTGTGTGTGTGTGTGTGTGTGTGTGTGTGTGTGTGTGTGTGTGTGTGTGTGTGTGTGTGTGTGCGTGCAAGTTTGTTTAAATGTGTGTGTTTGTGTCTTTGTATTTTGTGTGTATGCATGTCTGTGTGTATAAATGTGTGTAGACATAATTTCTCCCCTTGTATGTCTGTCTGTAGAATGAACGAGCCCATTGTTTTGTAATTACAGCGGTGCACTGAGAAAAAGAAGAGACGGAACACCACATCTCTCTTCTAATGAACTGTCATAACACACACTGAGGAGGGCGGGAAACACAGCAAGCATGAATTATGACTACGCACCTACAGTCACACAAACACACAGACACACAGACACACAAACATAAAACCCACATCATAATATGGGCTGGGAGAAGAGACACTAAACAGAAAGCCTGAGTTATTGTTGATATGCTCAAATGAGATAAGAGGTTAGTAATGGGGTGTAAAGGACAGAAACTGACATAGAAAGACAGATCTGTTTAGAGAGAGCTGTGTATAGTGAGTTCTGCAGTGTGTTTCTCAGTCTGTGCGTGTGCGTCTGTTTCCCAGTCTGTCAGTGTGTGTGTGTGTGTGTGTGTGTGTGTGTGTGTGTGTGTGTGTGTGTGTGTGTGTGTGTGTGTGTGTGTGTGTGTGTGTGTGTGTAGCTCCTGTACCTTTCGGTCTACGCAGGCTACAGATCGTCCAGCCAAGCGGTTGGCTACATCACGGTGTTCGTTAATGTCGTCGTTTAACAGATCTTCAAACCGGCCATTACGGAACTTAAAGAGCTTATCAGAGTAGGTGGCACGACCTTCAGGAGAGGAGGAGTATAGGAGAGGAGAGGAGAGGAGAGGAAAGAAGAGGGGAGGGGAGAAGAAAAGAGAAAAGAACAGAGAATATTTTAGATTTAAATGAAGATAAAACATCTAGAATCCTATACAACCATTTTGGGGGTAAATAAAGTAAAGAGAAATGATAAAGCTGTGATATTGTAGTTTTGGCAGTCAGTCCTATAAACTCTCAGAAGATTAATAGCGACACAAAGTCCTTATCTGTTACCTGATGAAGTCTGTGATTAGAAATGTTTATCTCTGCTATATTGATCCTCCCTTCTGTGTTTGTGTCTGCAGAGAGATGAGAGGACGTGATCCGTGTGTATGTGTGTGTGTAATCGTGTGTGCGTTTTAGTGCATGTGCGAGTGTATGTATGTATGCTTAAACGTGTGCATGCATCTCTCTGTGTGTGTGTGTATGTGGGTGTGTGTGTGTGTGTGTCTACCTGAGAAGGCATTGTTGGTATTGAGCACATAGATCTCCTCTCTTCCGTCTCCATCAATGTCGCAGGCTGTCACTCCGATGGCATTGCCTTGGCGATCTCTCAGAGCATAGAAAGGGGAGCTACGGTTGTCGACAGCAATGTTGACCAGTCTCTTCTTCTGCTTGTCGTACTTCAGAACCAGGTTGGGACCATTGTACCTGTAAGAGACCAACAGAGTTAAAGGCTGCACATCATGTAAACCCTTTGAGCTAGGCAATAGCAACAACAGAGTTACAGGGCACAGAGTTCCAGTGTTTACTTTAATATTTGCATAAATAATCGTTGCCTTTTCATGGACATTATTCTATCGGAAGTTTTGAGAGATCCCACTTGAAGATTTGTGAGGTATTGTTAGGGTATCGGTTTTAAGAAGAGTTAAATGTCGCCCATAGGGCTGCACCTAAAATCATCAATCAGGGAGTAATTGCCTTCTTGTATTTAATCGCCTCAAGATCGTGTTAACCCTCTGAGCTAAAGTTTAGGTATTAGCAAACACCAGTTTATGTCTCATACCTTCAGGTATTTAGAATAATGTAAAAATGTTCAAGCCCCAGGTAAGGTTCATGAGAGTTCCCTTAGAAAAGTCAGTTTCTAAAACCGTGTAGTTACTACAGTAGTTATAGGCTGGATGTTATAGCCTGTAGATGTTATAGGCTGGACGTTATAGGCTGGATGTTAAAGGTCGTAGATGTTCAAGGCTGGATGTTATATGCCGCAGACGTTAAAGGCTGGATGTTATAGGCCTTCGATGTTATTTCTTAAAAGTCTATGCCGTTTGGGGGGGGTTCTAAGCTGATATATGGAATTGTTTTAGGAAGGTCACACCATGGATCATTTAACTATTTGATTTTGAATTTTAGGACCCCTATAGGTATCCCCCAGAAATATTAAAACAATTATTTATAATATTACATTTTTGACGTGTCTTTCTAGGAAATATAAGAAAGCTTTGGAAATTTTTGACACATTTAACCCCTTATTTTTATAGGCCCATGACACCATTGTGTTCGTGAAAGTCTCCCCTGAGGTCATATTAGTTTGTAGCCCAAACGGTTCGGACACTACAGACAAAAGTTGGCAAATTAGCGTTACTGATTTCAGACGAGTCCCGTGAGGCTTGTGGGGGTCGTAGATCAAAACAGAAAACACCATCATGTTTGTGAGAGTCTCCCATTTCTATAGAATGGTATTAGTTTGTAGGCCAAACCGTTCAGATGCTACAGGTGTTTTTGTGAGAAGACGGATTTTCCGGATGTCTGTTGGTCTGAAACAGTGCTGTAGCTCTGACACTTTCCATCGCAGATGCAGCAGTGAAACATAGGCAGATGCGAAGAATTGAGACACAGCCCATGCAAAAACACGGATATCTCTAGCTTAAACCGATGGATTCTTTATGTTACTTAGATTCAATCAATCAAATGTATTTATAAAGCCCTTTTTACATCAGATGTCACAAAGTGCTATACACACACCGGTACACATAGGCTGGATGTTATATGCCGTAGATGGTATAGGCTGTTTGTTATAGGCTGTAGATGTCAAAGGCTGGATGCTATAGGCCATAGATGGAGCAGAGAGATGATGGGAGGTCAAACAGAGTAAACCTGTCATTTATGGACACTTATCTGACGATCAGTGCTATCCATCATCCTTGGGACGTCCCAACCCTAAAACTTAAACCTTAAATTTAACCCCTCCCCTTACATTTAACCATAACCATGACCCTTACTTTAACCATTTTAAAATGTCAACCTCAATTGGGTAGGGACGTCCCGGATAGCACATACCCTTATCTGACCTCAGGAATTCATTGAAAACTTGTCTCATACTTTGACTACAGATGTGTTCTATGGAACATAGACATATATTAAACTGTGTCCCATCTCGGCAACCCAGAACCAAATATCGCGTGAGATTTGGTTCTGGGGAGAGAGTTTGAGACTGAACTATGTCAAAATATATGTCTATGGAATAATAATGCTGCTCAAAGATATACATGTATTCAGTAGGCTATGCCCCAGTATTTTATGTCTGAGGGACAGGTTTACTTCCAAAGGGCCAGGTTTTTTCAGTGAGGTTAAAACACCAAAAAATAAAAGCTAAAACATTAAACTATGTTAAATTACAATTTATTTTTTTATATATCTCACCATTATTTAATCTTTGTCCTCAATGTTCCCTTTAGAAAATATTACCACCTGGTTCAAATCTGGCCATTTGTCATGAATAATGAATAAAGGAGAAGAGAAGGGGATCTTCAGACAATGTGAAGGTTACCAGCCTGCTCTGATGAAAGGTTTGCTGCCAAAACATCTTGTTTTTAAGAATAAAGGGCCACTTCTTATTGAACTTCCAATCACTTAACTTCAACTAGATGCCACACTTCACTAAACTATATCATAATCATGGGATGACAGTGCTTAATTTCACCATCCCTGTCTCTGCCTCTACCTCCACTCTCCTGTATACTGCAGTCTTGCCAAACCTCTATCAGTGTAGCGCCATCGAGCATTATCCATTCCCATGAGCACCACTTGTCGAAGCCTCAGGACACCCTTATACACTTTCATCCTGTAAAGCACTTTCTTTGTCATACTTGTTCAGCCCTTCTCTCTCTTCCATTAGCTCAGAAAATGACCGATCTCTTCCCCCCTTTTCTTGTACATTTAGCTAAGTGAGTGACAGAACACTTCCTACCCTCAATCTTGTCCTCTTGGTCAGAAATGACAGATCCCTTTCCCCCTCTTCATCTATGTTTAGTTCAGTGAAGTAAAGATACCTTAACATAAGAGCAAGAGCTAAGGACCTATTTAAACTTTAGTTAAGCAAACAATAGATCACTTTCCATTTTTCCCACCTTGTTGGGGTTATTGGAGAGATCACTATCTTGTCTTGGAATCGCTGTAATTGTCTCTTAGGTCCATAAATGGAAGAAAGCGTTTTACTGCTATAAACTCCCTGATTCTCCTGTTACTGTGAGAACGAATCAATTTTCCTCTTGAAACAGAATGGGATTCCACATTGTATAAAACAGAGAAGACATTTTGTTATGTAATTATCTGTAATAGACATAATTTGTGATAGTACCACCTTGTATTTCACTTACTGTTGAAGCATGTCATGGTGGATTTTCTTGAGGCAGTAGTGAATTTAAACAGGATAGAGGTTGTTTTAGGTTTGTTTCTGTAATGTTACATTAAGGTTGATGTCATTTTGGCCACCCTGTGAATTTTCTATAAAACATGCCCTTGTGGATTTTCTTGAAGCAGGAATAAATGTAACAAGGTCAAACATAATTGAGAGTATATTGAATAGGCTGTTTTATAACAGTTTTGACCAGTCATATACAGTGCCTTCGGAAAGTATTCAGACCCCTTGACTTTTTCCACATTATGTTACAGCCTTATTCTAAAATGGACTAAATAAAAACAAATCCTCAGCAATCTACACACAATACCCCATAAAGACAAAGCGAAAACAGGTTTTTAAAAAATGTTGCAAATTGATAAAAAAAAAGAATATTCCTTATTTACATATGTATTCAGATCCTTTGCTATGAGACTCAAAATTGAGCTCAGGTGCATTCTGTTTCCATTGATCATCCTTGAGATGTTCCTACAACTTGATTGGAGTCGACCTGTGGTAAATTCAATTGATTGGACATGACTTGGAAAGGCACACACCTATCTATATAAGAACCCACAGTTGACAGAGCATGTTAGAGCAAAAACCAAGCCATGAGGTCAAAGGAATTGTCCGTAGAGCTCCGAGTTCCGAGACAGGATTGTGTCGAGGCACAGATCTAGGGAAGGGTACCAAAACATTTCTGCAGCATTGAAGGTCTCCACGAGCACAGTGGCATTCTTAAATGGAAGAAGTTAGAAACCACAAAGACTCTTCCTAGAGCTGGCCGCCCGGCCAAACTGAGCAATCGGAGGAGAAGGGCCTTGGTCAGGGAGGTGACCAAGAAGCCAATGGTCACTCTGACAGAGCTCTAGAGTTCCTCTGTGGAGATGGGAGAAGCTTCCAGAAGGACAACCATCTCTGCAGCACTCTACCAATCAGGCCTTTATGGTAGAGTGGCCAGACGGAAGCCACTCCTCAGTAAAAGGCATATGACAGCCTGCTTGGAGTTTGTCAAAAGGCACCTAAAGACTCTCAGACCAGAAGAAACAAGATTCTCTGGTATGATGAAACCAAGATTGAACTAAGGGAACTCTCATGACATCTGGAGGAAACCTGGTACCATCCCTACGGTGAAGCATGGTGGTGGCAGCATAATGTTGTGGGGATGTTTTTCAATGGCAGGGACTGGGAGACTAGCCAGGATCGAGGCAAAGATGAACGAAGCAAAGTACAGAGACATCCTTGATGAAAACCTGCTCCAGGGTGCTCAGGACCTCAGACTGGGGTGAAGGTTCACCTTCCAACAGAACAACGACCCTAAGCACACAGCCAAGACCACGCAAGGGTGACTTCGGGAAAAGTTTCTGAATGTCCTTGAGTGGCCCAGCCAGAGCCCCGACTTGAACCGGATCAAACATCTCTGGATAGACCTGAATATAGCTTTGCAGCAACGCTCCCTTTCCAACCTGACAGAGCTTGAGAGGATCTGCAGAGAAGAATGGGAGAAACTCCCCAAATACAGGTGTGCTAAGCTTGTAGTGTCATTCACAAGAAGCCTCAAGGCTGTTATCGCTGCCAAAGGTGCTTTAACAAAGTACTGAGTTTTGGGTCTGAATACTTACATAAATGTGATATTTCAGTTTTTTATTTTTATAAATGAGCAAAAATGCGTGCCACTTTCTCAATAATTGACGCTTCCGCGTTGTGCTGTTAATTTATTTATAATAGTTTTCAAAACCAATGAAGATGTCCAGTGAAAGCACATATGCAATTTGTTTACACAACAACAGTATAGACTTGGAAACACAAACCTCTACGGGATCGGTGTCCCTATACCGGGACTGTTGAGCTAAAGTGCGCTAATGTGATTAGCATTACGTTGTAAGTAACAGCAAACTTTCCTGGACATAGACATGTCTTATATGGGCAGAAATCTTACATTTGTGTTAATCTAACTGCACTGTCCAATTTACAGTAGCTATTACAGTGAAAAAATGCCATGCTATTGTTTGAGGAGATTGTACAACAACCAAAAAACTTTTATCACGGCAACTGGTTTGCTACATTCACCTTTGAAGGTAAATAATGTACTTACATTCAGTAATCTTGCTCTGATTTGTCATCCTGAGGGTCCCAGAGATAAAATGTAGCATAGTTTTGTTTGATAAAATCAATTGTTATATTCAAATGTAGGAACTGGGTTCTACAGTTTGAACCCCTGCTGTCTCTGGCTCCACACCCACCCCACCTGGCCATCTACATGTGTGAAAGTGTACAAGCTAATGATACATCATGTAAGACATTCCTGGGCGTGTGTAAAGTTAAATATTGTATTACCATATCATTGTTGTATGTTCTCTATAGTTATGTACTTGAACATGTATCAATTGACCAATTCGGCACATTTGGGCAGACTTGATACAAATACTATGCAGTATTGCAATGCTCCACTGGATTAATCTGAAACTTGGCACACACACTGATGCCATCTAGTGGCCAAAATCTAAATTGCGCCTAAACTGCAATATTATATTATGGCCTTTCTCTTGCATTTCAAAAATGATGGAACAAACATGTTTTTGGAAAAAGCATGTTTTTTTGTTTGTATTATCTTTTACTAGATCTAATGTGTTATATTCCACTGACTGGTTTTGACAGGTTCTTCTAAGTTCTTTTGACTGGTTCTGAGACCTTCTAACTTACTCACCTGGCTATGAACATCTCCAGATCATCCACTGCTTCCTATGTCTAACATATTCTGGATCTGACACATTCTGACTGGTTCTGACCAATTCTGACTAGTTCTGATTAGTTCTAATGACCATGTCACTCACTCACCCGGCTACAAACATCTCAAGGTCTCCATCGTTGTCTACGTCGGTGACAGCCACTCCGTAGTTGAGCTGGGTGGGATTGTTGTCATAGTCCGGAGGAAGCATGGTCTCTGTGACCGCTGAGAACATGGGCTCTGACCGTTGGGCCGCAGAGAGGACAGGGAGGAATATACACACCCACAGGGACATCATCACCTGTAGACAGAATCACAACCTTAGGGATGCAAAATTTGAGCATCTTTCCCAAAATTCCAAAGTTTTCTGGAAATCTTGGTTGAAAAATTCTACATTTTCTGCATATTCCCTTCCGATTCAGGAAATCTCCTAAGCAGGATTTCTGGATAACCTTGATATGTTGGTCAAATTAGCATAATTTTGCAACCCTCAACACCCTCAGAACAGCTGGGCAGTGGAGATGAAAATATGACATCACATTGACATCATATTCTGGATGAAAACTGTCTTTCTGGTTGAGAAGATTATAACGAGAACCAAACCAAATAGTCACTATTACAACCAGGTAAATACTTGTTTTTTCATAACAAAATGTAATGGAAAAGGTGTCGGGCATATTGTAACCGTCGATGGCCACCAGATTATCACCAGTTGATCTCGCATTAAACCATCAATAAGTGCTAAATTCACCAACACAGCTGATCTCATTTGCAACCATTATTGGTCACCTCATAACCGCACCCTAAAAGCTGATGTCGATGACACCTTAGTTCTGCTTGCTACCAAAGTCTTTGAATATACAGTACCAGTCAAAAGTTTGGAAACACCTACTCATTCAAGGGTTTTTCTTTATTTTTATTATTTTCTACATTGTAGAATAATAGTGAAGACATCAAAACTATGAAATAACACAACCAGCTTCATGAAGAAATCACCTGGAATGCATTTCAATTAACAGGTGTGCCTTTTCCAACAGTCTGAGCACTTGCTGGCTGCTTTTCCTTCACTCTGTGGTCCAACTCATCCCAAACCATCTCAATTGGGTTGAGGTCGGGTGACTGTGGAGGCCAGGTCATCTGATGCAACACAACATCACTCTCCTTCTTGGTCAAATAGTCCTTACACAGCCTGGAGGTGTGTTTAGAGTCATTGTCCTGTTGAAAAACTGGATGGCGTATCGCTGCAGAATGCTGTGGTAGCCATGCTGATTAAGTGTGCCTTGAATTCTAAATAAATCACAGACAGTGTCACCAGCAAAGCACCCCCACACCATCACACCTCCTCCTCCATGCATCAAGGTTGGGAACCACACACGCGGAGATCCTCCGTTCACCTACTTCGCGTCTCACTAAAAAACTCAAATTTGGACTCATCAGACCAATGGACAGATGTCCACTGGTCTAATGTCTATTGCTCGTGTTTCTTGGCCCAAGCAAGTCTCTTCTTATTATTGATGTCCTTAGGTAGTGGAATGAAATAAATGAAACGGAGTCAATCAATCGACCACGAAGGCCTGATTCACGCAGTCTCCTCTGAACAGTGGATGTTGAGATGTGTCTGTTTCTTGAACTCTGTGAAGCATTTATTTGGGCTGCAATTTCTGAGGCTGGTAACTCTAATGAACTTATCCTCTGCAACAGAGGTAACTCTGCGTCTTTTTCCTGTGGCGGTCCTCATGAGAGTCAGTTTCATCATAGCACTTCATGGTTTTTGTGACTGCACTTAAAGAAATGTTCCGAATTGACTGACCTTCATGCCTTAAAGTAATGCTGGACTGTCATTTCTCTTTGCTTATTTGAGCTGTTCTTGCCATAATATGGACTTGGTCTTTTACCAAATAGGACTATCTTATGTATACCTATCCTACCTTGCCACAACACAACTGATTGGCTCAAACGCATTAAGAAGGAAAGACGTTTTCAAAATGTACTTTTAACATGGCACACCTGTTAATTGAAATGCATTCCAGGTGACTACCTCATGAAGCTGGTTGAGAGAATGCCAAGAGTGCGCAAAGCTGTCATCAAGGGAAAGGGTGGCTACTTTGAAGAATCTAAAATCTAAAATATATTTTCATTTGTTTAGGTGTCTTCACTATTATTCTACAATGTAGAAAATAGTGAAAATAAAGAAAAACCCTTGAATGAGTAGGTGTGTCCAAACTTTTTGACTGGTACTGTATATTCGCCCTCTGGTGGGTATTATCATCAGAAAAACTTAGTCCTACATTTTGACCAGACTATTTAACAATCATTCCGTACAACTGAAATAATCTCTACTGTGGCAATTTTTGTATGCATGGAAAACTTATGTTACCCTACTCTTACTATTTGATCAGTTTCCAATCCATGCAGTCCATTAAATACCACTGTCTTTTTTTTATTGTCTGGTATGGCCATTTCTTATAAAGATCTGGAGTAAAATATTCCTGGACTGTCCATATTTGAAATGTGGAACTAAATTTCGTGATTCATTTTTTTTTTTTTGTCAAAATAACATTTAGGCTAATAAAGTTATTTCAATTGGCATATATTATACAGTATTATTTTGCCATTTAAGATGAAACTTTTGAATGAAATATAGGCCTCCTTCTTCTATATTCTTATACTCAAATATCTTTTACAGCCTTACGGTTTTTGATGCTCCTGATGCTCGATATTTCATTGCGGGTGGGAGTAGAGAACCTAGAAGCAGCTGTCTGGTATCATAATCACTTGACACAGATCGGCTAGTTTATTCTTGTGGGCTGTAATGCGTAGCACAGTACTACATTATGCCCGTTGGTTGCAAGGCTCTCGTCATGTCTTCATAAAAAATCATTCTGACCACTAAAAAGACAATAACAAAACAGTCTTCTACAACCTGTATACAACCTAATCATGACGTCATAATGAGGAAATGGCAACCAGTTTTGACCGCTGGGGAAGGTCATTCCCATTGTAAATGTCAAGCACACACACACATACACACACTGAACCTGATGGCCTTATAAAAGCTGACAACTTGATTTACCAACTGACTGTATAAACACCATAAGCCATCATCACAGTCCCTCAGTTCTAATGTAATACAACAGAACCATTCTCATCTCAGCTCCCTAGTGCTGTGGATTCACTCACTGCTTAGTGCTTACACACACCGTTCTGCTTTGCCTCTGTCTGGGTGATATATGACTCTTTAACATCCTCCTCAACAATTCAATTTGAGATAAAACGGCATCATTGTCCCAGTAATCGGGGTAGGGTAATAGCAAGCTGTGTGTGTGTGTTTGTGTGTGTGTGTGTTTGTGTGTGCGTGCACGTCCATGTGTACATCCGTGTGTCAGAGGAGGCTGGTAGGAGGGGCTATAAGTGGACGGGCTCATTGTAATGGCTGGAATAAAATAAATGGAACGGAGTCAAACATGAGCTTTCCATATGTTTGATACAGTTCCATTCATTCCATTCCAGGCATTACAATGAGCCCATCCTCCTATAGCTCCTCCCACCAGCCTCCTTGGCCGTGTGTGTGTGTGTGTGTGTGTGTGTGTGTGTGTGTGTGTTGGCAGCACAGTGATAAGAGGGTAGCGTTCAGCAAAGACAGTCTTGCGTTCATCGCCTCTGGGTTAATGAATGGTAGAGAAGGGAAGAGATGTGGCCGTTTCTACCCATTAGAAGCGAGCATAATGACTGATGAGTCTGGGAAATACAGGCCGTTTTACAGGCCTGCTAATGCTCTGTAATAGATAAGAGGGCAGGACATACATTATAAAAGGGGAGGACAGGAAGGGATAGATGAGTAATGGAACTTTGACTGAAACTATAACTTCACAAAATATGAAGGAAAATGTGTTATGTTTTATAGGTGCAATGTTGGCCAGTGGTTGGTGAGAAAGTTTAAGGGTATACCACTTAAATAGAAACAAACTAACAAAATACATGCATTGATCAATTAATAATTACCGACGCTGCACACTCTTACCCTACTACAAAGATTAAAGATGTGTCACGTTGTATAATGATAGGAGGCAGGGAACCAGGTGTGCATAATGAGACAAGACAGTACGGTGGTAATGAATCCAATTCAGTGACGCCTAGAAGGCCAGTGACGTAGACCTCCGGAGCTGGTGAACGGAATGAGCAGCAGTACCGGGGGGATCCGTGGCAAGATGGCACCGACAGAGGGCTGTCTCGCTTCTAGTCCTTAAGAAACTTTGCAGTATTTAGTTTTTTTATGTATTATTTCTTATATTGTTAGCCCAGAAAATCTTAAGTTTTAATACATACAGCCGGGAAGAATTACTGGATATCAGAGCGACGTCTACTTACCAGCACAATGACCAGGAATACGACTTTCCCACCCAGGGCATTTTAACTTCTTGAGCCTATGGGGGCGCCATTTCGACTTTGTAAAAATGAGTTCCCAAATTAAACTGCCTCGTACTCAATTCTTGCTCGTACAATATGCATATTATTATTACTATTGGATAGAAAACACTCTCTAGTTTCTAAAACCGTTTGAATTATTTCTCTGAGTGAAACAGAACTCATTCTGCAGCACATTTCCTGTCAGGGAGTGAGATTTCAGAAATCGAGGTCCCTGTTCTGAGGTCAGTTTATAAGTCCCCATGTAAGCCATCGGGCTACATGCACTGCATACGTCTTCCTCTAGATGTCAGTAAGCGGGGAGAATTTGAATGGAGTGGATTGCGCAATCTGGGACCCTATATAAGACCGTGGAACGGAAGTACCGTCCTTTTCAACGGTGCGCCTGGCGCAAGAAGACATCACAATGGCGTCCTGCAAACGCTTTCGTTTTAGTAGTTCTATATCTCCGGTCATGTTTTTATTCGTTATAGGTGTTAAAGACATCATAAGGTAGTTAATTTAAACCGACTTATAGCAGTTTATAGCAGTTTATTGCGATTTTCTGGGATTTCTTTGTCATGCGCTTTCACGAGTTGGACACGTCTCCAGTGGGTGGCTATCGTTAGCTGCTATTTCGACAGGAGAAGAGGACATCTTTCAACCCAAAGACGATTGTTCTGGAGAAAGGACACCTTGCCCAAGATTCTGATGGAAGCTCAGCTAATAGTAAGCAGTCTTTATGCTGTTAATTCGTACTTATGTTGACAAATGTCAAATAATAATTCCGCCATGAATTATGGTGCGGTCTCGCTTTGGCGCACGCTGTATTGCGCAGTAACGTTAATTTTAAAAATCTAACACAGCGATTGCATTAAGAACTAATTTATCTTTCATTTGCTGTCCAACTTGTATTTTTTAGTCAAGTTTATGAATAGTTTTCGATTAGAATAGGTGCCTCTCCAAGATGGCGCCGGACAGATTGCTTGAGGTTTTGGACACTATTCTCATTGTATAAGCACGATTTGTGCCGCTAAATATGCACATTTTCGAACAAACTCTATATGCATTGTGTAATATGATGTTATAGGACTGTCATCTGAAGAATTCTGAGAAGGTTAGTGAAAAAATTAATATATTTTGGTGGTTTATACGTTATCGCTATTTTTGCCTTGAATCAATGCTGTTGTGATGTTTGCTATTGTGGTAAGCTAATATAACGCTATATTGTGTTTTCGCTGTAAAACACTTAGAAAATCTGAAATATTGGCTGGATTCACAAGATCTGTGTCTTTCATTTGCTGTACGCTGTGTATTTTTAAGAAATGTTTTATGATGAGTAATTAGCTAATACACGATGGTCTCTGTAGTTATTCTAGTCGCTTTGGTGAGAGTTGTGATGGTGGCTGCAATGGTAAACTATGATTTATACCTGAAATATGCACATTTTTCTAACAAAACATATGCTATACAATACATATGTTATCAGACTGTCATCTGATGAAGTTGTTTCTTGGTTAGTGGCTATTTATATCTTTATTTGGTCGAATTTGTGATAGCTACTGATGGAGTAAAAAAATGGTGGAGTAAAAAAGTGGTGTCTTTTGCTAACGTGGTTAGCTAATAGATTTACATATTGTGTCTTCCCTGTAAAACATTTTAAAATTCAGAAATGATGGCTGGATTCACAAGATATGTATCTTTCATTTGGTGTCTTGGACTTGTGATTTCATGAACATTTTATTATATGATATCCCTGTGGCTTTAGGCTAGGCTATGCTAGTCAGCTTTTTTGATGGGGGGGATCCCGGATCCGGGTTTGAGAGGTGTTAGAGGTTAACTGATTCCAGAGGCCTACCCAATACAACGCCGCCGTAGAAGAGGGAGAGGCAGTGGCGCGCACACCACCCACCGCTTCCAAGTATATTACTCGTTAATGTCCAGTCCCTAGATAACAAGGTCGATGAAATCAGGGCAAGGGTTGCTTTCCAGAGAGACATCAGGGATTGTACCATACTCTGTTTCACAGAAACATGGCTCTCTCAGGATATGCTGTCTGAGTCGGTACAGCCACCTGGATTCTCAGTGCGTTGCGCTGAATAAACATCTCCAGGAAGAAGGGCTGGGGGTGTATGTTTCATCATTAACGACTCATGGTGTAATTGTAACAACATACCGGACCTCAAGTCCTTTTGTTCACCTGATCTAGAATTCCTCACAATCAAATGCGACCGTATTATCTCCCAAGAGAATTCTCATCGATTATTGTCACAGCCGTGTATATCCCCCCTCAAGACGATACCACGACGGCCCTCAAGGAACCTCACTGGACTTTATGCAAACTGGAAACTATATATACTGAGGGTGCATTTATTGTAGCTGGGGATTTTAACAAAGCATATTTGAGAACAAGGCTACCTAAATTCTATCAGCATATTGATTGCAACAATCACGCTGGAAAAACACAGGACCACTGTTACCATAACTTCCGTGACGCATACAATTCCCTCCCGCGCCCTCCTTTCGGCAAATCTGACCACGACTCCATTTTGCTCCTCCCTTCCTATAGGCAGAAACTCAAACAGGAAGTACCCGTGCAAAGGACTATTCAACGCTGGTCTGACAAATCGGAATCCACGCTTCAAGATTGTTTTGATCACGCGGACTGGGATATGTTCCGGGTGGCCTCAGAGAATAATATCAACGTATGCGCTGATTTGGTGAGTGAGTTGTACCCACTGTGACTATTAAAACCTACCCTAACCAGAAACCGTGGATAGATGGTGGCATTTGGGCAAAACTGAAAGTGTGAACCACCACATTTAACCATGGAAAGGTGACTGAGAATATGGCTGAATACAAACAGTGTAGTTATTCCCTCCGGTGGTGTCCGTGACATGGCTGGTTTTCGTTTTGAAGTCCAAGATCGTCTGTAGACCCTGCCATATACGTCTCGTGTCTGAGCAGACAAACTAAAACACCTTTTTGCCCACTTTGAGGATAATACAGTGCCACCAATGCGGCACGCTACCAAGGACAGTGGGTTATCCTTCCCCGTGGCCGATTTGAGCAAGACATTTAAACGCGTTAACCCTCGCAAGGATCCCTAGCCGCGTTCCACAGAGCATGCGCAGACCCGCTGGCTGGTGTGTTTATAGACATATTCAATCTCTCCCTATCCCTGTCTGCTGTCCCCACATGCTTCAAGATGGCCACCATTGTTCCTGTACCCAAGAATGCAAAGGTGACTGAACTTAATGACTATCGCCCCGTATCACTCACTTCTGTCAACATGAAGTGCTTTGAGAGACTAGTCAAGGATCATATCACCTTCATCTTAACTGTCACCCTAGACCCACTTCAATTTGCTTACCGCCCAAATAGGTCAACAGATGATGCAATCGCCATCACACCGCACACTGTCCTATCCCATCTGGACAAGAGGAATAGCTCTGTAAGAATGATATTCATTGACTATAGCTCAGCATTCAACACCCTAGTACCCTCCAAGCTCATCATTAACTTGAGGCCCTAGGTCTCAACCCCGCCCTGTGCAATTGGGTCCTGAACTTCCTGACGGGCCGCCCCCAGGTGGTGAATAGTAGGAAACATCTCCACTTAGCTGAACCTCAAAACTGGGGTCCCACAAGGGTGTGTGCTCAGGCCCCTCCTGTACTCCCTGTTCACCCATGACTGCGTGGCCATGCACGCCTCCAACTCAATCATCAAGATTGCAGACGACACAACAGTAGCAGGCTTGATTACCAACAATGACGAGACAGCCTACAGGGAGGAGGTGAGGGACAAACTGAAATGGACAAACTGAAATGGTCCACCCACACAGACAGTGTGGTGAAGAAGGCGCAACAGCGCCTCTTCAACCTCAGGAGGCTGAAGAAATATAGCTTGTCACCTAAAACCCTCACAAACTTTTACAGATGTACAATTATGAGCATCCTGTGAGCTGTATCACCGCCTGGTATGGCAACTGAACCTCCCACAACCACAGGGCTCTCCAGAGGGTGGTGTGGTCTGCACAACGCATCACCGGGGGCAAACTACCTGCACTCCAGGACACCTACAGCACACAATGTCACAGGGAGGCCAAAAAGATAATCAAGGACAAAACCACGCGAGCCACTGCCTGTTCACCCAGCTACCATCCAGAAGGCGAGGTCAATACAGGTGCATCAAAGCTGGGACCGAGAGACCGCTTCTATCTCAAGGACATCAGACTGTTAAACAGCCATCACTAGCACAGAGAGGCTGCTGCCTACATACAGACTTGAAATCATTGTCCACTTTAATAAATGGAACAGTAGTCACTTTAATATTGCCACTTTAATAATGTTTACATATCTTGCATTACTCATCTCATATGTATATACTGTATTCTATACTATCTATTGCATCTTAGCCTATGCCACTCTGTCATTGCTCATCCATATATTTGTATATTTATATATTCGTATTCCATTCCTTTACTTAGATTTGTGTGTATTAGGTATTTGTTGTGGAATTGTTAGATATTACTTGTTAGATATTGCTGCACTGTCGGAACTAGAAGCACAAGCATTTCGCTACACTCGCAATGACATCCGCTAACCATGTGTATGTGACCAATAAAATTTGATTTGATTTATTATTAGATCCTTTGTTAAGCTAGCTTGGTGCCAAACCAAGACAGAGGTATTACACAAGCTCTACTGCTGCAATGAGACAGCAGCTGCATCTCAATGGTCTAACGTGGCATCCTCTCTTCCCCTCCTTTCTTAATTTGCACTTATCCAAGAGTTGGAACTGTGTTAATCTCAATAGTCTAAAAAAGTATCTTTCTTCTCATTTCTCCTTCCTCTGCACTGATCGGACAACAACACGTCTACCAAGTATTTTTGCTTTCACCAGTCCAGCTCTTTCACAACAGGAGAGGAGCAGAGAGGACAGGACGGAACCCTGCTAGTACATTAGGCTTCTACGGTACTACTTTACCCCTATGTAGCTATGACTCATATGAAATATGTTTGTCATATATGATATATCTAGTTGTATTTGAGCTGTGAGTAAACTCAGTTACTGATATGCCAACTAAATCAAAACCCACTCTCACACAACCAACAACTCGTACATCAGTGAACAATACAGAAATATAGTCCAAAACCTGCTTTCTTTATGGAAAATAACCAAATGCTCTCCTTCAATACAATAGAATATCACTCTCAATTACGAAATAAAACGATTTGACAGATTGGAACACTGTCGTTTGAAATGGTGAGATGTTTTGGACTTTATTTATGGGGCCATAAAGAGGCCATTACAGTACAGTATGCAAACATCAGCAAGTGTTCACGCCGTGCTCAAATCTTGATAAGACTGCGACAAAGAGCACCATGCAGCACCAGCATCTTCACTTTCACAACACGCTGTATGGAGGCTCCTCTCTGTGAAGGACACCATCACTGCACCCCTCAAACACACACACTTATCGGGAACGCACGCACACACACACGCGTGCATGAACACACACACACACACACACACACAGAGAGAACCACCATCAGTGAATTAAAACTGTTCCAGACACACTGAGTTGAGCTTAGTCATAATCATTCTGACCAATCAACAGTTTAGAGGAATGCTACTTCATCAGGAGATTTTCCCGAAAAAGTGAAAAGCAGCAAGAGCCCTCATCACACACACAAACACACACCATCTTCAAATCAGAGCCAAGGCACTTATACAATCATACTAATGGCCAATTACAACACTTACTGCTCTCAAATAGGTCCAACTTGACACTCAGTACAAACTACGAATGTACTTAAATATTTCACTGCAATTCAATCACATCTGATTAGCTCTGAAAAATAATTAATAACTGATTAGCTCAGGAAAAAAAAAATAATAATAATGAGTCACACTTTATTTGGATAGTCCATTGTAGATGCTCTACAGATGGTCATAACATCTGTTGATATGCAACTGTTTGCTAATGTTAGGGTTAGGTTTGGAATGAGGGTTAGAGTAAAGGTTAAGGTTAGGGCTAGGACAAGGGTAAGGGTTAACTTGAGGGTTAGGATAGGGGTTATAATATGTTATTTTCATCAACCATTAATTCATTAATTCATTAATGTAATTATTACAATAAATAAATCCATTCTAGCCTAGATACAAATGACTTAGCCTGCACAGACATTACTTCAAATCCATAATATATTATCTTGCAAATAGCTTTGGAACAACTATTATCCTATATCAAATATATATAACACACAAATTAAAAGTTTTGCAGCGACTATTCAGCATCACTGAACATTACAGCATATTGTATATAGGCTACCCAATCCCGCAAACCTTTGACTTGGGTATCAACTTTACACTGTAGTCTAGTTGCCTACCTACCTACCTACCTACCTACCTACCTACCTACCTACCTACCTACCTACCTACCTACCTACCACAAACATATTGTACAAGCTTAGAATAGAACCCATATCAACACATCATTGTCCATGCGCTCGTATGATAAAATATAACATAATATCACTGTGTTGAATGATGACGAGCTAAACTTTCCACAGACGCGCTCAGAGCATCCTATCCGCGCGCCGTCCAGTTAAGTACAGTAGCCTACCGCCGCAGAACTATCAAAAGACCCAGGGTACTCACTCGCAATCACATGGACACACCAACGCAACTATTCCTCCAGCGCCAGAAAGAGTAAGAGGGGACGAGTCAGCGAATTCTGTAGAGACAAGCCACTTCACGTCTCTTGGGTACCAGACTTCTTCAACCATTTACACTAGTTAGAAAATAAAAGCTTTATGAAATCATTTGTGTCAGATTTAAACCAATCGGCAGACACGTGCGTGAGGTTTTAGGAGGCAGCCAATGGATAGTGCGGAAAGGGAGACGTGGGCGGGTGGAGTGTATATTTTCTCAGGTGCTCATTAAAATATTAAGTGAGTTGCAGCGGGGACCCGGGACTGGGAGATGCGATGGTTATTCGGCTAAGAGGATGCTTCAATGCCTTTACATTTCATCCTCATCATGATTCATACTTGCGTACAGAATCTGTGAAACTTTTATACTCTTTACATCTTATATATCCAAATATAGGCTGTAGGATAACCGTTTTCACCAATCAAAGCATGTTGTCTGCCCCTCATATGTAATGGCAATAATCCAAACGCAGAAAAAAACACATCCATGTGAAAATGAATTCCACTCAAAAATAGGCTTAACTTTTTGCAGCTCAGGTGCTATTGGTCTGTCTAGTTTGCCACTATTTAAATTATGGTAGCATTTTATGATATGTTACCTGCAGTAGCAATCCTACCGCAGGGTCATTTTTATAGATAAGAGAATCTCTCTGCTCTCAATTTGCAAGGAACATATCACAGACTGTGGGTAGAAGAATAGAAACACAACATTTGCACAAGGCATAGGCTTGTACTTCAGAATGGCAGTACCCTCCAGTGAACTAAGTAATGTTACATCAAACAGTGTTATAACACTGAGCAATCCTGCTCTCTCTGCAGTCACAATTTATCTACAGAGAGCTAAGTGAGGAGATTGGAATTGAGTTGGTGCTGCTCAGACACTGATCAGACTAACACGCACACGTGTGTGTGTTGCTGCTGGTCTGCAGTTGTATAATTCCCTGGTCATGCTCTGATGACCTAGCCTCCCTGCGACCCCCAGCGAAATGAGATGTGTGGTGTGTGTGTCTCTCTCTCTCTCTGTGTGTGTGTGTGTGTGGTGTGTGTGTGTGTGTGTGTGTGTGTGTGTGTGTGTGTGTGTGTGTGTGTGTGTGTGTGTGTGTGTGTGTGTGTGTGTGTGTGTGTGTGTGTGTGTGTGTGTGTGTGTGTGTGTGTGTGTGTGTGTGTGTGTGTGTGTGTGTTCGCGCGCTTGTGTTTGTATGCACTCCCCACTGAAATGAGACGTTCACTTCTTCAAGGACGTCTCCCACCATAATTTAATGCCAGTGAGGTTGGGATGCTTAAAACACACAAACTACTGAGGTCATAAACTTAGTAAACCTATATACACTATATACTGTATACAAAAGTATATGGACACCCATTCAAATTAGTGGATTTGGCTATTTCAGCCACACCCATTACTGACTGGTGTATAAAATCGGGCACCCAGCCATGCAATCTCCATAGACAAACATTGGCAGTAGAATGGCCTTACTGAAGAGCTCAGTGACTTTCAACGTGACACCGTCATAGGATGGGACCTTTCCAACAAGTCAGTTTGTCAAATTTCTACCCTGCTAGAGCTGCCCCGGTCAACTGTAAGTGCTGTTATTGTGAAGTGGAAACGTCTAGGAGCATCAACGGCTCGGCCGCGAAGCGGTAGGCCACACAATTTCACAGAACGGGACCACCAAGTGCTGAAGCGTAAATATCGTCTGTCCTCAGTTGCAACACTCACTACCGAGTTCCAAACTGCCTCTGGAAGCAACGTCAGCACAAGAACTGTTCGTCAGGAGCTTCATGAAATTGGTTTCCATGGCTGAGCAGCCGCACACAAGTGTAAGATCCCCAACACCAACATCTAGTGGAAAGCTTTCCCAGAAGAGTGGAAGATGTTATAGCAGCAAATGGGGGACCAACTCCATATTAATTCCCGTGATTTTGGAATGAGAAGTTTGACGAGCAGGTGTCCACATACTTTTGGTCATGCAGTGTACCTCTGTAATATACTGTTATACACTGTGTGTGTGTCTGTGTATGTGTGTGTACTGTTATTGTCTTTAACATACCGTGTAAATCCCTATGTCTTGTCAATTAACCATCAAATAAAGAAAATGATTTGGAACATAAATAATATATAGAGAATTTTGATCTTTCCACACTATTCTTACAGACTTTTAAAAGTAGTTTAATTTATCATTTGAAAACAGGAAATTCCTGTAAAATTATGTAAGCAAAAAATATAACATCTCCAGATGGAAGTTCATTCATATTGTTTTTATCTGCACAGCAAAGTTCAAAATACCTTGTAGGGTAGAAGTACAAGCCAACATTAAAGAATGTAAGCAAAATGTGTTGGAACTTACCTGCAGTTCAGGTTTACTCTGTGTGCTATTCCCATGTGGCTGGTTACAATGTTATTTATGTGGGACACTGGGATACAGTGCTTTCAGAAAGTACTCATACACGTTGACTTATTCCACATTTTGATAAATGGGGGGTGGCAGTGAACAGCAATCTTCAAGTGTTTCCACAGATTTTCAATGGGATTCAGGTCTGGGCTTTGGCTGGGCCATTCAAGGACTTTCACATTCTTGTTCTGAAACCATTCCAGTGTTGCTTTAGGTGTATGCTTGGGGTCATTGTCCTGTTGGAATGTAAATCTTCACCCCCAGTCTAGGATTGTTGGGGATGGTATTAGATTGGTGATGAGCTGTGCCTGGTTTTCTCCAGACATAGCACTTTGCATCCAAGCCAAATAGTTACATTTGTTTCATCAAACCACAAAATCTTATGATTTTATGATCTCAAAGTCTTTCACATGCCTTTTTGCAAACACCAGGAGTGCTGTCAATTGCCTTTTTCTCTGGAGTGGCTTCTCTCTGGCCACTCACCCATAAAGCCCAGATTGGTGAAGTGCTGTAGAGACTGTTGTTGTTCTGTCAGGTTCTCCCATCTCAGCCAAGGAACTCTGTAGATCTGTCAGAGTGGTCATCGGGTTCATGGTCACCTCCCTGACCAAGGTCCTTCTTGCCCGGTTGGTCAGTTTGGTCGGGCGGCCAGCTCTAGGCAGAGTCTGGGAAGTTCCATATTTTTCCCAATTCTTAATGATGGAGACCACTGTGCTCTTGGAAACATTCAACACTCTAGAAATTTTTTTACCCTTCCCCAGATATGACTCATCACAATTCTATCTCAGCGATCTACGGACAGTTCCTTGGACTTCATAGTATAGTTTCTGCTCTGACATGCATTGTCAACTGTGGGACTTATATAGACAGGTGGGGTTCTTTCTAAATCATGACAAAACATTTTAATTTGCCACAGGTGGACTCCATTCATGTTGTAGTGACATCTCAAGGATGATCAAAGGAAATTAGATACACCTGAGCTCAATTTGGAGTGTCGTAGCAAAATGGTGTGAATACTTATGTAAATATATATTTATGTATTTCATTTTAAATATATTTGAAAAAAATTCTAAAAACATGTTTTCCCTTTGTCATTACGGGGTATTGTGTGTGTATATGTGTGATAATTGTTGTTGCTATTATTATTTTGAATTCAGGCTGTAACATAACAAAGGTGGAATAAGTCAAGGGGTATGAATACTTTCTGAAGGTACTGTATATCTATGGTTGAGTGATTGAGGCGTCTTTCAGTTAGAGAGTGACTTTTCCTCAGGGAGACATAGTGACAAACGTCAGACTGGAAAAACCCTGGAAACAATGTATTGCCCACACACACGCCATTCTAAATCTATCGCTCAATGATAGTAGGACTTCCTGACTCTGTCGCAGAATCAGGGTCCTGCGTGAGTTGAGTCATGGGAAACATGTGTGTGTGTGTGTGTGTCGTAAATTCCACTTCCTCTCCATCAATTCCCGATCTTCCCCTTACTCAGCTAATAAACCCCTGCATCTATCACCCACACTCATAGACACCGTTCTAAGACCGTGCATGCCCTTTCCCCTGTTGGAATTATCCTGATCTTAAAATAGCAGAAGTCCTTTTTCAGGAGTTTTACTACGGTGAGAAGAAATGTCCCTCTCATAGTGGTAGGCTGTCTAGTGCTACAGCATTTTGATTAATCTCTTCTGAGCTCTGTTATCAACGACTGTATGACTGCAAACACAAAGACACACACACACACACAACCCCCATCTAGACACACACACTGTGCTCATGCTGTGATGAATCTCCTCTGTGCAGGGCGGTGAAAGGGAGAACACTTCTCATATCATTAAGCTTTAGTAATGGTCCCCATGCAGTGAACCCTCTGGCACGGTGACTCTCACTCTGCTGGCTAACTAGCCTGCTATGGGCTGGGGAGGGATGGAGAGTGCAGGCACTAGATGGCTAGGTCGGAAGGGACATAAATGGTCATACAATTGACTATTAACTGCACACTATTTACTGGAAGCACAGTGCAGTTCACCAGGCTGAATTCTAAGACGTTCTTGCCCTGCAAACTGCTCTGGATGAGTGCATACATTCATATATATTCCCACGCTTTTACACCACAAGACAACTAAATTGTCACCCCGTGTGTATGTATTTTTAGATCAGTATGTGCATACAGTACCGGTCAAAAGTTTGGAAACACCTACTCATTCAAGGGTTTTTCATTATTTTTACTATTTTTACATTTGTTAAACAAATCTAAATATATTTTATATTTGCGATTCTTCAATGTAGCCACCATTTGCCTTGATGACAGCTTTGCACACTCTTGGCATTCTCTCAACCAGCTTCATGAGGTAATCACCTGGAATGCATTTCAATTGATTGTGTGCCTTGTTAAAAGTTCATTTGTGGAATTTATTTCCTTCTTAACGCGTTTGAGACAATCAGGTGTGTTGTGTTAAGGTAGTGGTGGTATACAGAAGATAGCCCTATTTGGTAAAAGACCAAGTCCATATTATGGGAATAACAGCTCAAATAAGCAAAGAGAAACGACAGTCTATCATTACTTTACGACATGAAGGTCAGTCAATTCTGAACATTTTAAGAACATTGATAGTTTCTTCAAGTGCAGTCACAAAAACCATCAAGCGCTATGATGAAACTGGCTTTCATGAGGACCGCCACAGGAAAGGAAGACCCAGAGTTACCTCTGCTGCAGAGGATAAGTTCATTAGAGTTACCATTCTCAGAAATTGCAACCCAAATATATGCTTCACAGAGTTCAAGTAAAAGACACATCTCAACATCAACAGTTCTGAAGAAACTGAATGAACCAGGCCTTCATGGTCAAATTGCTGCAAAGAAACCACTACTATAGGACACCAATAATAAGAAGAGACTTGTTTGGGCCAAGAAACAAGAGCAATGGACATTAGACCAGTGGAAATCTGTCCTTTGGTCTGATGAGTCCAAATTTGAGATTTCTGGTTCCAACTGCAGTGTCTTTGTGAGACGCAGAGTAGGTGAACGGATGATCTCCGCATGAGTGGTTCCCACCATGAAGCATGGAGGTAGAGGTGTTATGGTGTGGGGGTGCTTTGCTGGTGACACTGTCAGTGATTTATTTAGAATTCAAGGCACACTTAACCTTCATGGCTACCACAGCATTCTGCAGCGATACGCCAACCCATCTGGTTTGCGCTTAGTGGGACTATCATTTGGTATTCAACAGGACAATGACCCAACATACCTCCAGGCTGTGTAAGGGCTATTTGACCAAGAAGGAGAGCGATGCAGTGCTGCATCAGATGACCTGGCCTCCACAATCCCCCAACCTCAACCCAATTGATATAGTTTGGGATGAGTTGGACCACAGGGTGAAGGAAAAGCAGCCAACAAGTGCTCAGCATATGTGGAAAGTCCTTATGTGGGACTGTTGGAAAAGCATTCCAGGTGAAGCTGGTTGAGAGAATGCCAAGAGTTTGTAAAGCTGTCATCAAGGCAAATGGTGGCTACTTTGAAGAATCTCAAATATAAAAAATATTTTGATTTGTTTAACACCTTTTTGGTTACTACATGATTCCATATGTGTTATTTCATATTGTTGATGTATTCACTATTATTCTACCATGTAGAAAATAGTAAAAATTAATTAAAACCGTTGAATGAGTAGGTGTGTCCAAACTTTTGACTGGTACTGTACGTGGGTGTGTGAGCGTGTGTGTTTGTGTGGAATGCATGTGTGCATGTGCGTGTGTGTGTGTGCTTACATGCTCGCACGTTTGTGAACCAGGGTTCTAGAGCCCTGGGCTGAGTGCTGAGATCACGCTTCATACGCATGGGCTGCCTTCCAAATAACACCATGCATATTCCCTTTATAGTTTATTACTTTTGTGCAGGACCCATAAGGCTACGTACTGTAGGGTATTAGGCTGCCGTTTGGGACAGAGACATGCTGCTTGCTTGGTGTGTAGGTTTAGCCACCGACAGGGAGCTCAGTAGATCACCTTTCTCTGACAGCTCTCTTAAATGTCCTTGGCAGACCCCCCCTCCCCCACCCTCTCTCCCTCCATTCACCTCTTCCCTCCCTCCATCCTTTCTTCCCTCCATCCGGCCCAGTCTGGATGCTGCCATATTTCTCTCTTTCTCTCTCCCACTCTTTCTGCACTCTCTCTTCACCCCTTTAAACCTCTCTCTCTCGCTCTCTCTCGCTCTCTCTCTTTATCCTTGAAATTCCTCCTGTGCAATGCCTATATTCTTATCAGTAAAGTAATACAACAATTTGGAATACTGTAGGTGTAGATGCACCTTCCTAATATTGAGTTGCACCCCCTTTTGCCCTCAGAGCAGCCTCAATTTGTAGGGGCATGGACTCTACAAGGTGTCGAAAGCATTCCACAGGGATGCTGGCCCATGTTGACATCAGTGCTTCCCACAGTTGTGTCATGTTGGCTGGATGTCCTTTGAGTGGTGGACCATTCTTGATACACACAGGAAACTGTTGAGCGTGAAAAACACAACAGCGCTGGAGTTGTACCGGTACCCCCTGTATATAGCCCCGCTATTGTTATTTACTGCTGCTCTTTAATTATTTGTTATTCTTATCTCATACTTTCTTCTCTGTATTTTCTTAAAACTGCATTGTTGGTTAAGGGCTTATAAGTAAGCATTTCACTGTAAGGTCTACACCTGTTTTATTCGGCGCATGTGACAAATAACATTTGATGTGATTTGAAACGTTCTTGGCACACTCAAACCGGTGCGATGTCACATTACACCAGGCCTGGGCAATGGCCGGCCAAGGGGCCGGCCAAGGGGCCGTATGCGGCCCGCGACCTGATTCAATACTGCCCGCGGAATCATGCTCAGATCACATAAAGTATTTGCGATAGTAAAGTTCTGAAAAACGTATTTGTTATTCAAATTAAAAGCTCAATGAATTCTCGCCTTTGTGTAATGATTTAACTCCCACTGCTTGTGGGACATTTATTTTGAAGGCACGTATAAATAACAACTGCACAAGGACAGACAGTGACTGACAAGCTGAAACACACGTCACAGTTACAAATAGTAGCTAGCTAGAAATTGCGCAAAAATTTGTTTTTCAAAGATTTCAAAGAAAAGGAAAGTAGACAATGAATGTAGGGTGTTCCAGCAAGAGTGGACATTAAAATATTTCTATATTGAACTATCAGGGAAAGCTGTGTGCTTAGTGTGCAAAGAGAGCTTCGCTGTCTTGAAAGACTGCAACTTGTCCCGACACTTCCAGACTAAGCATGCAGAGACATATAGGAATATTTCTTGTGAGCAGAGGGCAAGTTCATCAAAAGAGTTTCTTTCTCAGTTGCAAAAGCAGTAAGGACTTTTCACAAAACTGCATTCAGCAAACAACAGAATTGCGAGACCTAGCTGTGTACTGTCCCACAAAATTGCATAGCAAGCCATTCGTTGAGGTCGAATTCATTAAAGAATGTTGAATTGAGTAGTTTACATGTAATGTTGAGCTCTCTCTCTCTTGTGTTTTTGTGCATAACCGTTAACAAGAGTTCTGTCTGTGTTGTTAAATGCACAGTGTACTTTTCCCTCTGTGTAGTTCATTGCATAATGAAAATACCTACCAAAAGGAGAACATGGATGTGGTTTATTTCTGTGCATGTTAAAAAAGTAAAATAAGTAGCATTTCTGGACGTGATTTACAGTAGATATATCTGTCAACACAGTCATACACATGATGTACAATCCTGTAATATGATTCTGGCCTGCTATGGCAAAAATATATTCTAATGTGGCCCTCCATGGAAAAGAATTGCCCAGGCCTGCCTTATACCATGCCCCATTCAAAGGCACTTAAAAATGTTGTCTTGCCCATTGAATGGCACACATACACAATCCATGTCTCCATTGTCTTATGCCTTAAAAATCCTTCTTTAATCTGTTTCCTCCATCTACACTGATTGAAGTGGATTTAACAAGTGACATCAATAAGGGATCATAGCTTTCATTTGTATTCACCTGGTCAGTCTATATCATGGAAAGAGCAGGTGTTCCTAACGTTTTGTACACTCAGTGTATATAGACAACAACTTCTAAACATCCGACCAACAAGGAAAAGTACAAGAACCAGGACATATATCCTGTCGAAGAAAAAATATTTGTTTGCCATTCTGTCTCTCTGAACAAAATGTCCCCTCAAAATAATATTTAATATTTTTTACATCATGCGGTTTTGTACACACTCTCTCTTGCACCTCTATCAATCAGGTTTTTAATTTAATGTATGAATATGTGATTTATGTAGCTGGGGCAGATAGTATAAATCTATTGTGTGGAGAGCGCTGATGTTCCTGTATTGATTGACCGTCTTAATAGTGTTTGTTGTTTATCGCTGATCCCGGCAAATAAAGCAAATAAATAGTTCAGATTGAGCTCACTCACAATGATGATCAGTAGTATGGAGGGAGGGAGACAGAGAGGGAGGACAGATATGCAACAAGGCAAGGAGAGGGAGGAAGGGAAAGAGAGAGAAAGCGAGAGCGAGAGAGAGAGAGAGAGAAAGAGCGTCTTGTATGGAGGATGTAGTCTGTTCAGTGATTGAGCACTTTGCTGATGCACACTGCTATAGGACAAGACATGAGCAACAGCTCGAGGGGTGCGAAGCCAGGGTGAGCCATGGCTCAGCACCCCTAGAGCAGATTGTGTATGTTAAGTGCCTTGCTCAAGGGCACAATAGCAAGAGATGGCATCTAGAATTTTCTGCCAGTGCTATGAGGACTGGACTGACCTACATTTTTGGCCTGATCTGCTCCTATATATTTTTGCGTTTGAAGAACATTTGATTTTAACATTTGATTGACAGCTCAGTGTATTATTGTATGCTTAAGGACACACCATGTCCAATTTGGACCCATAGGCGTGCCCACACACACACACACACAAACACACACAAACACATACACGGTCTCCAACCCAAGGCCTAAATCAAGTACAAATCAGGTCGCTCAGATTCTTATTCTCAGAGTTATTTCTATTCCCGGTGAATTTGTCAAATCAATGAGAAAATCTAGCCATTGTTATTGCTCAGTGTCTGTGCTTTTCAGAAGAATTGTAACAAATGAAAGTTGTCTTGACAGTCAGTTAGTTAGAGAAGAGAAAAGTTAAGAGAGCTTTCTTTGAGATGTACTGTGGTGTGTCATGTTAAATAAATGAAATAAGGAAACCCTGAGAACTACAAGTGATAGTCTTTAGTTAATGTGTTGACCTGAAATTATCCGGAATAGATAAAACAGGGAATATTAATTGCATTAGCTTATGTAACAATGATTTAAAATTGCCCTTGTGTGTAAGGCACAAGGCCTACATTTCATATTTCACTGCTCCTTTCCACACAGCACTTAGAAGTGGCCTTAGGTACAGCTGTGGGATCAGTTTATTCTCCCTATTCAAGTGTTGTAATCATTTGGGGGGAAAGTGCAAAACTGACCTTAGATCAGTCTAGGGGCGACTTCATTCTACACACACGTATCTACACACTTACACAGACACTCACAAGCACATGCACACGCACACACACACACAAACACACCTAAAAGTAGGGAGGGGAACACACAATAAATCAGGACAATTACTCGTCATGTCTCTCAAAGAATGCTCACGCCCCTGGCAAAAACAAACAGAACTTCCCATCCCCATTTCCCTAAGACAGAGCAGGCTGTCACCCTACTGTCGCTGCTGTAGCTACCTCTCCCCCCTGCCACCCTCCCTCCTCCACCCTCCCACCCTCCCTCTGTGGCGCTACCACATTAACAGTCGATCGATCCTGAATACAAGAGAATGGGAAACGAGAAGAAAATGAAGGGATGTGTCCATCTCCGGTGAAGGGAGGTGTGGTGGACGTGGGTCAGATCAAACGGTGACACAATCCGGATGTTAAGACTAAGGCAGGAAGATGTGGAGGCTGGAGGCCGGAGGCTGAGGGGGATACTGAGGGGGGAGGGGCTGGGGGGTTGAGGTGGGGATTCAGGGAGGTGTGCGTTTCGCAGACGTTGACGGATCTTGGCAATCTCACGCTAGTCTCCGCCACTCTATCAGGCGAGAAGCATTAACATTAGCTGTCAATATCATCAGCCGGGGGTCGGCTAGGGCTGAGAGATACACCGGTCTAGTAACACTCAGTTACTGTGGGGTTTTCTATACTATGTACACCTGCCATGCTAGGGCTGAGATACACAAGGCTAACACTGCTCAGATACTGTGGGATTTTCTATACTGTCTGCCAGGCAAGGGCACAGAAATATAGAGGTAATGGGTTTGAATCTGGACTCGTCATTTTGGGTGATTTGGTGTAATGCTGGTTCAGCCAAGGCCACATTTGTGGACTGTAAAAGGCTTTTTATGAGACTGTCTGCTAAATGACTGCAATGTACCATTCCTTATATACCGTAATATAAGTATGCACATGATCGAAGCACCGCAGCAGAGCATTATATTTTACAGCGAATGCTGCAGAAAACGTGAACTCCTTCATAGGCGACTCTTACGTCCGCCCACACACACAGCTGGCTGTTTAAACCTGTCTGAAAACAGACTATACTATATCTTTGTCTATAAAAACAAATAATCTGAGCTGCATGCGCCTGTACAAGTCACAGGAAGCATGCTCTCCTTTTGTGCCTTCCTTGTAGACAGAATAAAACAGGGTTGGGTGGATTACTTAAAATTGTACTAGCCTAATCCGTAACCCTACAAATACATGTATTAATATATTGTCAAAACATTCACATAGACCTATTCAATAGCCTAGAAGAAACAAAGAAACTGAAATAAAAGTGATTTTAACCTGGTTATAATTTATTTTCTTTCAATTTATTAATAATAAAACAAGGCAACAGTAAACATGTCGTCCCCCACAAATGATGCAGCGGCCCCCTTGGGCCAATTGAGATATCGTATGACATACAGATTTCAGTTATCGTTTGTGACCACAGATTATCCATTATATTGTCGACATACTCAAGTGGCCACTCTAACAATGAAAATAAATGTGTTAAAAATGGTAGGCAGTTAGCCTGGGTACCAGTCTCTATAGATAATCCACCCCCTGTAGGCCTACTCCATGTCATTTGCCAAAGAAATACACCACCTGCTGGAGAAGACAGATTTTAGGCCCAGTTATCCCTCTTGCTTTGCCTCTTCATCTCTGGTGTGACTCACACATTTCAGTTAATAACTATAGCTCCCACCTTGGGCCTATCAGTGACATTTTGTAAATGCCGGATCTTTACGGCAAGATTAATCATTCCCCCAAGTTTCGTCAAAATTGGGCCAGTGCTTTCTGAGATATCACATGTGACTAACATACGAATGGACGGACGGATGGAGACCGATCCTGCAGTCCCCTCCCCGATTTCATCGTGGGGGACAACTAGGCATACTATATTTCCTTGAAAAGTAGAATCAAACAGCATATGTTGGATAGGAATTGCCTTTATCAGAGATTCTGCACAGCGGCTTATTCTAGCCGATCCACTAGAGCAGCAATCATCAACTAGATTCAGCCACGGGACGAATTTTATTATAATATAATATTTGACAAAAACATGATCATTTCAAACCTTGCTTACATTTGTGTACAATCACGTTTCTCTCTATTATGCCTGGGAATACTTGGGAATAGATTTCCAATATTAAAATAAATTGTGTTTTCACAGTCTTTGATGTCCAACAATGAACATAAAATAAAATAAATAAGTGTTTTAACAGATTTTGGATCAGAAAACATGGGGGGGTGCAAATAAAACCACCCGCAGGTGATTGGCACCAATATGTACAGTCTGACTGTAGATAGGCTACAATGAATTTTTTTTCGATATTAAAAAAAGACAGAATGTAACTGACCTGCAAGGGTAGGAAAGTGTCCAGATAACTGTGTGCTGATTGACCGGTAGGCTAGGTGTGAAGGTTCTGAAAGATTAATTTCTAATCAATCATCTGAATAATTTAAGAGTCCTAATCAACACCTGATGGGCCATCACCGGTTCAATTGAGCCGTGTACACATTGGCAGTTTGAAGTGAGTGAAATCCATTTTTTTTGCATATACAATTCGAATCTCATATTTTTCCTGCAGTCTGAACAGCCAAGAAGCACATGGAAGCAGATTTTTTAAGCCACATTTCAAACCACTTTAGATGGTTTGTAGTCAGATACAAATTGGATTCCTGGCCATGTGTCTGAATCTTCAAATCTTATTTGTTTGCCCTCAAGTGGTTTTTAGACTGTTATTTGGCATATTGAGTCTGTTCTGGACTTTGAGATTGTGAAGAGACCTCACTATCAATGCGTTTCTATGGGCTACAGTAGTAAAGGCTAAATTCCATATTTTATCAAATAATTTTGTATATATTTTTTTTATACCTAAAGAGGTCCTTACATTCCTTATCAAATAGTTAAATCATCCACGGTATGACCACCTTAAAACAATTCCATATGTTAGCTTAGTTTCCCAGTTGGCGGCAGGTAGCCTATAGTGTTGGGCCAGTAACTGAAAGGTTGCTAGATCAAATCCCTGAGCTGACAAGGTAAACATCTGTTGTTCCTAGGGCATCATTGTAAGTAAGAATGTGTTCTTAACAGACTTGCCTAGTTAAATAAAATAAATCAATGTCTTGTTTCTTGCTAACTACTCTGTTGACAGTTTGACAAGAATATATAGTAGCTAATTAACTTGTTTGTTAGTTGTTTACCAGTAAATGAGTGAATGTGCTAGAAAGCTAAACAACTAGTTGACTGCCTTGGCTAGCTAAAAATGACTTGTTTTGAAAGTTGGATCATCTTATCCTTTGAGGCTTTAAAAGTGTTCTTACACTATGATTTTAAACATTCAATGGAACTGGGAAACTAAGCTAACATATGGAAATGTTTTAAATGGAAGAAAGACTGGCCAGGAAACACAGATTTTAAAAAAATATATCACTTCCGGGTTAGATTTTCTCAGGTTTTCGCCTGCAGAATCAGTTTTGTTATACTCACAGACAATATTTTGACGGTTTTGGAAACTTTGGAGTGTTTTCTATCCTAATCTGTAAATTATATGCATATTCTACGATCTGGACCTGAGAAATAGTCCGTTTACCTTGGGAACGTTATTTTAAAAATTAAAAATAATCTGACCCCTAGCGTCAAGAAGTTAAGGAGAATTAGGTACCTGTCACGCCCTGACCATAGAGAGCCTGTTATTCTCTATGTTGGTTAGGTTGGGGTGTGACTAAGGTGGGTCATCTAGGTAATTATATATCTATGTTGGCCTGGTATGATTCCCAATCAGAGGCAGCTGTTTATCGTTGTCTCTGATTGGGGATTATATTTAGGCAGCCATTTCTCCTTTGTGCTTTGTGGGATCTTGTCTATGTATAGTTGCCTGTGAGCATTATTCTAGCTTCACGTTTCGTTTGTTCGTTTTGTTGTTTTGTTCTTTGAAGTTTTCTATTCCAAAATAAAGGATGGAAACATACCATGCTTCATCTTGGTCTACTCCTTATGACAAATGTGACAGTACTGCTGGAATGTCTACCAATGGCATGTCTATCATTTTGTGAGAAATTTCGCTGGTCATTCAAAAAATGTATTAAGTATTTATAAAGTATAAATAGCTCACACTTTAAATGAGGCCGTGCAAAAAAACGAAACTAATGATTAGTAAATGGTTCATAAGGACCTATATTAAACATATTATCTATGGAGTAATGATTAATAAATGATGAATAAACTATTTACTGATCCATTATAAATGCTTTATTACGTGGACTTATTGTAAAGTGCTACCAAAGTATGTGATTAGAGATATTAGTAAAAACATTGATGACAGTGTGAAATAATTATATCCTACTAAACCAAATGCCAAATATATTTAGGTCTGTGTGTTAGTTAGTATAAGAAAATTAGGAGCACAGCATACCAAATATTTTAGGCAGTGGATATACAGATTTTGTAACCCTATGCCAAACACTTCCAGCATTTAATCTTGACACTTGAACTTAAACATCTGAATTTAAAGGAAAACTCCACCAAAAACTATATTTTGGTATTTGTTTCATTAGTCCATTGTTAACATAGTCCCAAATAGTTTTTCTTGTCAACACTCAAGTTTTCAAGATATTTAACTTTCAAAATATAGAAATTATGATTTCTGTATTTTGAAGTTACATATCTTCTCCTATTTGTATCTTGCAAACAGTATGCAGTATATACATCTCATTCCAAAATCATGGGCATTAAGATGGAGTTGGTCCCCCATTTGCTGCTATAACAGCCTCCACTCTGCTGGGAAGGCTTTCCACTAGATGTTAGAACATTGCTGCAGGGACTTGCTTACATTCAGCCACAAGAGCATTAGTGAAGTCGGGCACTGATGTTGGGCGATTAGGCCTGGCTCGCAGTCAGCATTCCAATTTATCCCAAAGATGTCTGATGGGGTTGAGGTTAGGGCTCTGTGCAGGCCAGTTTTTTTCTTCCACAACAAAATCGACAAATCATTTCTGCATGGATCTCGCTTTGTCCACGGGTGTCATGCTGAAACAGGAAAGGGCCTTCCCCAAACTGTTGCCACAAAGTTGGAAGCACAGAATTGTCCAGAATGTCATTGTATGATGTAGTATTAAGATTTCCCTTCACTGGAGCTAAGGGGACTAACCTGAACAAAGAAAAACAGCCCCAGACAAGAATTCCTCCTCCACCAAACGTTACAGTTTGTACAATGCATTCGGGCAGGTAGTGTTCTCCTGGCATTCGCCAAACCCAGATGAATCTGTCAGACTACCAGTGAAGCGTGATTCATCACTTCGTCTCATAGCAAAGGACCTGAACACTTATGTAAATAAGGTATTTTATGTTTTTATATGTAATACATTTGCAGAAATTTCAAAAATCCTGTTTTCGCTTTGTTATTATGGGGTATTCTGTGTAGATTGGTGAGGACTTTATATTTATTTAATCCATTTTAGAATAAGGCTGTAACATAACAAAATGTGGAAAAAGTTAAGGGGTCTGAATACTTTCCGAATGCACTGTATGTTTGCTGCTTTTTATTAACTATGCACTATGCAGAAATCACTCCGCCATTTCCTGGTTCCTAAAATTGGTCGGGTCACCCAAAAAGTTACATATTACAGCTTTAAATCATGTACAGATGTTTTTGGGCCAAAAATATATTTGTTCATATGGGCAGAATATTGTATGTATAGCCTACAGAAGTTGTATCAGTTATACAGTTCATGCGAAAATATTCGGATCTGGTAAAAGGCTGACGTCGGGAAAAAAGAATAGGCTATTATTATAGAAATGGAATGGGCATCTGCTAAATGACGAATGTAAATGTAAATGTGATCGTGATCTTAGAGACACCAAGTTACAATAGCCTATAATTAAAGGGATTGCATGTTAATCTATTACTGAGCTCTCACCATCAAGTCACATGCACAATTATGAGCTTTCTTATTATTTTGATTACCATTTATTAATTGACATCATAGTGCTGTGTGACATATCTCCTTTCTCATAGAGTTGTTCAGGCTGTTGATTGTGGTCTGTGGAATGTTGTCCCACTTCTCTTCAATGGCTGTGAGAGGTTGCTGGATATTGGCGGGAACTGGAACACGGTATCGATTCAGAGCATCCCAAACATGCTCAATGGGTGACATATCTGGTGAGCATGTAGGCCATGGAAGAACTGGGACATTTTCAGCTTCCAGGGAGACATCCGTGGCATTGTGTTTTGTGACAAAACTGCACATTTTAGAGTGCTGTTTTATTGTCCCCAGCACAACTTGCACCTGTGTAATGATCATGCTGTTTAATCAGTTTCTTGGTATGCCACACCTGTCAGGTGGGTGGATTATCTTGGCAATGGAGAAATGCTCGCTAACAGGGATGTAAACAAACTTGTGCAAAAAAAATTGAGAAATTAGCATTTTGTGCGTATGGACAACATTTGGGATTTTTTATTTTAACTCATGAAACATGGGACCAACACTTTAAATGTTGCATTTATATTTTTGTTCAGTATAATATGAACCCACTGTGGAAAGGGGAGACTCGCATGAAGACAAAGGTATTATCCATATTGCCCCCACAAGTGTCACGGAACTCGTCTGAAGGTAGCCCGTACACATAATGGAAGTATGGAGATAGTTTTGTGCCAACTAAAAGTTGTTAAAGAGTTAAATATGTGTCCCCCCCAACAACAACAAAATCCTGAACCTTCTTATATCTCCTATATGTAGGATAGACACTTCATAACCTGATTCTTTATGATTTATTTTTTGACCTTTTTTTTGCCAACTATGAATGTGTTTTCAATTTGTATTTGTATTAATTAAGGATACCCATTAATTGCTGCCAATGCAGCAGCTACTCTTCCTGGTGTCCAGCAACATTAAGGCAGTTATATGCAATTTAAAATATTACATTACATTACATTTCATAACACTTTTCACAACACATTAAGTGTATGTCACTACTCTATTACCACGTATCTACAATACAAACTCCATGTGTTTGTGTGTGTAGAGTGCTAGTTTATCATTTGTATGTGTAAGTGTGTGTCTGTGCCTGTGTGTGTGTCTCTTCACAGTCCACGCTGTTATAAGGTGTATTTTTATCTGTTTTTTAAATCTGATTTTACTGCTTGCATCAGTTACCTGATGTTGAATAGAGTTCCATGTAGCCATGGCTCTATGTAGAACTGTGCTCCTCCCAGTCTGTTCTGGACTTCGAGATTCTGAAGAGACCTCAGTATCAATGCGTTTCTATGGGCTACAGTAGTAAAGGCAAAATGATCCATGGTGTGACAACCTTAAGGTCTCAAAATAAACTAGAGCGCTGGTGGTTTTAGTTGCTCCCCCACCCCCCACACACAGTTTTCTGGGCAAATATATTTTGTAAATAAATGTTTGTTGAATTTTTATTGTTTCATATAAAAGACTGTAAAAACAGCAGTTATTTTAATTTAGGAAATCTGTTCCAAAATAATCCTACGCATAACAGAGAGACACGTGATCGTATATACAAATGTAAGCAAGGTTTGAAATGATCATGTTTTTGTCAAATATATCTGTTTGGATTTCTTGCAGTCAAATTGCAGTGTTATAAATGATTTGTAATTATGTTCCGGAACCCCGACCGTTCACTCACAAAAAAATCATCACATGGCTGAATCTAGTTGATGATCCCTGACGTAGAACATATCAATGGTAAAAGAATAAGGAAACAACAAAGTATGTTACAGGAAATACAGTCGTGGCCAAAAGTTTTGAGAATGACACAAATATTAATTTTCACAAATTCTGCTGCCTCAGTGTGTATGATGGCAATTTGCATATACTCCAGAATGTTATGAAGAGTGATCAGATGAATTGCAATTAATTGCAAAGTCCCTCTTTGCCATGCAAATGAACTGAATCCCCCAAAAACATTTCCACTGCATTTCAGCCCTGCCACAAAAGGACCAGCTGACATCATGTCAGTGATTCTCTTGTTAACACAGGTATGAGTGTTGACGAGGACAAGGCTGGAGATCACTCTGTCATGCTGATTGAGTTTGAATAACAGACTGGAAGCTTCAAAAGGAGGGTGGTGCTTGGAATCATTGTTCTTCCTCTGTCATTCATGGTTACCTGCAAAGAAACACGTGACGTCATCATTGCTTTGCACAAAAATGGCTTCACAGGCAAGGATATTGCTGCCAGTAAGATTGCACCTAAATCAACCATTTATCGGATCATCAAGAACTTCAAGGCTTCAGGCACCCAAGAAAGTCCAGCAAGCGCCAGGACCATCTCCTAAAGTTGATTCAGCTGCGAGATCGGGGCACCACCAGTACAGAGCTTACTAAGGAATGGCAGCAGGCAGGTGTGAGTGCATCTGCACGCACAGTGAGGCGAAAACTTTTGGAGGATGGCCTGGTGTCAAGAAGGGCAGCAAAGAAGCCACTTCTCTCCAGGAAAAACATCAGGGACAGTCTGATACTCTGCAAAAGGTACAGGGATTGGACTGCTGAGGACTGGGGTAAAGTAATTTTCTCTGATGAATCCCCTTTCCGATTGTTTGGGGCATCCGGAAAAAAGCTTGCCTGGAGAAGACACGGTGAGCGCTACCATCAGTCCTGTGTCATGCCAATAGTAAAGCATCCTGAGACCATTCATGTGTGGGGTTGCTTCTCAGCCAAGGGAGTGGGCTCACTCACAATTTTGCCTAAGAACACAGCCATGAATCAAGAATGGTACTAACACATCCTCCGAGAGCAACTTCTCCCAACCATCCAGGGACAGTTTGGTGACGAACAATGCCTTTTCCAGCATGATGGAGCACCTTGCCATAAGGCAAACGTGATAACTAAGTGGCTCGGGGAACAAAACATCGATATTTTGGGTCCATGGCCAGGAAACTCCCCAGACCTTCATCCCATTGAGAACTTGTGGTCAATTCTCAAGAGGTGGGTGGACAAACAAAAACCCACAAATTCAGACAAACTCCAAGCATTGATTATGCAAGAATGGGCTGCCATCAGTCAGGATGTGGCCCAGAAGTTAATTGACAGCATGGCAGGGCGGATTGCAGAGGTCTTGAAAAAGAAGGGTCAACACTGCAAATATTGACTCTTTGCATCAACTTCATGTAATTGTCAACAAAAGTCTTTGAAACTTATGAAATGCTTGTAATTATACTTTACTATTTCATAGTAACATCTGACAAAAATATCTAAAGACACTGAGGCAGCAGAAAATTTATATTTGTGTCATTCTCAAAACTTTTGGCCACGACTGTACACTCAGTGGCCAGTTACCGAACATGGTTCGCTCCTACAGACAGTAAGTCACGTGGCCGTGGCTTGCTATATAAAGCAGGCAGACAGGCATCAAGGCATTCAGTTACTGTAACATTAGAACGGGCAAAATGAGTGACCTAAGTGACTTTGAGCGTGGTATGACTGTCAGTGCCAAGCATGCTGGTGCCAGTATATAGGAAATGGTCGGCCTCCTGGGCTATTCACGCACAGTGTATGCATTTTACAGAGAATGGTGCGACAAACAAAAAACATCCGGTCAGTGAAAACAGCTACTTGCTGAGAGGTTGAAGGAGAATGCCATGAATCATGCAAGCTAACAGGTGGGCTACAAACAGGCAAATAACGGATCAGTAACACAGTGGTTTGCAGTACGGCATCTTATTTGTGTGCATCACTAGTGTTTAACATGATTTTGGAATGACTACCTCATCTCTGTACCCCACACATACAATTATCTGTACGGTCCCTCAGTCCAGCAGTGAATTTCAAACACAGATTCAACCCCAAAGACCAGGGAGGTTTTCCAGTGCATTGCAATGAAGGGCACCTATTGGTAGATCGTAAAAAAAAGCAGACATTGAATATACCTTTGACTATGGTGAAGTTATTAATTACACCCAGTCACTACAAATTACAGGCGTTCTTCCTAAGTCAGTTGCCGAAGAGGAAGGAAACCAATCAGGGATTTCACCATGATGTAAATAGTGACTTTAAAAGTTACAGAATTGTATGGCTTTGATAGGACAAAACTGAAGATGGATCAAAATCATTGTAATACTAACCTAAATGATTGCATGAAAAGAAGGAAGCCCATACAGCGTAAAAACATATTCCAAAACATGCATTCTGTTTGCAATAAGGCACTAAAGTAAAACAGCAAAACTTTATGTCCTGAATACAAAATGTAATGTTTGGGGCAAATCTAACCCAACACATCACTGAGTACCACTCTTTGTATTTTCAAGCATGGTGGTGGCTGCATCATGTTATGGGTATGCTTGTCATCGGCAAGGGAGATTTGTTAGGATAAAAATAAACGGAGTAGAGCTGTTGACTCAAACAGTTGAATCAAGATATATCCTGATGAGGATAGAGGGCGCTATTTACACTTTGGGGGAAAAACGTGCCCAATTTAAACGGCCTCGTACTCTATTCTTGCTCGTACAATATGCATATTATTATTACTATTGGATAGAAAACACTCTCTAGTTTCTAAAACCGTTTGAATTTTGTCTGTGAGTAAAACAGAACTCATTTGGCAGCACACTTTCTGACCAGGAAGTGGAAAGTCTGAAAATTATGCTCTGTTCAAGGGCCTGCCTATAAATGGGCATGACACGTATGAGTATACATGCACGTCATACACCTTCCCCAGGATGTCAAGATGCAGTGAGAGAAGAAATGGAGTGATTATCATGGTCTGAGATGGAATACGTCCTCTTGGAATGACGTGTCACCCATTTTATGTTTTCAGGAAGGCGCGAAGTTGGTCCTGGATTTGCCATCTGAATAGCTGTCGTTATAGGCGATTACTATCTCCGGCTTTGATTTTATTTGATACATGTGACCATATCATCGTAAAGTATGTTTTTTCAATATAGTTTTATTAGATTTTTGAAATTTATTCGGGACGTTAGGCGTGTTGCGTTGTGTGCATTTGTTCAGAAAGGAGAGCTTCGAGCCACTTGGCCAGTGTGCTTGCTAAATCAGGAGGGAAAAACGATGTTCTAAATCCAAACAACGACTGTTCTGGACAAAGGACCCCTTGTCCAACATTCTGATGGAAGATCACCAAAAGTAGGACCCATTTTGTGATGCTATTTCATATATCTGTCGAACTGTATACTAGTAGTTTTGCGCCCAGATTTTGGGCACTCTCTCGCTATAACGTAAGGTGGATGTCGTAATGAAGATATTTTTAGAATTCTAACACTGCGATTGCATTAAGAACTAGTGTTACTATCATTTCCTATACAACATGTATTTTTTTGTAATGTTTATGAATAGCTATTTGGTCAGAATAGGTGAGAGTCTAATAGAAATATCCGCACATTCTGGGAAAAAGAAGCTACATTAGCATAATGGATAACCACTGATTTCAGCTCTAAATATGCACATTTTCGAACAAAACATAAGTGTATGTATAACCTGATGTTATAGGACTGTCATCTGAGGAAGGTTTATGAAGGTTAGTGAAAATTGATATCTTTTGCTGGTTTATTCGCTAACACTAACGTGCCTATTGCTATCGCTAACGTGCCTTGATGAATGAATGCGGTTGTGTGTAGGCTATTGTAGTAAGCTAATATAATGCTATATTGTGTTTTCGCTGTAAAACACTTAAAAAATCTGAAATATTGGCTGGATTCACAAGATGCTTGTCTTTCATTTGCTGTACACGATGCATTTTTCAGAAATGTTTTTATGATGAGTATTTAGGTATTCCACGTTGGTCTCTATAATTACTCTGGCTGCTTCGGTGCTATTTTTGACGGTAGCTGTGATGGTAGCTGCAATGTACAACTGATTTATACCTCAAATATGCACATTTTTCGAACAAAACATAGATTTATTGTGTAACATGTTATAAGACTGTCATCTGATGAAGTTGTTTCTTGGTTAGTTTGGTTGGTTCTTGGTTAGTTAGGTTGGCTTTGTGCATGCTACCTGTGCTGTGAAAAATGTCTGTCCTTCTTTGTATTTGGTGGTGTGCTAACATAAATATACGTGCTGTTTTCGCTGTAAAACATTTAAAAAATCGGACATGTTGACTGGATTCACAAGATGTGTATCTTTCATTTGCTGTATTGGACTTGTTAATGTGTGAAAGTAAAATTTTTCAAAATTTTTTTGGGGGAATTTCGCGCTCTGCCTTTTCAGTGGAATGTGGGAGGAGTTCCGCTAGCGGAACGCCTGGGCGAGACAGGATATTAGTGTTTCCTTTTTCATATATATATATTTTTTTACAAATGTTAGAATTTTGACATTACAAAGTGTTTTGTGTAGATCGTTGACAAAAAATAACAATTAAATCAATTTTAATCACACATTGTAACACAACAAAATGTGGAAAAAGTAAAGGGGTGTGAATACTTTCTGAAATCACTGTACGATTTGCAGGTACATTTCTTTACATGTATAACCTTTAAATGCTTCCAGTGCTTCAGTCTTTTAATCGGCGACTATTTTAACTTTTACTGGGCCTCTAAAGGTAGTAACTCTAAACGTAATGGGATAGTTTAGCAACATAATTTGTTTCCTTATGTTGTAAGCAGTCTACGGACTGCTCTTAATCTCTCAGCATAAACCAAAGAATCTGTCGCGGCAGAATGGAATGTGTAAGATAACTAGCAGCAGTAGTTCCAGTGTTTGGGTTTTCACCACTGAATATTTGGACTTACCAGGATTGGGCGAAGGCAGTGCTTAACTTCGGCTGAGAGTATATTTTGCGAAGGCGTAGACTTCGCAAACCGGAAATTCCAATTTCTAACACGTGGACCTAGAACTTAGTCACACATCTGACCAAATTACAATATTCTAATTTGATGCCAAAGGACGGTCAACCAGTTATTAAATCCAAAGGTTCACATACTTTTCCCACCCTGCACTGTGAATGTTTACACGTTGTGTTCAATAAAGACATGAAAACATATAATTGTTTGTGTGTTATTAGTTAAAGCACACTATGTTTGTCTATTGTTGTGACTTAGATGAAGATCAGATCAAATTGTATGACCAATTTAGGCATAAATCCAGATAAGTACAAAGGGTTCACATACTTTTTCTTGTCCTGGATGGCAGAAAGCTTGGCCCCAGTGATGTACTGGGCTGTACGCACCACCCTCTGTAGTGCCTTACAGTGGGATGCCAAGCAGTTTCCATACCAGGCGGTGATGCAACCGGTCAGGATGCTCTCGATGGTGCAGCTGTAGACATTTTTGAGAATATGGGCACCCGTGCCAAATCTTTTCAGTCTCATGAGGGGGAAAGGCATTGTAGTGCCCTCTTCACAACTTTCTTGGTATGTTTGGACAATGATCATTTCTTGGTGATGTGGACACCAAGGAACTTGAAACTCTTGAACCGCTCTACTACAGCCCCGTTGATGTGAATGGGGGCGTGTTCGGTCCTCCTTTTCCTGTAGTCCATAATAATCTCCTTTGTCTTGCTCACATTGAGGGAGAGGTTGTTGTCTCTGGGACTAAGCACGCACCCCTGATGTTGAGGATCACCGTAGCAGATGTGTTGTTGCCTACCCTTACCACCTGGAGGCGGCCTGTCAGGAAGTCCAGGATCCAGTTGCAGTGTTTAGTCCCAGGGTCCTTAGCTTAGTGTTGAGCTTTGTGGCACTATAATGTTGAACACTGAGCTGTAGTCAATGAACAGCATTCTCACATAGCTGTTCCTTTTGTCCAGGTGGGAAAGGGCAGTGTGGAGTGCGGTTGAGATTGCGTCATCTGTGGATCTGTTGGGACGGTATGCTAATTGGAGTGGGTCTAGTGTTTCCCGGATGATGGTGTTGATGTTAGCCATGACCAGCCTTTCAATGCACTTCATGGCTACCGAGATAAGTGCTTCGGGGCGGTAGTCATTTAGACAGGTTACCTTCGCTTTCTTGGGCACAGGGACTATGGTGGTCTGATTGAAACATGTAGGTATTACAGACTCGGTCAGGGAGAGGTTGAAAATGTCAGTGAATACATTTGCCAGTTGACGTTGTGAATGTTGACCTGTTTAAAGGTCTTACTCACATCGGCTATGGAGAGCGTCCGGAACAGTTGGTGCGCTCATAAATGCTAAACACTTTAAATGTTGTTAATAAATGTGTGAAAAACTAGGTTACTAACATTAACAAATGTGAGAGTAATGATTAATAAATAGTGAATAAATGATTTACTAATCCATTATAAATGCTTTATTGCGTGAAGTTATTACAAAGTGCTACCCATACTTTTTTGTTCTGGGATCTGTTTAGAATAGATTGTGCTTTGGGATTCTGACCCTGTCATCGTCACCCATCACAATTGCTTGGGTAGCAGGCACTGCTTTCTGCAACCATGCAGTTTTACTGCTCTTCCAGAAGGCCAGCTCAGTTTGCCAGTTGTGCCTCCTGTTCAGAGCTGTACAGAGGCAAAACAACGATGGCACAAACCTAGAACAACTAAGTGTTTTAACAATACATTTTAGGTGCATTTACAATGTCTAGATTTACCCACAGGAGCTTAACACTCACATTCATTGATTAGTGTTTACTGTTAGTGGTCCACATTCGGTGTTTACAAAAACAGTACTTTCCTAATCTATGATTGGTTCTCCTTCTCAGAGGTTGCAAACATAGTTCTGTATTTGTCTTACAGCAGTGGTTCCCGACTCCAGTCCTCGAGTACACCCAAAAGCACACATTTTTGTGGTAGCCCAGGACAACCATTCCTGATTCAACTCATTGAGGGCCTGATGATTCGTTGACAAGTTGAATCAGGTGTGCTTGTCCGGGGCTACAATAAAAATGTGTACTGTTGCGAGTACTCGAGGACCATGAGTTGGGAACCACTGTCTTACAGGGCGTGAAACCTGGGCACATCAGCAAGATGTTTATATCCAAGCCTACACCAAACCATATGGCAGAAGGAAAAGTGAGGTAAGCTATAAAGTTACTGTATTTTATTGTTTAAGATCTCATAATTTATATGGAAGTACACTCTACAAAGGAATGGCTGGACTGTTGCTGGATCTCTCTGTGCTGAAGGTGGAAGAGACCTACAGGGATTTCCACATGCTAGACAAACCGCTGGTTACCACCATGTATAACAGTCATGGAGTGCAGAGGCCTAATGGGAATGGCTGGCTAGAGCCCATACAGTCTTTTGACTGTATGTATGAATGTGTGTGTGTGTGTGTGTGTGTGTGTGTGTGTGTGTGTGTGTGTGTGTGTGTGTGTGTGTGTGTGTGTGTGTGTGTGTGTGCGTGCGTGCGTGCGTGCGTGCGTGCGTGCGTGCGTGCGTGCGTGCGTGCGTGTGTGTGTGTGTTTAGAATAGAAATGTCACTTCAATGTGTAGAGAACACAAAATATAAAATTACTGAAATACTGGGCTAGGATACTCTTAATCAGGATTGGTTTGCTCTAGGATGATTAATGAGACTGGAAGCAAACTTTTAAAATAGAAAAACTTAAGGCGGCATATTTGATCACAACTGGTAAATGGTAATCAACTGATAATCAAGGTTTAAAATAGCATGTCAATGTCAGTATCACAAATTATTCAAGTATCAAATTGGCATGTAAATACAAATATCACATATAAATGAATCAATATAAATTATGAGTAGTCAGCTCTCCCTCTACGCTGAAGAAAACGGTATCTTCACACCATTCGTGGTCTGCATCTCACACCTCCTTGGCCCATTTCTTGACAAGAGCAGGCATGCCACAGTGAAAAGCTGGTGGATGCTTCCTGCAGTAGCTAGGGGAATATTGGTGTCGAACAACTTATTCTCCTTCACCCTCTGAATCACTAGTGCATCGCTCCACGGGGTCTCTTGTGTCTGATGAATTTCTGCTGTTAGCATTTGGCTCTGTTTTGAGTGGAATGGGGGATGGTAAACCTTCTTTGGTACAAGGTCATTGACGAGGAACCCCTTGTCGAACATTACTACCATGTCCTCTGTGAGAAGGTGTTGGATGCCTGACTGAAATGTCTTTATCACTGATGGAGCCTGTGTACAGCGAGGACACAAAGGTCATCGGTCCATGAGGAGCTATTCCCACTAATTCCTTCATTGTGCAGTGGGATTTGTAGTTGGAGAACATCTCATTCTGCAGCAGAAGTGAGGATGGTGTCTGACACATAAACTCGGTGCAGTCAACAATGACCTGCGTGTCAGGGGAAAGCTTTTAAATTCCTCCAGCAAGTTGGCCTTCGTGATGATGATCCTATGTCCTTCAACCCCAGAGGTAGATATGTAAGGAAGAGGAATAGTTCATCCACTGGCTGCAACGCTTGTCTCTGTAAACAAAAGCAACAACACCCCCCTTCCTTTTGCCCTCAGAACATTCTCAATTTGTCAGGGGGCAAGGACTCTACAAGGTGTCGAAAGCTTTCCACAGGGATGCTGGCCCATGTTGACTCCAATGCTTCCCACAGTTATGTCAAGCTGGCTCAATGTCCTTTGGGTGGTGGGCAATTCTTGATACACATGGTAAACTGTTGAGTGTGAAAAACTCAGCAGCGTTGCAGTTCTTGACACAAACCAGTGTGCCTGGCACTTACTACCATACCCCGTTCAAAGGCACTTAAATATTTTGTTTGCCCATTCACCCTCTGAATGGCACACATACACAATCCATGTGTCAATTGTCTCAAGCCTTAAAAATCCTTCTCTAACCTGTCTCCTCCCCTTCATCTCCACTGATTGAAATGGATTTAACAGGTGTCATCAATAAGGGATCATAGCTTACACCTGGACTCACTTGGTCAGTTTTGTACACTCAGTGTATACAGTTTATACACACTATACCAGTATGAGAAGGACCAGAGAAAAATTGCAAGCTAGTACAGGTGACCAACGGTTAAAAACAGGAAGTAGTTCGCTGAAAGCAGATTGCCATGACCTTTATTACCAGTTAGTTGTTTTATGACACTTGTAAGTAACCTATTGGTTTTGCTGTCCTTCGTGGATCCCCCTAACCCCGCCTCCACCTCAATAGAGTACCAAAACTTGGTGGAGAGAAAAGATGACATGAAAAAGGTGGAAAGAAATTGTCAAGGACAAGACCCAAGAGTGAAAATGAGTTATTTGACCAACGAAACTAAGATTGGATGCAAACATCAACTGAATGCTTTGAAAATAATGTTCAATATGTTTGAATTGTTCATACAATTCAATATTTTTAGTTTACATCATTTTTTCTTTACATTTTTCAACATGCATTACTTCACTTTTCCTTAAAAAAAATTATTTGCATCATTTTTTAAATTTTGGGCCAAATCTTTTGAACTGAAATTAGCTCCAAACACCTGGTGCAGACACACATCCTCTCCATACCTGGCAGGAGTGATCTGTCAGGTAGGATGTAATCCAGAAGTGTGCAGAGCCTGAGACACACAGCCCTGAGAGGGTAGAGAGGAGGATCTAATGATTCATGGTGTCGAAGGCAGAAGATCGATCTAGGAGGAACAGAGGAGAGAGTCAACTTTGACAGAGCTGAAAGCCTCTGTGACACAGAGGAGAGCGGTCTCAGTTGAGTGAGCTGCTTGAAACCTGACTGGTTAGGGTCAACAAGATTGTTCTGAGAGATAATGAGAGAGTTGGTCATAGACAGCACGCTCAAATGTTAAGGAAAGAAAAAAAAGAAAGGATACTGGTCAGCCAGTAGTTAGGGATGAGTTGATGAGGGAAGTGATGAATGGGAGAAGGTCTCCAGATAGAAATGTTGGTTTCCTCCATTTCCGCACAGCTGCCCGCCAGCCCTGTTCTGTGAGTACGCAGTGTTATATTTGAAAAGAACCAAACAAACACGTTCTCAGTTGAGGCTGACGTTTATCTAAACAAGTAGCATCTCACATACAACGGAAATAGAAAAACCAAATCACCTAGTGATTTCCGATAAAAACATATCAACAAAACAGACCGCACAATCGATGATACAAATCATGGATGCTATACTAAACAATCAGTGCTGAACACAACACAACACAGTGAGTCATGGAGCGGGTGGGGAGGGCCGAGCTGTCCTGGAGGAAAGGGGACAGTGAGAGTCAAAGGATGTGAAAAGGGAGGTTAGTAGTGTCGAAGAGGCAGAGTCAAGAGACAGAAGAGAGAAGGATTTAGCAAAAGGGAGAGATTATAGGATTAAAGAGGCGAGAGTAGTGGGAGAGAGAGAGCGGAGATTGCGATGGCGCATGACCATCTGGGTAGGGGCTGAGTGGGTAGGTTTGGAGGAGAGATGGAGAAAAAAGAAGCAAAGCAGTGATCAGAGACATGGAGGGCAGTTGCAGTAAGATTAGTAGGGGAACAGCCTCTAGTAACGACGAGGTCAAGTATATTACCTGCCTTGTGAGTGAGAGGGGACTGGGGAAGGATGAGGTCAAAAGAGAAAAGGAGTGGAAAGAAAGAGGTGGAAAGAAATTAATCGGTGTCAGGGGGTTGAAGTCACCCAGTACAATGAATGGTGAACCATCACTGGGAAATGAGCTTATCATGGAGTCAAGCTCATTGAGAAACTCTCCAAGGACACCTGGTGAGCAATAGATAACAACAATGTTAAGCTTGAGTGGATGAGTGACAGTGTGTCATTCAAATAAGGAGGGGAACAGAGAAAAATCTTCACTTAGAAGAAATAAGTAGCCCTGTGCCACCACCGCAACAGCCGGGTACTCTTGTATTATGAGAGAACATATAGTCAGATGATGAGAAAGCAGCTGCAGTAGCAGTGTTAACAGGGGTAATCCATGTCTCTGTCAGGGCCATAAAGTGCAAGGACTGATTGGCAGTTCTAAATGCTGCCGGAGACTAGAAATTCAACATGGGTTGTGCGAGCAGGGTACACTAAAATAGAAGGGTTGCAGCAAAGGTGTGGGGAGCTTCTGTTAAACCTTCAGCGAGAGGAGCAAACAGGGATAGGAATACATTTACTTGACAAAGCTACAAAGGAGCAAAATGAGATCATCAGAAGATAAGATACTCAAGTGAGAGAGTGGTCTGAAGTTTTCCTCGAACAACTCCGCAGAATGTCTTTGTTTCGGCTACAGTCTCCATTTTGGCGCTTACAGCTGCCGCTGAATAAACCGGGGAGACTGAAGTCCTAACAGTAATTGCTGATTACCTAGCAGAGGGGAAAGACACACCTCCCAACACGAATTGTGGATTGCCTGGCAGAGGTGAAGAGAACACCACCTGCAACACAACACACCTACGAATTAGCAAGACGTTTACACAAATAGGCCTGAAACTAAGTCCACAGCAATAGTCACAAGTACTGAGCAATCTGACAGTTCAAACAGCAATGATTAAGTAGGCTACTAGGTAGAAGATCCCTCTCAATGTGTTCTCCAACTCATAAAACATTTTAGAAATAGGCTCAATGCCGTTATCTTGCAAGGTGAGGTATTGAACTTTTTTGAAAAAGGGGTGTCATGAATTGTGACCCCTACATTTTTGAGTAAAACATTTATTACTTGTTAAACAAAATATCTTGCTCTGAGCAAATGTTTAAGTATAATACTCAATTTTTTTGGAGCTCAGTATTTGAATTATTTACTATATACAGTCATTTTTTTCTCATCTTTATCAAGGGTGTCAATAATTTCAGACCCCCAATGTATATTGTATGCATGCCAGTTAAATAAAAAAATTCAAATAACACTCTTGCCTTTCTGCTAAATAACTAAAATGTAAATGCATTTAGCAGGTGAATTTATGAGTGGCCCCAGTGAGTATCAAACTTATGACCCTAGCTTTGCAAGTGCCATGCTCTATAAACTGAGCCACACAGGACTAGGTAGGTGTCTACCACACCACATTCCCCACATTCACCCCACCACTGTCCCCCAGCCTGTCACTCCATCTCTTTCTCTTCAGCGGGATAATCAGCTCAGCTGTGTTACAAGTTGCAACCAGGTAATTCCTGCCTGCTGGGGAGTATTCCCAATGGGCCTTGGTCAAAAGTAGTGCACTACATAGGGAATATGATACCATTTAGGACACAGCCTAACGCCAACAGTCATACAGGTAGGCTTCATTAAATTATCACAACAAATTACCTGAACACCATCCCAATCCCTCAGCCCACCCCAGTCTGTCTCTCCATCTCTGTCTCATCAGAAATGTTCCAACCAGGTAATTCCCTCGTGAGTTTGTGTGTGAGTGTGGCCGTGCCGCCGGAGCCGGTCGGCGCTCAGTCGCTGCGGAAATGCATTTTTTTGTTTAATTTCAGGGTTATTGATCGAAAGGCGCTTTATGGCTGTATGACATCCATAATCACAACAACACTATGACAGGAGTGATAAATAACAGGAGAGCTGGATGGAGGGAGGGAGGGAGAGCCCAGTTCCATCTCTTACAGTTCTCTGTATTAATTACTGTACGCACGCACATGCACACACACACACACACACACACACACACACACACACACACACACACACACACACACACACACACACACACACATGCATGCGCTTACACACACGCCCGCACACACACACAAACCAAATCACCACCACCACCACAATCATCTAATTGATCTCACTTCAATAACCATAAATTACTTTTTATTTTCCCAACGCAGCTGAAATCTGTTTGTTTAAGCTGGTGTTTAAAGGATTGGACCCGCTAGGTCACAGTAATTAGAAAAGGCTACTGTAGTTGATGTAATTATGACGATTAGCAGAGCAGAGTTACTGCTGCCATGCTAGCTTGCAGAGCAATTTATGTTTTATTCAATAATTTCATAATACATTTTATGTTACTGGTCATTATTGAGTATGGAAATTGAAGTAGAGAAGCATGATAAGGTATCTATTTTAACAGTCATGTGGAAGAAGAGACTAAAGACAGGCATAAAGTTAGTCTTGTCCAAAACAGAATTTTCTGAGACTTGTGGTTGTGACTGCATCACAACATAAATTAAGGTTGGGTTTGTTTCAATCCAGCCCACATGTCCACCGCTGGCAGCACAGTGCAGCTGCACGCGACCCGGTCGTAATGGCTGTGGTCAATTTGAATTTACTTTGGATATCCCTATGGAGATAGTTAGGGACAATTGGTAACAATATATACAAATTGCATTAGCACAAAATGTAAATGACTTAAAAACTTCAAACAAACTATACATTGTACAAATTCAAATAGGCCAACAAATATTAAAAGCATTTAATGAGAAAATTAGGTGTGTAACATAAAAATATTGTCTCATTTACCATGTGTCATTTATGGACGTCCTTAACTGGCCCCGGAGATAGGCTATCCTAAGTCAAAACAACTTTGCCACAGTTGCACACCAGCCAGCTGAAGCTAATTGGCAAAAAAATGTGTCTAACTCTTCCCACCTGCGAACACACACAAGAAACACCCACATCAAACCACACACCGAAACCAACTTTCATGGCCACTAGCATTTCTTAACCTTTACCGAACCTCAACCCCGTATCCGGGATCACCCCCCACCCCCCCCACACTGATTAGCATCGCTAGCATAGCGTCACAATTAAATAGTAGCATCTAAATATCATTAAATCACAAGTCCAAGACACCAAATGAAAGATACAGATCTTGTGAATAAAGCCACCATTTCAGATTTTTAAAATGTTTTACAGGGAAGACAAAATATGTAAATCTATTAGCTAACCACGTTAGCAAAAGACACTACTTTCCTAACTCCATCAGTTTCTTACTCCATCAGGTGATATCACCAATTCGGCCAAATAAAGATATTGATAGCCACTAACCAAGAAAAAACCTCATCAGATGACAGTCTGATAACATATTTATTGTATAGGATAGGTTTTGTTAGAAAAATGTGCATATTTCAGGTATAAATCATAGTTTACAATTGCACCCACCATCACAACTCGACTAGAATAAATACACAGAGCAACGTGTATTACCTAATTACTAATCATAAAACATTTCTTAAAAATACACAACTCACAGCAATGGAAAGACACAGATCTTGTGAATTCAGACAATATTTCAGATGTTCTAAGTGTTTTACAGCGAAAACACAATAAATCGTTATATTAGCATACCACATATGCAAACGTTACCCGACCATTGATTCAAGCCAAAGAGAGCGATATCGTTATCATCGCCAAAATATATTAATTTTTTCACTAACCTTCTCAGAATTCTTCCGATGACACTCCTGTAACATCATATTACAACATACATATAGAGTTTGTTCGAAAATGTGCATATTTAGCCACCAAAATCATGGTTAGACAATGAGAAAAGTAGCCCAGCTGGTCAGAAAATGTCGTGCGCCATATTAGACAGTGATCTAGTCTTATACATAAATACTCATAAACTTGACTAAAAAATACAGGGTGGACAGCGATTGATAGACAATTTAATTCTTAATACAATCGCTGAATTACATTTTTTAAATTATCCTTACTTTTCAATACAGGTTGCGCCAAGCGAAGCTATACAAAACAAAATGGCGGCATAAGCGTTTAACATTTTTCGACAGAAACACGATTTATCATCATAAATTGTTCTTACTATGAGCTGTTCTTCCATCAGAATCTTGGGCAGTGAATCCTTTCTTGGGTATAATCGTCTTTTGGTCGAAAGCTGTCCTCTTGCCATGTGGAAATGCCCACTAACGTTCGGCATGAACTGGAAACGTGCCCAGCGGTTCAAAGTGTCTCAGAAAGAAATGCCTCAAAATCGCACTAAACGGATATAAATTGCTATAAAACGGTTTAAATTAACTACCTTATGATGTTTTTAACACCTATAACGAGTAAAAACATGACCGGAGAAATATTACTGGCTAAACAACAGGTTGGAAGGAGGCGAGTCCGACGTCCTTCGTGCGTCAGGCGCAGGCAGCAAAGGGAAGCTACTTCCGGTATTTGCTGTTTTATACAGGCCCTGATTGCGCAATCGACTCCATTCAAAGCGTCACCACGTACTGACACCCAGGGGAAGACGTAAGCAGTGTCTGTTTCTCCATAGCATTTACAGGGACCTTTAAACCGACCCCAGATCAGGGGCCAAGATGTCTGAAATCTGACTCCCTGTCATGAAAAGTGCTGTAGAAGGAGTTCTGTTCCACTCAGAGACAAAATTCCAACGGCTATAGAAACTAGAGAGTGTTTTCTATCCAATAATAATAATAATATGCATATTGTACGAGCAAGAATTGAGTACTAGGCAGTTTAATCTGTAGAGCAAATTATGCTAATGCGAAACAGCACCCCCTATAGTGGCAAGAAGTTTTAATCAACCAAATCTAAAATAAGGCCAAATCAGGAAGTGCAGTCACCCTTTAAACAGAGGGGTTTTGATTGGGATTGTTTTATGATGCCAATTATGTTGGTGCGTCAATCGACTCTAGGGGGTTTAAACTACTTGAGGATTTGCCATGCTAGCAAAACTGGACAAAACAGGTTGTTATGACAATGCACCCTCTAAGGCAAGTGGAGACATTTGTCAGAACTGCAAGCAAAAGAGATTATGGCATGTGTTGCCCTTTTATTAATTGCAAAGATGTAATCTGGTTGTGTGGGGAGTCTAACACATCTAGTGTATGTTTTCCTACTATACAAAGCAGCTACACGTGTTTAGCAGGGTCTGTGGGGGTACAAATAACAATAATAATACATGGGTTTTATTTATCACCTTTGTGTAGTTAGTTGAAGTCTGTCCAAGGCTTTCTAAACTATATGGCTCCCCAAGGCCAGAATAAACAGATTCAACCTGTATGGTCCATTCTATGATAGATATAGAGGGCCCTGGATAATAATATTTATAAACACAATTTACAGCCTAGTAGCATGACATCCCATTGAGTCTTTGACATTTGATACATGGACATGTTTGCACTATTTCAGTCGTTAGATTGGGTATTTGTGGAGATATTCAAAGCCACATAGCTGGATTGGAGTGTATGGTATTTCGTTTTCCACAGTGAGTGTAAACACTCAGGACTATTTCCACCTTACAGCCTGGCAGAAACGGGTTCTGTTCAGTGGGTGAACTGGCAGACGCTAAGGGGTTAGCGGTAAACATACCCTGGGGTTACTGTGGGCACTGGGCAGTCAAGAAACAACACACACACACAATCATGCATACAAGCAATCACGCACACACAAACACACACATACACACACAGACATGCACACAATCATGCAAGCACACACACCTTGGCTCGAAGCCTGACGAAGACCCATAGCGGTCAAAGAATAGTGGCCAGTCACCCAACCCTTGTCTCACACCCTCCTACCCCCTCTCTTGAACTGGAGAGGACACCATAAACTATGTTTTACATCAGCCAAGACTACAGTAGAGAAGAATAGACATGAGGAGGGTTGAGGACAGTGAGGAGGAGTGAGGGCTGCCGCTAATAAAATGTCTCAAGTCAAAAGGATGATACTGATGCAGGGTTAATGCGGCATTGCACACGCTTTTATTTGTGAGGGGGAGGAGAGGTCTGCGTTGCATTGGAGAGGTCTACCCTGACACACACACCCTGCCACACACACCCTGACACACACATCCTGGCACACACACTCTGGCACACACATCCTGGCACACACATCCTGGCACACACATCCTGGCACACACATCCTGGCACACACATCCTGGCACACACACTCTGGCACACACATCCCGGCACACACATCCCGGCACACACATCCCGGCACACACACCCCGACACACACACCCTGACACACACATCCTGACACACACATCCCCCCACACACATCCCGGCACACACCTCCCGGCACACACATCCCGGCACACACATCCTGGCACACACATCCTGACACACACATCCTGGCACACACACCCTGACACACACACCCTGACACACACACCCTGACACACACATCCTGGCACACACACCCTGACACACACACCCTGACACACACACCCTGGCACACACATCCTGGCACACACATCCTGGCACACACACCCTGACACACACACCCTGACACACACACCCTGACACACACATCCTGGCACACACATCCTGACACACACATCCTGGCACACACACCCTGGCACACACACCCTGACACACACACCCTGACACACACATCCTGGCACACACATCCTGGCACACACATCCTGGCACACACATCCTGGCACACACATCCTGGCACACACACCCTGGCACACACACCCTGACACACACATTCTGACACACACATCCTGGCACACACATCCTGACACACATCCTGGCACACACATCCTGGCACACACATCCTGGCACACACACATACACACACAAACATACACATGCCTACTCGCATTTCAGATTTGACACTTTATTATTTATATTTTTACTGCACTGTGGGAGGAGAACTTGCAGGTAAATATTTCACTGCACATTTACACCTGCCGTAAAGGAGAGAGAACTAGAGAGAGAACAGTAGAGAGAGAACATGAAAAAGAAAGGTGATTTTGGGCCTTTAAACTAGAGTTACTCCCCAAAAGAATGAGATTGTAACCGTCACATCAAGCTGAGACACTGGAAGGTACAGTGCTATACAACTATTGTGCTGCATCATGTTTCTTATATCAATGAGGAAGCTAGGAGGACACGGTGGAGAGAACTAGCTACTACACATGGATACAGAATGAACCCACCGTGAGCCGTGACAACAGAAACTGTTTGCTTGTCCCAGCTTCGGATGACTACAATACAATCATCACTCTCTGTGTTATTTCAGAAAGATACTGCATAGCTGTTCACACCAGTGCTTCACACGTTTCACAGTTATTTGTATATAAGACTACCCTCAATGTACATTCTCTTTGAATGTGTCCCAAAGGGCATCCTATTTCCTACATAGTGCACTACCCTATGGGACCTGGTCAAAAGTAACGCACTACAGTATATAGGGAATAGGGTGCCATGTGGGGCACATCCTTCCTCATTATTAGGCAGGAGACCCTTGAGCTTATCTTGGACAAGACCTGTTAAAGACAGGCAGCCTCTCCTTATCTCCATGCCCTTGCAGTGAGAGCCTGATTACGTCCCAAACTGCACCCTATTCCCTATATAGTACATTACTTTTGACTAGGGCCCATAGGGCTATGGTCAATAGTAGTGCTCTATGTAGGGAATAGGGTGTCATTTGGGATGCAGACCCTATTGATATGCCATTTCGGCTATATCTTCATGCCAAGATGCTTCCAATTATGCGCGTCATTGGAGTGAGGCGGGCCAACGAGCGTTTCTGTTAAAAACCGTCCCGTAGTTCTAATTCGATCCCGCTGCTTTTCTGCTTTTACCTAAAGGGATGAAGAGAGTGTGAGAGAGAGGGGGGAGAGGGATGGGGGGAGCGGGATAGTCTTCTAAAACCCTTCCCTAGGCCACACAGAGACTAGGGTCTTGTTTCAATCAATTGTGTACTCTTTTGGCATAGAGGAACTATGTCACTGCCTATGTCGACGGGGGGGTGATCCCGGGACTCTCCCAACAAATCACGAGGCAGACATGACAAAACGACGCAATTGAAAACCAAAGTGTGCAGGAAAAACCTTTTCAGTGGTTTCAGTTAAAGTAGTTGATGCATACTAGCCACTTGTGAAATGCACTCATCTTCATCTTGCTAGCTACTATTTTGCATTTTATTCAAACGGATAAACTAGTGATGTAGGCGGTGGTGGAAGGAGGAGGGAGATGGAGATAGGAGGAGAGAGAGAGACAAAGGGAGGAAGGAGGAGGGAGATGGAGATGGGAGGAGAGAGAATATGATCATGCTGCTTTCAGATACAGGGATGGTATGGCTTCCACACATGAGGGGGCCGAGAATTCGGATTAGTAGAAAGGAAAAAACCCCTCAGTGTCTGGTTTCTTGGCCAGTACACCCAACATGGCGTAACAATGCAAATTGTTATAATAAACATAAATTATTGTGAACCCGAAGGCATTTTTCCACATTGTGTGGACAATAAAGTTTTTCTAATTCTAACTCTAAATTTATCAGCCATTCAAATGTGTACACCAAATATGGCCGCAAGTCTAGGTTCAAGAATTCAGAATTTATATCATTATTCTAGCCGCCAGTGTAACAACCATGGAACATTGCTTTGATTAATTCTAACTCTTTGGTTCTGCTCTTCACCACTTTACTTATTATCAACACTCTGTACTGTGTTTCCATTGGGACCCGGTGGTTCATGTTAGCTCCCAGAGCTATTGCCTAGGCTTTAGCTCATGCAGTGGGCTAACTCTTAACTCAGCCTTGACGTATCATTATGTATTGCAGTGTGTAGACTACTCTTTCCAGTGCCCCAGAGAGCACAGTTTAAACCATTTCGCAGAATAGACCCACGAGGGTCACTGATATGTGACACATATATGTTATCTCTATAGGGTGTCTAGACAGATACACTTGTCACAGAATGCTGAACAGTAAGAGTGAACCAGCCCCTTTACCCTCATAGAGCAAGCCAAAGTGACAATGGCAAGACACAAGGGACAACAGTCTAAATAAAGACACTGTGACTCAGCTACTGTGACTGGCTGTAAGTGGTGACATGGGGAATGAGGAAAATAATGGGGGATGGGAGACAGAAGGGAGAGAGAGAAAGAGAGGGAGAAAGAGAGAGAGAGAGAGAGTGGGGGAGAAAGATAGAGAGAGGAAGAGAGAGAGAAAGAGAGAGAGATACCTCTATATAAGCCTCTAGGTCTCAGGAATGTCTACAGTATGATGAGGAATGTGGCCAGGCGTGAGTGCGTGATGTAGCTATCGGTCATAACTCTCCTTCTCAATGTCTGTGTCTGTGTCAGGACCTTCAACTCTCTCTGTCCTAGACTGACCCAACCTCATCTGTCTCTCTCTCTGTCCCTTCGCCTGTCCTCTCTCTCATCACTCCATCTTCAGGCCTCTTTTCCTTTCTTCTGTGGATGAGGTGGTAGCCTTAGTACAATTACGGATAACTTCTTGTAGTGAAATTAAATTCTACCTTTAGCCCTCAAATATCCCTCAAATGTTAAGAATGTATTTTTTCTTTCTTCCTTCTTTAATCTCTCCTAGTCGACCATTGAGCGCTCAACGTAGTTTCATAACCTACCAGTAGAGGGCGGCACTACTCTAGTAATGTTCTGTAGCGAGGCGCTGTGATTTTTTACATTTGTTTTATTTTCTAGTGTATACAGCAGAAAGTATGTGATATTCAGAAGATAGAATGCAATATAGGACTGCCATCATCCTGCCAGTATAGAACTGTGGTCATTGAAGAACGTTACACTATAACCTAGTCTAAAAGCATCTTGACAATTCTTCTTCATGATTTGATGGTGAAGGCTAGGTGAAAACAATATGGGGATTGGGAATTGGAGAAATAAGAAATTTGAAAAATTGTTTTTGCCTGTCAAGTTTTTATTAATAAAGTGCAGGTGGAGAAGAGATAAAGCAGGAGGAAAAAGGAAAAGAAACCGTGTTAGACACTGAGATCTTTCATTTCTCTCTCCCTCACCCTCATTTAATTTAATCTTAATCTCACTCTGCCTCCTTTCTCTCTCTCTCTTCTCCCTCTGCAACCCTCTCTCCTTGCTCCAGCCTATAATCAGGCTGGTTAGTGGTAGCCATTTGGAGTGGTATATAGAGAGGTATATATAGCAATAATTGTCAGGGAGTTGGGCTGAGACTGGCCATAGCATGTGTACTCTCACAGAGCTCACACACATGCATGCGGCGAGCATTCACCAACACAGATGTGTTATTGTCACATACATCACATAGGTGCAGTGAAATGTGTCGTTTTACAGGGTCAGTCATGGTAGTACGGTGCCCCTGTAGCAAATCCCGGTTAAGTGCCTTGCTCAAGGGCACACCGACAACACACAGACAGACACACACACACATGCACTAATGCATACACACACACAAATATTAAACATACTCTTCTGTCACACAAACTCTCTGGAGTCTAATCTACTGTACACTCCCACATGGTTATAAGAAAAATGTAAAATTAAGAATGATTTAATAACCCTATGTTTACTCAGATGAAAATTGAATATGTCCGGTCAAATGTGTTATCCTCTCAAAATGATGGGAGAATTATGCAAATAGGGTTTTTATTGAATTGAGTCCCTAGTCATTAGCATATAGGAGCCATTCTAGATGATGAGTATGATGTGTTAGTGTATGTGTGTCGCAATCAGGATGTCTGTCTCTCTGTTTCTATTCAATATACTGACTGCACAAAACATTAAGAACAGCTTCCTAATATTCAGTTACACCAGCCTTAATTCATCGGGGCATGAACTTTACAAGGTGTCAAAAGCGTTCCACAGGGATGCTGGCCCATGTTGCCTCCAATGCTTCCCACAGTTGTGTCAAGTTGGTTGGATGTCCTTTGGGTGGGGGACCATTCTTGATACACACGGGAAACCGTTGAGCGTGAAAAACCCAGCAGCGTTGCATTTCTTGACACAGAAACCGGTGCACCTGGCACCTTCTACCATACCCCGTTCAAAGGCACTTAAATCTTTTGTCTTGCCCATTCACCCTCTGAAGGGCACGCATACACAATCCATGTCTAAATTGTCTCAAGGCTTCAAAATCATTCTTTAACCTGTCTCCGCCCCTTCATCTACACTGATTGAAGTGGATTTAACAGGTGACATCAATAAGGGATTGTACGTTTCACCTGCATTCACCTGGTCAGTCTATGTCATGGAAAGAGTTCCTAATGTTTTGTACACTCACCGTATACACAAATAACAACTTTAGAGAAGACAGGGATGAGGATTCAAACACACACACATATGCAGATACCAAAGCATGCACACAAGCATGCACGCACGCACACACACACACTTGCACACAAGCATGACCGCTCATACATTTGTGCACGCGTGCACCCACACACATGTATCATCCATCTTCCACGTGTCACTCCTGACTTTATATGAGAGAAGCCTGCGCCATATCATTAGCTGTGTGTTTAAACCAGTAATGTCCGGCTCAGTGGTTTGAGCTGTATAATGCTTTACATGCTGTGACAGTCAGAATGGTCTGGATGTCCTTCAGAGGGACAGGGGGTTGGCCAGGCAACAGCAGGCCACACAATATACAGATGTAGGATCTTCATTTGACCAGTTTCACAGGACAGGAAAATTATCCTGCAGCAACAGGAAATGTGAATTCTTGAGTGGATTAAAATGAATGGACATTCTTGTGGTTGATACATTTCAGGTTAGTGCAAATCAAGTCTGACATTTTAGTGGAATTTACAAACTTTAGAAGTCTATTAAAACCTCAAATACAATACCAGCTTGCATTCCCTTCTGCGCAGGGTGATTAACTTAAGATTCTACAACTCTAGGCCTAACCTGGGTGCTGGGAAGACAACCCACTGCACAACACCTCCCTAGTTGGTATTTTACTAGGATCCCCATTAGCTGTTGATAAAGCAGCAGCTACTCTTCCTGGTGTCCACTCAAAACATGAAGCCAGGTTTTCTGTTCATTTGAGCAATATGAGATGGAAGGGAGTTCCATGCAAAAACGTCTCTGTATAATACTGTACACTTTCTTGAATTTGTTCTGGATTTGGAGACTGTGAAAAGACCCCTGGTGGCATGTCTGGTGGGATAAGTGTGTGTGTCAGAGCTGTGTGTAAGTTGACTTTTCAACACATTGATGTTTCTTAGAAAAAGAAGAAGTGATGCAGTCAGTCTCTCCTCAACTCTTAGCCAAGAGAGACTGGAATGTATAGTCTTTATATTATCCCTCTGATTACAATGAAGAGCAAGACGTGCCACTCTGTTCTGGGCCAGCTGCAACTTAACTAGGTCTTTCTTTGCAGCACTTGTCCACATGACTGGACAGTAATCAAGATAAGACAAAACTAGAGCCTGCAGGACTTGCTTTTTGGAGTGTGCTGTCAACAAAGCAGGGCATCTCTTTATTATGGACAGACCACTCCCCATCATTACAACCATTGAATCTATATGTTTTGACCATGATAGTTTACAATCTAAGGTTACACCAAGTAATTTAGCCTCATCAACAGCCAAACCATTCATTACCAGATTCAGCTGAGGTCTAGAGTTTAGGGAATGATTTGTACCAAATAAAATGTTCTTTTAGAGATGTTCAGGACCAGTTTTACTGGCCACCCATTCCAAAACTGATTGCAACTCCTTGTTAAGGCTTTCAGTGATTTCATTAGTTGTGGTTGCTGACACGTATATGGTTGAATAATCAGCATACAGTGACACACAGGCTTTATTTAATGCTAGTGGCAGGTCATTCACAAAAGAAAATACGGCCTAGAGAGCTGCCTTGCGGTACACCACACTCTACATGTATAACATTAGAGAAGCTTCCATTAAAGAAAACCCTCTGAGTTATATTAGATAGATAGCTCTGAATCCACAATATGGCAGAGGTTGAAAAGCCATAAAACATAAGTTTTCTCCACAACAGGTTATTGTCAATAATATTGAAGGCTGCACTGAAAGTCTAACAGTACAGCTCCCACAATGGTATTATCAATTTCTTTCTACCAATCATCAGTACATGTTGAGTGTCCTTCTTTATAAGTATGATGAGCGTCTGTTGTCAATTTGTTTACAGAGAAAAAGCATTGTATTTGGTCAAACACCATTTTTTCCAACTAAGAGCTGGCAGCAATCTGATACGACTCTTGGGTAGCTTCCCTCCAGGCCTGAGGACAAACACCTTCCTCTACATTCAGATTAAAGATGTGACAGATAGGAGTGGCCATAGAGTCAGATACCATCCTCAGTAGCTTTCCGTCTAAGTTGTCAATGCCAGGAGATTTGTCATTATTGATCGATAACAATGTTTCGACCTCTCCCACACTAACTTTACAAAATTCAAACTTGCAGTTCTTTTCTTTCATTATTTATATTTGTTGCATGAATACGATGTCACAGTGTTTGTTGTTTTGGCATTTTTGCCCTAAGTTTGACCACTTTGCCAATGAAGTAATTATTAAAATGATTGGCAACACCAAATGGTTTTGTGATGAATATGCCATCTGATTTGATGAATGATGAAGTTGAATTTGTCTTTCTGCCCATAGCTAAATTTTAAGTACTCCATCATTTTCCATCATTCTTTATATCATTCATCTTGGCTTCATGATATGGTTTCTTCTTCTTTTGTTGAGATTAGTCACATCATTTCTCAATTTGCAGTGAGTCAGCCAGTCAGATGTATAGCCAGACTTATTAGCCTCTCCTTTTGCCCCATCTCTTTCAACCATACAGTTTTTCAATTCCTCATCAATCCATCGAGCCTTAACAGTTCTAACAGTCAGTTTCTTAACAGGTGCATGTTTATCAATAATTGGAAGAAGCCTTTTCATAAATTCATCAAGTTTAGTGTCTGGATGTTCCTTATTAATGTAATGTTGGGAGTCGGGAAGCAAGTTCAGGGAGTGCATAATTTAATAAACAAATGAAAAAAACAAGAAACACGAACAACGCACAGACAGGAAACTGAAACAGAAACAATGCCACCTGGGGAAGGAATCAAAGGGAGTGACATATATAGGGCAGGTAATCAAGGAGGTGACGGAGTCCAGGTGAGTCTGATGATGCGCAGGTGCATGTAACAATGGTGACAGGTTTGAGCCATAACGAGCAGCCTGGTGACCTTGAGGCCGGAGAGGGAGCACACGTGACAATTAATCACATCAGATCAACACATATTTTTTACATTATCCACATAAAGAGTCACAACAAAATATTTTGTACGATCTTATACACTATTATACACAGCTTTTGGAACTTTGGTTCTCCTAGATATAGCCACTATATTTTCATCACTGCATCCAATGGGTACGGATACAGATTTAGAACATGTTCTACAGTATTAGTAAAAATGTGAACAATACATGAGGATGATCTTGTTCCTGTAGTGTTTGTAAACACCCTGGTGGGTCGATTAATAACCTGAACCAGATTACAGGCACTGGTTACAGTGAGAAACTTCTTCTTGAGCAGACAGCTTGATGAAAACTAGTCAATATTCAGGTCCCCGAGAAAGTAGACCTTCCGTTTACATCACATACACTACCAAGCATTTCACAAACATTATTTAGATACTGACTGTTAGCACTTTGTGGCCTAAAACACCCCAGTTGTTGTAACAACTGCCTGTAAAACAATTTTTGTTTGTTTAAAAGATCCTTCACCTTTGATAGAGCGACACCACTATCCTCAATGGTACTCCCACCGGCTTTGGTCTTTGTCATGGCAATGTAGGCTACGCTGTTACTCCTCGCAGTCCGCGGTCCCTGCGTTCAAACACTCAAGGAAACCCTGCTAGCTTGGTAGGCAGCTAGGCTAGCTGCTACGCCAAGCAACTCCTCAGCACCTTGGCCGGCAGGATCCCTGGACAGATAGCAACGGTCCCAGTAACAGATGCCAACCGCGTCACAGGATCCAAACTCAAAAGGTAGCTAGCTAGTAACCAAACATTTTCAATAAAACACTTTTTCCAGACTTTCAAAACTTTCAAAAACAATAAATTGAGCTCTCCCTCGTTCCGCGTTCAACAGGCCTGCCGACCTGGCAGTGGGGACCATAGACATGTAGGCCTATGATGTTTCTACCAGTCACAGTTCCTGTAAACGCAAGGTAGAAGTCACCCTTAACCACAGATCTAGGATCAGATTATCATAGCGCCTAGGCCATTCAGGAAGAAGACACCCATCCATTGTATATGACAGATTTCCATCCATTCCAGTTCTATAAAGATGATAGTGTGAATGACAGTTCTATCCACACTAGCTCTATGTCAGTGAAAGGGTGAATGACAGTTATACTGTATCAATCTGGTTCTATGTAGGTGACATATAACTATCAGTCCAGTTCTATGTAGGGTGAAAGACAGTTCTATCCATTCCAGCTCTATGTCAATGAAAGGATGAATGTCTATAGATATCAGTGACAGGGTGTGGGTCGTATACAGAGACAGGTCTGTCATTGAGAGGTGAACACAGTCCCCATTGTAGCCAGCCCTGAGATCCCCTGAGGGGGCAGGCTGGCTGGGTCTGGTACTACCGCTGGTTCTCATAACAACAACACGTGTTGCTAATAGAAAGCAGACTAGTTCAGTCAGGATAAAACAAGAACAGGGCGGCTGGCGGGGTGTTTATCAACTCACCTCCCTCTCTCTTTAAGCTCCCACTCTCTCTGTCTCCCTCTCTCCATCGCTCTCTGGCGCTCGCTCTCTCATGTTCCGATCTCTCACGATAAGCAGGCATCTTTGAAATGTGTGTCTGAGTGTGTGTCTGTGTGTGTGTGTGTTCGTGTTCGTGCATGCATGTATGTAAGGTATGTACACTATCCCAGGTGCGTCTCTTTCAAGTCTTTTGTCCATCCTAAGCATCTGTTTTAAGTCTGTATTGAGTTTGGTGTGTGTGTGTGTGTGCGTGCGCGTGCGCGTGTGTATGTATGTGAAAGAAACCAGCCAGGGAATGTTTTGTGTGTGTCAGGTGTTTGGTTTGGTTATCAAATCAAACTTTCATTTTTAATAAAACATTTTGTAACATTTGGGTGCTTTCAACCCACCACTCCCATACCACAGTTTGAAATTCTTGAATTCAACCATTAGTTTCTAAAGGGCCGTGTGTACTTTAGTTACAGAAATATTTTGGGGTTTTCTCACTTCCCCACAGGAATGATCTGTGCTGAGTATTTGCATATGATTTCGGATCCAAGACGGAGTAGCAGTGGGTTGTCTGTTTTGATTGTCTTGTCCCTTCCCTTGTATATATCGTTTTTCTTTGTATATATTTTCATTATTTTTAATCTCATTTTCCATCTACGGACTGAACATACTCTCCTGCAACCCGCCTCACACAACGTGGTATGGATATTTTTACACTTTTGAACCGGAACCCCCTTCAGAAGCTAGCCAGCTAACTAGCTACTAGCTAGTAGTCAGTTAGCCACTGCTAGCGTTCATCACCGTTAACTCGGACTGGCAGCCTCAGCCCAGGCAACTCCTGCCAGTCTGCACAGTGCGATATATACCCAGAGCATATCGGACTACTTTTCTCTACCACATCTCCGGATTCCTACAGCAAGCTCTGAAACTTCACTCCGGATCATCGCAGCTAGCTAGCTGCTATCCGAGTGGCTACTCCTGTCTAACATATCTGTCCCGAAGCAAGCACCAGTTAGCCTGGAGCTAGCCTTGAGCTAATCCCTTCTCCCGGCTAGCCGAAGAAATCCATCAGATAATTCCTGGGCTTCAATACCTCTTCTGTCAATTGGCCTGGACCCTTTGCTGCTGACACGGAGCCCCGCCAATCCATCACGACTGGTCTTCCGACATAACCGTCCGAGGAGGTTTCAACAGGCTCTCCCATTGCGACGTCCCCCTGAGGCCCATCTGCTAGCCTGCTGCTAGCCCCGACCTACTAGCTGTCTGAATCGCCGTGCCTCCAGCTCGCCTAACTACTCACTGGCACCTATGATCACTCGGCTACACATGCCTCTCCCTAATGTCAATATGCCTTGTTTATTGCTGTTTTGGTTAGTAATTTTAGTCTTATTTCACTGTAGAGCCTCCAGCCCTGCTCAATATGGCTTAGCTATCCCTTATGTTCCATCCCCCACACATGTGGTGACCGCACCTGGCTTAAATGGTGCCTTTAGAGACAAAACCTCTCTCATCGTCACTCAAGTAACAACTAGGCTTACCTCCACTGTACTCACATCTGACCATACCCCTGTCTGTACATTATGCCTTGAATCTTTTCTTCCGCGCCCAGAAATCTGCTCCTTTTACTCTCTGTTCCGAATGCACTAGAAGACCAGTTCTTTTAGCCTTTAGCCGTACACTTACCCTACATCTCCTTTGTTCCTCTGGTGATGTAGAGGTTAATCCAGGCCTTGCAGCCCCCACCATCACTCCCATTCCCCAGGCGCTCTCATTTGTTGACTTCTGTAACCGTAAAAGCCTTGGTTTCATGCATGTTAACATCAGAAGCTTGTTTGTTTTATTCACTGCTTTAGCACACTCCACCAACCCTGATGTCCTAGCTGTGTCTGAATCCTGGCTTAAGGTCAGGAGGCCACCAAAAATTCAGAAATGTCCATCCCCCAACTACAACATTTTCCGCCAAGATAGAACTGCCAAAAGGAGTGGAGTTGCAATCTACTGCAGAGATAGCCTGCAGACTTGTGTCATGCTATCCAGGTCTGTACCCAAACAGTTCGAGCTTCTACTTTTAAAAATCCACCTTTCCAGAAATGTCCCTCACTGTTGCCTCTTGTCATAGACCCCCCTCAGCCCCCAGCTGTGCCCTATGTGAATTAATTGCCCCCCCATTTGTCTTCAGAGTTCATACTGTTATGTGACCTTAACTGGAATATGCTTAGCACCTACAATCGTCCTACAATCTAAGCTAGATGCCTTCAATCTCACACAAATTATCAAGCAACCTACCAGGTACAACCCTAAATCCGTAAACATGGGCACCCTCATAGATATCATCCTGACCAACCTGCCCACTAAATACACCTTTGCTGTCTTCAACCAGGATCTCAGCGATCACTGCCTTGTTGCCTGCGTCCGTAATGGGTCCGCGGTCAAACGACCACCCCTCATCACTGTCAAACACTCCCTAAGACACTTCAGCAAGCAGGCATTTCTAATCGACCTGGCCCAGACACTTCAGCAAAGCACCCCCACAACATGATGCTGCCACCCCCGTGCTTCACGGTTGGGATGGTGTTCTTCGGCTTGCAAGCCTCCCCCTTTTTCCTCCAAACATAACAATGGTCATTATGGCCAAACAGTTCTATTTTGGAAGGATATTGGAAGGATATTGACCTCATCCTGTCAGTAGAGGATGCCGGGTGGCTCTTCAAAAGTGCTTTCCTCTCCATCTTAAATAAGCATGCCCCTTTCAAAAAACTGTAGAACTAACAACGGATATAGCTCTTGGTTCACCCCAGACTTGACTGCCCTTGACCAGCACAAAAACATCCTGTGGCATTCTACATTAGCATCGAATAACCCCGCGATATGCAACTTATCAGGGAAGTCAAGAACCAATACACTCAGTCAGTTAGGAGAGCTAAGGCTAGCTTAATACCTTAATACCAATACCTTGACTTTGTTGTCCTTAAGCCATTTTACCACAACTTTGGAAGTATGCTTGGGGTCATTGTCCATTTGGAAGACCCATTTGTGACCAAGTTTTAACTTCCTGACTGATGTCTTGAGATGTTGCTTCAATATATCCACATAATGTTTCTCCCTCATGATGCCATCTAATTTGTGAAGTGCACCAGTCCCTCCAAACATAACAATGGTCATTATGGCCAAACAGTTCTATTTTTGTTTCATCAGACCAGAGGACATTTCTCCAAAAATAACAATCTTTGTCCCCATGTGCAGTTGCAAACCGTAGTCTGGCTTTTTTAAATGGCAATTTTGGAGCAGTGGTTTCTTCCTTGCTGAGCGTCCGTTCAGGTTATGTCGATATAGGACTCATTTTACTGTGTGTATAGATACTTCTGTACATGTTTCCTCCAGCATCTTCACAAGGTCCTTGTTGTTCTGGAATTGATTTGCACTTTTCGCACCAAAGTACGTTCATCTCTAGGAGACAGAACATGTCTCCTTCCTGAGCGTTATGACAGCTGCGTGGTCCAATGGTGTTTATACATGCGTACAATTGTTTGTACAGATACACATGTTACCTTCCGGCATTTGGAAATTGTTCCCAAGGATGAACCAGACTTGTGGAGGTCTACAATTCTTTTCAGAGGTCTTGCCTGATTTCTCCGATGTCAAGCAAAGAGGCCTGAGTATGTCAGTAGGCCTTAAAATACATCCAGAGGTACACCTCCAATTGACTCAAATGATGTCAATTAGCCTATCAGAAGCTTCTAAAGCCATGACATCATTTTCTGGAATTCTTCCAACTTCAACTGTATATCAATCCTGCCCTGCCTTTCTAAAATCTTTGAAAGCAAGTTAATAAACAGATCACCGACCATTTCGAATCCCACCGTACCTTCTCCACTATGCAATCTGGTTTCCGACCTGGTCATGGGTGCACCTCAGCCATGCTCAAGGTCCTAAACAATATCATAACCGCCATCGATAAAAGAAAGTACTGTGCAGCCGTCTTCATCGACCTGGCCAAGGCTTTCGACTCTGTCAATCACAACATTCTTATCGGCAGACTTAATAGCCTTGGCTTCTCAAATGACTGCCTCGCCTGGTTAACCAACTACTTCTCAGATAGAGTTCAGTGTGTCAAATCGGAGGGCCTGTTGTCCGGACCTCTAGCAGTCTCTATGGGGGTGCCACAGGGTTCAATTCTCAGACCGACTCTTTTCTCTGCATATATCAATGATGTTGCTCTTGCTGCTGGTGATTCTCTGATCCACCTCTACGCAGAAATGCTAGTAAAACTAAATGCATGCTCTTCAACCGATTGCTGCCAGCACCCTCTCGCCCGACTAGCATCACTACTCTGGACGGTTCTGACTTGGTGGACAACTTTGTGGACAACTACAAATACCTAGGTGTCTGGTTAGACTGTAAACTCTCCTTCCAGACTCACATTAAGCTTATCCAATCCAAAATTAAATCTAGAATCGGCTTCCTATTTCGCAACAAAGCCTCCTTCACTCATGCCGCCAAACATACCCTTGTAAAACTGCCTATCCAACCGATCCTTGACTTCGGCGATGTAATTTACAAAATAGCCCCCAACACTCTACTCAGTAAACTGGATGTAGTCTATCACAGTGCCATCCGTTTTATCACGAAAGCACATTTACATTTACATTTAAGTCATTTAGCAGACGCTCTTATCCAGAGCGACTTACAAATTGGTGCATTCACCTTATGACATCCAGTGGAACAGCCACTTTACAATAGTGCATCTAAATCTTTTAAGGGGGGGGGGGGGGGGGGGTCAGAAGGATTACTTTATCCTATCCTAGGTATTCCTTAAAGAGGTGGGGTTTCAGGTGTCTCCGGAAGGTGGTGATTGACTCCGCTGTCCTGGCGTCGTGAGGGAGTTTGTTCCACCATTGGGGTGCCAGAGCAGCGAACAGTTTTGACTGGGCTGAGCGGGAACTGTACTTCCTCAGTGGTAGGGAGGCGAGCAGGCCAGAGGTGGATGAACGCAGTGCCCTTGTTTGGGTGTAGGGCCTGATCAGAGCCTGAAGGTACTGAGGTGCCGTTCCCCTCACAGCTCCGTAGGCAAGCACCATGGTCTTGTAGCGGATGCGAGCTTCAACTGGAAGCCAGTGGAGAGAGCGGAGGAGCGGGGTGACGTGAGAGAACTTGGGAAGGTTGAACACCAGACGGGCTGCGGCGTTCTGGATGAGTTGTAGGGGTTTAATGGCACAGGCAGGGAGCCCAGCCAACAGCGAGTTGCAGTAATCCAGACGGGAGATGACAAGTGCCTGGATTAGGACCTGCGCCGCTTCCTGTGTGAGGCAGGGTCGTACTCTGCGGATGTTGTAGAGCATGAACCTACAGGAACGGGCCACTGCCTTGATGTTAGTTGAGAACGACAGGGTGTTGTCCAGGATCACGCCAAGGTTCTTAGCGCTCTGGGAGGAGGACACAATGGAGTTGTCAACCGTGATGGCGAGATCATGGAACGGGCAGTCCTTCCCCGGGAGGAAGAGCAGCTCCGTCTTGCCGAGGTTCAGCTTGAGGTGGTGATCCGTCATCCACACTGATATGTCTGCCAGACATGCAGAGATGCGATTCGCCACCTGGTCATCAGAAGGGGGAAAGGAGAAGATTAATTGTGTGTCGTCTGCATAGCAATGATAGGAGAGACCATGTGAGGTTATGACAGAGCCAAGTGACTTGGTGTATAGCGAGAATAGGAGAGGGCCTAGAACAGAGCCCTGGGGGACACCAGTGGTGAGAGCACGTGGTGAGGAGACAGATTCTCGCCACGCCACCTGGTAGGAGCGACCTGTCAGGTAGGACGCAATCCAAGCGTGGGCCGCGCCGGAGATGCCCAACTCGGAGAGGGTGGAGAGGAGGATCTGATGGTTCACAGTATCGAAGGCAGCCAATAGGTCTAGGAGGATGAGAGCAGAGGAGAGAGAGTTAGCTTTAGCAGTGCGGAGCGCCTCCGTGATACAGAGAAGAGCAGTCTCAGTTGAATGACTAGTCTTGAAACCTGACTGATTTGGATCAAGAAGGTCATTCTGAGAGAGATAGCAGGAGAGCTGGCCAAGGACGGCACGTTCGAGAGTTTTGGAGAGAAAAGAAAGAAGGGATACTGGTCTGTAGTTGTTGACATCGGAGGGATCGAGTGTAGGTTTTTTCAGAAGGGGTGCAACTCTCGCTCTCTTGAAGACGGAAGGGACGTAGCCAGCGGTCAAGGATGAGTTGATGAGCGAGGTGAGGTAAGGGAGAAGGTCTCCGGAAATGGTCTGGAGAAGAGAGGAGGGGATAGGGTCAAGCGGGCAGGTTGTTGGGCGGCCGGCCGTCACAAGACGCGAGATTTCATCTGGAGAGAGAGGGGAGAAAGAGGTCAGAGCACAGGGTAGGGCAGTGTGAGCAGAACCAGCGGTGTCGTTTGACTTAGCAAACGAGGATCGGATGTCGTCGACCTTCTTTTCAAAATGGTTGACGAAGTCATCTGCAGAGAGGGAGAAGGGGGGGGAGGGGGAGGAGGATTCAGGAGGGAGGAGAAGGTGGCAAAGAGCTTCCTAGGGTTAGAGGCAGATGCTTGGAATTTAGAGTGGTAGAAAGTGGCTTTAGCAGCAGAGACAGAAGAGGAAAATGTAGAGAGGAGGGAGTGAAAGGATGCCAGGTCCGCAGGGAGGCGAGTTTTCCTCCATTTCCGCTCGGCTGCCCGGAGCCCTGTTCTGTGAGCTCGCAAGAGTCGTCGAGCCACGGAGCAGGAGGGGAGGACCGAGCCGGCCTGGAGGATAGGGGACATAGAGAGTCAAAGGATGCAGAAAGGGAGGAGAGGAGGGTTGAGGAGGCAGAATCAGGAGATAGGTTGGAGAAGGTTTGAGCAGAGGGAAGAGATGATAGGATGGAAGAGGAGAGAGTAGCGGGGGAGAGAGAGCGAAGGTTGGGACGGCGCAATACCATCCGAGTAGGGGCAGTGTGGGAAGTGTTGGATGAGAGCGAGAGGGAAAAGGATACAAGGTAGTGGTCGGAGACTTGGAGGGGAGTTGCAATGAGGTTAGTGGAAGAACAGCATCTAGTAAAGATGAGGTCAAGCGTATTGCCTGCCTTGTGAGTAGGGGGGGAAGGTGAGAGGGTGAGGTCAAAAGAGGAGAGGAGTGGAAAGAAGGAGGCAGAGAGGAATGAGTCAAAGGTAGACGTGGGGAGGTTAAAGTCACCCAGAACTGTGAGAGGTGAGCCGTCCTCAGGAAAGGAGCTTATCAAGGCATCAAGCTCATTGATGAACTCTCCGAGGGAACCTGGAGGGCGATAAATGATAAGGATGTTAAGCTTGAAAGGGCTGGTAACTGTGACAGCATGGAATTCAAAGGAGGCGATAGACAGATGGGTAAGGGGAGAAAGGGAGAATGACCACTTGGGAGAGATGAGGATCCCGGTGCCACCACCCCGCTGACCAGAAGCTCTCGGGGTGTGCGAGAACACGTGGGCAGACGAGGAGAGAGCAGTAGGAGTAGCAGTGTTATCTGTGGTGATCCATGTTTCCGTCAGTGCCAAGAAGTCGAGGGACTGGAGGGAAGCATAGGCTGAGATGAACTCTGCCTTGTTGGCCGCAGATCGGCAGTTCCAGAGGCTGCCGGAGACCTGGAACTCCACGTGGGTCGTGCGCGCTGGGACCACCAGGTTAGGGTGGCCGCGGCCACGCGGTGTGAAGCGTTTGTATGGTCTGTGCAGAGAGGAGAGAACAGGGATAGACAGACACATAGTTGACAGGCTACAGAAGAGGCTACGCTAATGCAAAGGAGATTGGAATGACAAGTGGACTACACGTCTCGAATGTTCAGAAAGTTAAGCTTACGTTGCAGAAATCTTATTGACCAAAATGATTAAAATGATACAGTACTGCTGAAGTAGGCTAGCTAGCAGTGGCTGCGTTGTTGACTTTGTTTGAGAGTGTAGCTGGCTAGGTAACCTCGATAGCTAGCTAGGTAACCTCGGTAACTGGCTAGATAATTAGTCTAAACTACACAATTGTCTTAGATACAAGGACAGCAAAGACAACTATGTAGCTAGCTAACACTACACTAATCAAATCGTTCCGTTGTAATGTAATAGTTTCTACAGTGCTGCTATTCGGTAGAAGTTGGCTAGCTAGCAGTGTTGACTAGGTAGGAGAACGGCAGCGCGGCGGACGAAAATAGCTGGCTAGCTAACCGATAATACTCTAGACTACACAATTGTCTTAGATACAGAGATGCTTGTTCTAGGTCCCAAGAAACAAAGAGATCTTCTGTTAAATCTAACAATTCATCTTGATGGTTGTAAAGTCGTCTCAAATAAAACTGTGAAGGACCTCGGCGTTACTCTTGACCCTGATCTCTCTTTTGACGAACATATCAAGACTGTTTCAAGGACAGCTTTTTTCCATCTACGTAACATTGCAAAAATCAGAAATTTTCTGTCCAAAAATGATGCAGAAAAATTAATCCATGCATTTGTTACTTCTAGGTTAGACTACTGCAATGCTCTACTTTCCGGCTACCCGGATAAAGCACTAAATAAACTTCAGTTAGTGCTAAATACGGCTGCTAGAATCCTGACTAGAACCAAGAAATTTGATCATATTACTCCAGTGCTAGCTTCCCTACACTGGCTTCCTGTTAAGGCAAGGGCTGATTTCAAGGTTTTACTGTTAACCTATAAAGCGTTACATGGGCTTGCTCCTACCTATCTTTCCGAGTTGGTCCTGCCGTACATACCAATACGTACGCTACGGTCACAAGACGCAGGCCTCCTAATTGTCCCTAGAATTTCTAAGCAAACAGCGGGAGGCAGGGCTTTCTCCTATAGACAGTCTGCCTACCCATGTGAGAGACGCAGACTCGGTCTCAACCTTTAAGTCTTTACTGAAGACTTATCTCTTCAGTAGGTCATATGATTGAGTGTAGTCTGGCCCAGGAGTGTGAAGGTGAACGGAAAGGCTCTGGAGCAACGAACCGCCCTTGCTGTCTCTGCCAGGCCGGTTCCCCTCTCTCCACTGGGATTCTCTGCCTCTAACCCTGTTACAGGGGCTGAGTCACTGGCTTGCTGGTGCTCTTTCATGCCGTCCCTAGGAGGGGTGCGTCACTTGAGTGGGTTGAGTTACTGACGTGATCTTCCTGTCTGGGTTGGCGCCCCCCTTGGTTTGTGCTGTGGTGGAGACCTTTGTGGGCTATACTCGGCCTTGTCTCAGGATTGTAAGTTGGTGGTTGAGGATATCCCTCTAGTGGTGCGGGGGCTGTGCTTTGGCAAAGTGGGTGGGGTTATATCCTTCCTGTTTGGCCCTGTCCGGGGGTTTCTTCGGATGGGGCCACAGTGTCTCCTGACCGCTCCTGTCTCAGCCTCCAGTATTTATGCTGCAGTAGTTTATGTGTCGGGGGGCTAGGGTCAGTTGGTTATACCTGGAGTACTTCTCCTGTCTTATCCAGTGTCCTGTGTGAATTTAAGTATGCTCTCTCTAATTCTCTCGTTCTCTCTTTCTCTCTGAGAACCTGAGCCCTAGGACCATACGTCAGGACTACCGGGCATGCTGACACCTTGCTGTCCCCAGTCCGCCTGGCCTTGCTGCTATTCCAGTTTCAACTGTTCTGCCTGCGGTTACGAAACCCCTACCTGTCCCAGACCTGCTGTTTTCAACTCTTAATGATCGGCTATGAAAAGCCAACTGAGATTTATTCCTGATTATTATTTGACCATGCTTGTCATTTATGAACATTTTGAAAATCTTGGCTCTCTCTAATTTTCTCCTTCTCTCTTTCTTTCTCTCGGAGGACCTGAGCCCTAGGACCATACGTCGGGACTACCGGCCGTGGTGACTCCTTGCTGTCCCCAGTCCGCCTGGCCTTGCTGCTATTCCAGTTTCAACTGTTCTGCCTGCGGTTATGGAACCCCTACCTGTCCCAGACCTGCTGTTTTCAACTCTTAATGATCGGCTATGAAAAGCCAACTGAGATTTATTCCTGATTATTATTTGACCATGCTTGTCATTTATGAACATTTTGAAAATCTTGGCTCTCTCTAATTTTCTCCTTCTCTCTTTCTTTCTCTCGGAGGACCTGGGCCCTAGGACCATGCGTCGGGACTGCCGCCCGTGGTGACTCCTTGCTGTCCCCAGTCCGCCTGGCCTTGCTGCTATTCCAGTTTCAGCTGTTCTGCCTGCGGTTATGGAACCGCCACCTGTCCCAGACCTGTTGTTTTTCAACTCTTAATGATCAGCTATGAAAAGCCAACTGAAAATTATTCATGATTATTATTTGACCATGCTTGTCACTTATGAACATTTTTGAACATCTTGGCATAGTTCTGTTATAATCTCCACCCGGCACAGCCAGAAGAGGACTGGCCACCCCTCATAGCCTGGTTCCTCTCTAGGTTTCTTCCTAGGTTTTGGCCTTTCTAGGGAGTTTTTCCTAGCCACCGTGCTTCTACACCTGCATTACTAGCTGTTTGGGGTTTTAGGCTGGGTTTCTGTACAGCACTTCGAGATATTAGCTGATGTACGAAGGGCTATATAAAATAAAATTGATTGATTGATTGATAGATACAAAGACAGCAAAGACAACTATGTAGCTAGCTAACACTACACTAATCAAGTCGTTCCGTTGATCCGTTGAATGTAATAGTTTCTACAGTGTTGCTATTCGGTGGCTAGCTGGCTAGCTAGCAGTGTTGACTACGTTACGTTACGTTAAAAGGACGAAAATAGCTGGCTAGCTAACCGAATTAGTCTAAACTACACAATTATCTTAGATACAAAGACAGCAAAGACAACTATGTAGCTAGCTAACACTACACTAATCAAGTCGTTCCGTTGTTCCGTTGAATGTAATAGTTTCTACAGTGCTGCTATTCGGTGGCTAGCTGGCTAGCTAGCAGTGTTGACTACGTTACGTTACGTTAAAAGAACGAAAATAGCTGGCTAGCTAACCTAGATACTTACTCTAAGCTACACAAACTACACAATTATCTTTGATACAAAGGCGGCTATGTAGCTAGCTAAGATCAAACAAATCAAACCGTTGTACTGTAATGAAATGAAATGAAATGTGATACTACCTGTGGAGCGAAGCGGAATGCGACCGGTCTCAGGGGAGGGACGTGGTGGTTATCACGTTAGCACCATATACTACCCACCACTGCAACCTGTATGCTCTCGTTGGCTGGCCCTCACTACATATCCGTCGCCAAACCCACTGGCTCTAGATAATCTATAGTCTTTGCTAGGTAAGGCCCCGCCTTATCTCAGCTCACTGGTCACCATAGCAGCACCCACCTGTAGGACGCGCTCCCGCAGGTATATTGCGCTGGTCATCCCCAAAGCCAACACTTCCTTTGGCTGCCTTTCTTTCCAGTTCTCTGCTGCCAATGACTGGAACGAATTGCAAAAATCTCTGAAGCTGGAGTCTTATCTCCCTCTCTAACTTTAAGTATCAGCTGTCTGAGCAGCTTACCGATCACTGTACCTGTGCACAGCCAATCTGTAAATAGCACATCCGACTACCTCGTCCCCATATTATTACTTACCCTCTTGCTCTTTTGCTGCTGTCCTAGCTGGTTAAATAAAGGTGAAATAAATATATTTCAGTAACAGAAAAGCTAACATTAAAACTAGTTTATTTATTTATTTATTTTTTCTACAACTTCTACTTTTCAGCAGACTCTTGAAATAGTTTTTTTTGACCTGGGATGGGACAGATGCCGGCACTCACTGTGGCCCCTTCTCCAAAATAAAAAGTACTTTAACAGCATTGTGGCAAACTCATCATGAATGAGAAGAAAAAAAAATGAGTTTTTCTCAATCATGTGATCTGAAGAGGGAAAAAGAGCCCCGAGTTTTTCCAAGTCATGTCACAGGGTCAGGAAATAGTCCTGACCTGAGAATACAGTCAAGAGAAGTAATATGAGGAGAAAGAAACAGATAGGGGAGACAACTTGTATCATGACGGTTTTTATTGATTCACAGTAATGAATGTAGTGATATTTGTGCTGTAACTCATCTATGCAGCCGAGCCATCCAGCCAGTACTTAACCACAGCTATCCCAACTATTCCATCGGCAAAATGTCACAAAGTCCAATTCTGGTTTTCCATACACCAATTATGCATATCAACATCATCAAATTCTCAAAATAAATAACTTTAGCAAAGGGATTAACATGAAACAAATCTTAAATGTGAAACCATTTGACATAAGAATTGATCATTTATTTCATGAAAGAATACTTTGGTCACACATTAATCAAAGATTTGGTTTTGGGAGTTTTTTGAGTCTCTGAGAGCACAAGCTTTCTATATGAATATTAAATAAGCACCCTAGCTCACACATTCAGCTTACACTGCATACAGTTTCAAACATTATCGCATATGACAACCGGTTGGCAAACTGGCCATGTAGCATTATAGATATCCCAATGCTAGATATTCCAACAGCATGGATATGCGTACATACAGTAAAATATATGATGTAGATGTAGTGAATGTGATGGATACGAATCAAAAACAGTATTATTAAAGTTATGGAACATAATACAAAAATTAAATAACAACACATAGAATAGACTATGTTATTATGTCAATAGCAACTGTACACAAGCACAATACAATTAAAAAACACAAATATTAAGCTATAAAATGTTTTTTGACATGATTAAATACCCCTGTAGAGACACCTCTAAGCTGTATTTACTATGATTTAATCTACAGCTGTTATTGATTAAAAAAGTGTGTGTGTGTGTGTGTGTGTGTGTGTGTGTGTGTGTGTGTGTGTGTGTGTGTGTGTGTGTGTGTGTGTGTGTGTGTGTGTGTGTGTGTGTGTGTGTGTGTGTGTGTGTGTGTGTGTGTGTGTGTGTGTGTGTGTAAGGAAGATGTGGGTTAACTTAACACTGTTTTATAATAACATGTAGGTGTTTTGTGATATAAAAGTTGATGAAGACAAGACGACAATAACTAAAGCCCATGAAATGTTAATTGAGTGGACAGGGAACCCAAAGGGATCTGCTAAAGATATTCATAAAAAACTCTTAAAAGTCTAAGCTGTTGGGGGGGTGGTTCTGATTTAATCTACAGCTTTTATTGATTAAAAAGTGTGTGTGTGTGTGTGTGTGTGTGTGTGTGTGTGTGTGTGTGTGTGTGTGTGTGTGTGTGTGTGTGTGTGTGTGTGTGTGTGTGTGTGTGTGTGTGTGTGTGTGTGTGTGTGTGTGTGTAAGGAAGATGTGGGTTAACTTAACACTGTTTCATAATAACATGTAGGTGTTTTGTGATATAAAAGTTGATGAAGACAAGAATGCAATAACTAAAGCCCATGAAATGTGAATTGAGTGGGCACGGAACCCAAAGGGATCTGCTAAAGATATTCATAAAAATCTCTTAAAAGTCTAAGCTGTTGAGGGGGTGGTTCTAAGCTGACATATGGAATTGTTTTAAGAAGGTCATACCATGGATCATTTAGCTATTTGATTTTGAATTTTAGGACCCATTTAGGTATCAAAAATATTGAATTTTACTACCATAGCCCATAGAAACGCATTGACTAACACATTCAAAAATGGCAAGAAACAGTCAATCAATAAATCATAAGGAAAAGGAGATATGAAACCTCAGGAAATATCTGTATTTATTTGACACATATTTAACACCTTATTTTTGTTGGTTTTAAACTACCTCCATACTTCAATTAATTTGTATGGGTTGCCTTTAGATAAGTCCTGTGACTCTTGTGGGGATCGTAGAACAAAACGGAGAACACAATCATCTTTGTGAGTCTCCACTTTCTATAGAGTTTTTTAGGCCAAACCGTTCGGATGCTACAGAGGTTTTTGTGAGAAGACAGATTTTCGGGATGTCTCGTGGTCTGACAAACAGCACTGTAGCTCTGTCACTTTCCACCGCAGATGCGGAAAGTGCAACATATGCGGATTGAGACGCAGCCCATGCAAAAAAAATGATAAATCTAGCTTAAACTGACAGATTTTTATATAGATTGGTGCGTCAATAGACTCTAGGGGGTTTTAAGGAACTCTAGTGTTTACAGCCGACCACGCCACATTATAGTGTCCTGTCAATCTTTTAAGAGCACAGGGGAAGGTCTGCATACTAGCTTTGCGCCAGATTTGTTTCCATTTTAGCCAACTCATGCAAAAGACAAAAGATAAGGATAAAACACAAACAGATCGATCTACCAGTCAGCTATGGCATAAATGCCACAAACATGGATGACTCAAAATGGAGACATTGCATAGAAAATCGAATATTCCACCGATACTGATTCAACTGGGAAATGGACAGATACAGTATATTTGAAACACTACAGGGATCAACTTCTAATCTGCTTTTAGCTTTTAGCAGTTCCCAACAGCAGCACCAGCAGCAGCTGTTGACTGTTTGACTCCAGCAGTTTATTTTGCTCTCAGACAAACATGTTGTTCTCTTTAGGAGCTCAGTATGTCAGTTATGCGGTCTCTGTAGTGGCCATGGTGGATTTTCACTGGTAGTAAAATCTGTTGTGTTGCCCACGTCAAGGCTTCTCCTCTTTCCTTTTCTTTCTTTCTCTTTGACCTCTCTCTGCTAGTGGAGGCTGCTGAGGGGAGAACAGCTCACAATAATGGCCGGAACGGAGCAAATGGAATGGCATCAAACACCTGGAAACCATGTGTTTGATGTATTTTATACACCACAGATTCCGCTCCAGTCATTACCACGAGCCCGTTCTCCCCAATTAAGGTGCCACCAACCTCCTGTGCTTTCTGCCCATTCAAAGGCAGTGTTCTCTATCTCCAGCAGTCTGTTTCTCTCTGGTCCTCTCTGTCAAACTTTTTCTGTTACCTCTCTACCCCAACCCTCCCTCTTCCCCTTCCCTTCCCCCTCTCTCCCTCTCTTGTCTGTCTATCCTACCCAGGCCTATAGCTGGTGACAGCAGAGTTCACAGTTGCAGTGTTTCTCTGTGTACGCCCCATGCTTACCCTAACTCTAACCCAAATACAGCTAATTAAATGCTTTTTATACACTGCCTACCTGGCTGCCGCAGAACTGTGGGTTTACCACCGAACCTGCTTTCACTCACACTGGGAAGGCCAGGAAAAGGAAAAGGACAAGTGCACTGGGATGGATGGCACAAAGCTATCTCTCAGTTTGACATTTGGTGAAAGGAATACGAAAAGTTAAGATGACACAACTCTAAGAAAATATTTTCTACCTGGAACCCAATTTTTTTTTTTCTAGAACCAAAAACAATTCTCCGAGCTACAGGGACAGTCAAAGAACCATCTGTTCTAGGTAGACCCTTTTCTAGTGTATAGCCTAGATAGTGACTTATTGGGTGAAAATGTGTTTGTTTTATATGTTTAATCAATATAAAAAGTATGCAAGCGTGAGCCTTAAATAAATTAACCTGCAGCATTACATATTATGAAAAGATTTGCACCAAAAGCATTCCAATTCAGTTAACACAGTAAAGAATAAAGTAAACTGCATCAAGTTACATTTTCTTGGCTGGTATCAAGATAAAATTACAAAAGCCAACTTGAAGGCCTTCATGTAATAGTAAATTAAAAACAGAAGAGAGAAATGTTAACTAACTCAACTGTATTTAGTTTTGTGTATCAGTTCTACTGTAGTGACAGTATATTGAGAAAAAAATGGTTAACACATCAGGATATGACTACCTGCACAATAATAAAACAGCTAATTAAATTGTAAAAACTAAGATAAACGTTCATACACAACTATGTATTCAAACCCGGGCCTTGAGGTCCACTGTAGAGCTACGGACCTCAAAGTCTACAGGAAGGTTGTGATTTGGTCAAACAGTACCAATATTGTGATAATATAGATGTAGGAGACATTTGTCCAGACAGACCAACAGTCAAACAGATAACGCAGAACTCTTTTCAGTCATTCTTTCCCCTTTCCTGGGACGCGGGTATTACCGGACCAAGCATATGTTGGGGTTTTAGGCTGGGTTTCTGTACAGCACTTTGAGATATCAGCTGATGTAATAAGGGCTATATAAATAAATTTGATATGTTAGTCATTTTAAATCATGGACAGACAATAATAATGTAATCTTAATCAGAATTAATTCATACAAACTTTGAGTAGCTAAATTACTAGTAATCCACATTCATAAACTAACAAATGACCTAACAGTTGATTGTATCCATACCATTTTAATTATCCATTGTTAACTGAACGAAGTTGGTTGCCTTGGTGACACCTGTCCTGCTCTCAGTTGCTATTGACTGTTGGGTGTGGTAAGGGTGATGGTCTTCTCCTGGTTGTGGTGTATTTTGGGTAGTGTAGTCAACAGCAGGTCAGGGCGGTGGACAGGTATAATTCCGTGAGTCCTCTAGTGTTGTGGGGCAGGAGTCCCTGGACCCACCAGACCCCAGGCCACCCTGAGAAGTCTGTTCCCAGCTCTGAGCCCTCTTCGCTGGGCACCAGACTGGGCCAACGCTGGGCCCTGAATGGGCCTAGACAAAGTTATTGGAGATCTGCCGTTGGTGCTCGAACAGGTCCTCAATCTCTGCACTGTACGCATCACCTGGTAGAAGAAACAACATACAGTTAGAGAGCGAACGAGAAAGAGAGAGAGATTGAGGAAGAGAGACAGAGAGAGAGAAAGACAGGGATAGAAAACAAGAGTGTGAATGTGTGTTAACAAGAGTGAAATAACTTCCCATACCTGCGTGACATCCATACATGTATGCTCTGTGTCCGTCGTATTTGCATCGACATCTCATCACGTTGTTCTGGAAGTCCGACTCAGCCATGTCTAACGAAGGGTTAACTTCCACCTGCAATATGACAAAGACAGCTTTATTAGAAAACAGAGGGAGGAGTTTATCATTTTGTCAGAGGGTGGACTTTAGCTTTCCTATTTAACAACATTTTCAGTGATCTATGTGTGGTTTCACCAATGATTGATCAAAACGTATTGCTGATTGCCCTTAATTGAGTGCATGCATTTGCTGTGACTTGGAGATCAGCTGTTCTTAATTGTATGAAGTTTTTTAACCACCCTCCTCCTGTGATTGTGGCTTCCCCTAAACTACTGTAGTTCACGCCCTCTGCCTCCTTTATAACCTGCGGTGCACTTGGAGTACAAGATGCAAGCTGTCAGTGCAAACTACAAAGGTCTAAGCTGCAGGGCTCTGGTTGGAGCTAGCTCCTAGTGGCGTCCGTCCTAACATAGTCTGCCCTGCGTTCAAGGTTGTCGCTTATCGTTTGTTTTTTGACATTCTCAATCCAAGTGCCACTCCCCGTGCTCCCATATGCTTGCGGTGATGGTATCTACACCAGGTAGATTTGTTATGATGATGAAATTATTTACAATGTAATTGATTTGCTCTTAAAGTGTCAGTAGCGCGATTGTAGTCCTAGGTATTCTAATTGTTTTGAGTGGTGTGCAAGCCACCATCCAGGTATGTATTGATTGCTATCTATATTGGTAAACAGAAAGAAATTGCCAGTTGGTTTGTAATCTTGTAACTGAAGAATATTGTAATAAAAATATATATTATTGATCAAGTGTTGCCTGGTCCATTGCATTGCTCATGACCCAGCTCAATAGGTGGCCTGTCACAAACCTGTGTGTCTTCATAAGGTTGATGTGTCCCCCTCTCATTTAACAGAAACTGCCATTTAAGGTAACCATAGTTGGCAGGTGTTACAATTTCATTCTTACCCCTCAAGTCTCCCCGCCGTACCAGACCCGTTGCGTGGAAGAGAGCGGAGTAATAGCCTGCGTCCCAAATAGCACCATATTCCCTATGTAGTGCAGTACTTTTGACCAGGGCCCATAGGGCTCTGGTCAAAAGTAGTGCACGATATGGCAACTAGGGTATCATTTGGGACACACCCATAGAGTAATAATATGTGCAGAGTGCGCTAGCATCCACCGGCATAGCGACATCTGAAATAAAGATTAGTTGGATGTAAAATTGTTAGATGGTCTCTGTCATTAAAAGTCAGTCATGGTTGGTATTGTTTTTTATAGTCAGTCTTATTCGTTTCCATAAAAAAGTGGGATGGCTTTTCCATATTTCAATAGGAGAAATAAATAGAGTACTTTTCTCTCCATATAGAGGGACGGATGGATGAGATCCCCATTTGCTCTTTGAGTAACAATCAATTTATAGAGTTGTAAAGATGTATAATGTCAAGAACACCTTTTGAGTTGAGGACTTAAGCTGAATTAAAGGAGTCATTTAGTTGGAGGTTAAAAAGGTACAGTAGTTACAGAGTGCATTACCATGACTGTATACGTTTCTGTAATAGGTGCTATTCTGAGCTTTACCATGTTCTAATAGGCTGTTATTCACCAGTCTAACAGTCTACTTTCACAGCTGCTGACATAGCCATTCTCTTCTGTAAGCCCACACACACCGCGCGCACACACATGCGTGCGAATGCAGGAAAACACAGGCAGGCTAAAACACACATACACACAGTGATAATACTGAGAGCCCATTTTCCCTTATAGCCACTATGTAAACCTACTACACCCACTTTAAATACAGGCTGCAGCCAGTTACACAGGAAAGCAACTCTAAACTGCACCAACAAAAAAACACCAGAACAACTTTTTCAAGTTTGTGAATACACAAAGCCTAGCCTCTGTTGAAATTAGTGTTGGACTTTCATCTGTAGCCGGTTGGCTTGGGCCATCGGAATGTGTAACAGAGTGAGAAAAGGCCTGTAAGAACAGCAAAGGAGTTTTATGGGGGGAAATTAACTGTTTCTAATGGTGGGGGGATTCTAGTGGAACTATTCCTAACCCTGCGTGATTCAAGGACAGAGCTTCTAGATCTTTATTTAATGTCCGTCTCTCTCAAATGTAGAAATGTAGGTAGCATTATCGCTGGATGCAGAGAAAGCTTTTGATAGAATAGAAATGGTCGTACTTGTTCTATGCACTCTCTAAATTTGGTTACAGTCAAATCCCAGCAGTTTGATACCTGGTGTGTTACAGCTAATTAAAGCATTTGTCCAATTTTCTGGATAAAAGGTGAATTGGAGTAAGAGTATTCCTCTGAACCATCACGTATTTCTGGCCCACCTGGGTACTGGTTCTTTCCTTTGGAAACCACAAGCCATGACATATCTTGGGATAAGTATCAAGTCACCAGTTAATAAAATATTTGATCTAAAATGGACCAGGTCTCCTTAAAACCATTGGGGCCGACATTAAGAGATGGACATTTCTACCTTTATCACTATGGGATAGAGGAGAGGTGATAAAGATGAACAAACTCCCTAGACTATCTATCGTTCCTTATGTCAGCTATACCATTTCAGTTCCCTCAGCACTGGTTTAAAGAGATTAACAGTATATTTTCAAGTTTCTTGTGGAAAGAAAATAAACCTAAAATGAACCACAAAAAACTGTCCATGTCAAGAAACAAGGGTGGATTAGGTGTTCCTGATGTGTATTTGTACTACTTGTCATAATGCAAGATACCCACTGGCATGAGGCTATAAAAATGGGGAAATAGCAGGCTACTGGGAGTGGCTAGAGGAAGAAATTGTGACAGAACATAAGTCGATCTCCTTATCATCACTATGCTATTACCCCAAGTTCCAAAGCAAGAGAGATAATCCACTACTTGAGTTATCTTGTGAAGTAGCAAAGATACTTCATAAAAGGTTATATATCAATGGAGCATCCTTCCTTTCATCTACAACATGGAACAATCCCTTGTTTACCACAGGTGGGAAAGACACTGGCTAATATTACCTGGCAACGCCAAAACATCAGTCAGGTGAGGCAGGTCGTAAGGAACAGAGAGATCATACCATTCCAAGAGCTGATATCAGAGTTTGGCCTAAATAATATAGCATTTCTACGCTATTTACAGCTTAAATCAATTCTGAAGTGTATTTCCTCAAAGGGTATTGATGTGGTATCCAGCTTTTTCAACCTCTGTGGTATGTATGCCCTGTGATTGATCTTCATTTGAATAATGTCCAGCCATCAAAAGATTCTGGACTGAGGTAAAAAAAAAAAAAAAAAAAAATCTGAAATAGTGAATGTGTGTATCCCACTGTGTCCTCTAGTGTGCTTACTAGGGAGTAGGCTGGGTAATAGCCAAGTTAGAATCACACAACGCATTGCTCTGGCCCACTTTTTAGTCAAACGGACAATGCTTCTGAATTGGAAAGTGTGTAAACCTCAGTGTTTCAGCATGGACACTTGGTTAAAGAAGCAACCAGGGTCAAGCACCCTGCCCAAGGGCACAAGGACAGATCCCCCACCCGGTCGAATCAGGGACCCAAACCAGCCACCTCTTAGCCACTGGACCAAGCTCCCGACCACCAGGCCACCAACCATCCAAGATCCCACCCACAAGTCCCCCCCCAAAAACTCCCCTTCCATCCCACAAGCCACCATCCCCCTCCAACCCAACCAAAACCACCACCCACCCAATGCACCAACAACCAACAAAAATAACAAAAGAGAAAATTAAAAACAAACAAAAACAACAGAAAACAATACAAAAATAAAAAAACAACAAGAACAACAAAAATCAAAACTGCAAGGCCAACTGTATGCGTTTGTGTGCATGTTTGGCACTATTTACATGTGTGTGTCCGTGTGTGTGTGTGCATTTGAATGCAAGTATGTGTATGCATGTTTACGCACATACAAGCGCTTGCGTGGCATCAGCCTCAGGCAAACAGGCATTGGATGTAACAACGTTCCTTTTAAGTGTCAGTTAAACTATTTTTTTATTTAATTTTTTATCTGTGACCATCATTCTATCCCCCACCGAGCAACTTCACTCCCACTTGTCTCCAGTTCCACATCCCAACACTCAGTTTCCCTCAGCCCATCCCACTTATCTCTTCTGGCCACCCTCTTCGGATTTCTACATGCCAAATGTCCTTCAAATATGCTGTGATGTTTAAAATAGAATTTTAATCTATCAAATAGAATCCACAGACTGCGAGTGTTGTTCGGCATGAAAGCTTCCCCCTTTTTCCTCCAAACATAACGATGGTCATTATGGCCAAACAGTTCTATTTTTGTTTCATCAGACCAGGGGACATTTCTCCAAAAAGTACAATCTTTGTCCCATGTGCAGTTGCAAACCATAGTCTGGCTTTTTTATGGCAATTTTGGAGCAGTGGCTTCTTCCTTGCTGAGCAGCTTTTCAGGTTATGTAGATATAGGACTCGTTTTACTGTGGATATAGATACTTTTGTACCTGTTTCCTCCAGCATCTTCACAAGGTCCTTTGCTGTTGTTCTGGGATTGATTTGCACTTTTTGCACCAAAGTACGTTCATCTCTAGGAGACAGAACGTGTCTCCTTCCTGAGCGGTATGACGGCTGCGTGGTCCCATGGTGTTTATACTTGCGCACTATTGTTTGTACAGATGAACGTGGTACCTTCAGGCATTTGGAAATTGCTCCCAAGGATGAACCAGACTTGTGGAGGTCTACAATATGTTTTCTGAGGTCTTGGCTGATGTCTTTTGATTTTCCCATGATGTCAAGCCAAGAGGCACTGAGTTTGAAGGTAGGCCTTGAAATACATCCACAGGTACACCTCCACCTCCAAATGATGTCAATTAGCCTATCAGAAGCTTCTAAAGCCATGACATAATTTTCTGGAATTTTCCAAGCTGTTTAAAGGCACAGTCAACTTAGTGTATGTAAACTTCTGACCCACTGGAATTGTGATACAGTGAGTTATAAGTGAAATAATCTGTCTATAAACAATTGTTGGAAAAATTACTTGTGTCATGCACAAAGTAGATGTCCTAACCGACTTGCCAAAACTACAGTTTGTTAATAAGAAATTTGTGGAGTGGTTGAAAAACGAGTTTTAATGACTCCAACCTTGGTGAATGTAAACGTCCGACTTCAACTGTATGTTAGCACAGCTGAAATCTTTTCTGCTGATTAAAGAAGCAATAAAACTGGCCTTCTTTAGACTAGTTGAATATCTGAAGCATCAGCATTTGTGGGTTCAATTACTTTCTCAAAATGGCTAGAAACAAAGAATTTTCTTCTGAAACTCGTCAGTCTATTCTTGTTCAGAGAAATGAAGGCTATTCCATGCGATAAATTGCCAAGAAACTGAAGATCTCGTATAACGCTGTGTAGTACCCCCTTCACAGAACAGTGCAAACTGGCTCTAACCAAAATAGCAATAGGAGTGGGAGGCCCCGGTGCACAACTGAGCAAGAGGACAAGTACATTAGAGTGTCTAGTTTGAGAAACAGACGCCTTGGCCTCCCGGGTGGCGCAGTGGTCTAAGGCACTGCATCGCAGTGCTAGCTGTGCCACCAGAAATTCTGGGTTCGAGCCCAGGCTCTGTCACAGCCGGCCGCAACCGGGAGGCCCATGGGGCGGCGCACAATTGGCCCAGCGTCGTCCGGGTTAGGGAGGGTTTGGCCGGCAGGGATATCCTTGTCTCATCGCGCACTAGCGACTCCTATGGCGGGCCGGGCGCAGTGCACGCTGACCAGGTCGCCAGGTGTATGGTGTTTCCTCCTACACATTGGTGCGGCTGGCTTCCGGGTTGGATGCGCATTGTGTCAAGAAGCAGTGCGGCTTGGTTGGGTTGTGTTTCGGAGGATGCATGGCTCTCGACCTTCGCCTCTCCCGAGTCCGTACGGGAATTGCAGCGATGAGACAAGACTGTAACTACTACCAATTGGATACCACAAAATTGAGGAGTTAAAAGGGGTAAAAAAATATATATTTAAAAAAAGAGAAACAGACGCCTCACAAGTCCTCAACTGGCAGCTTCATTAAATAGTACCCGCAAAACACCAGTCTCAACGTCAACAGTGAAGAGGCGACTCTGGGATGCTGGCCTTATAGGCAGAGTTGCAAAGAAAAAGCCACATCTCAGACCAATAAAAATAAAAAATTAAGATGGGCAAAATAACACATACACTGGACAGAGGAACTCTGCCTAGAAGGCCAGCATCCCGGAGTCGCCTCTTCACTGTTGACGTTGAGACTGGTGGACCCGCACATTGACATTGACTCTGTACCGGTACCCCCTGTATATAGCCCAGCTATTGTTATTTACTGCTGCTCTTTAATTATTTGTTATTCTTATCTCTTACTTTTTTTCAGGCATTTTCTTAAAACTGCAATGTGTTAAGGGCTTGTAAGTAAGCATTTCACTGTAAGGTCTATCTATACCTGTTGTATTCGGCGCATGTGACAAATAACATTTGATTTTATATATTTTGTATGGCACCGCTATTTTTGTTGTCTTTGTGAATATAGATAGATAGATAGATAGATAGATAGATAGATAGATAGATAGATAGATAGATAGATAGATAGATAGATAGATAGATAGATAGATAGATAGATAGATAGATAGATAGATAGATAGATAGATAGATAGATAGATAGATAGATAGATAGTAAAAAAAAATGATGTAATGTTCTGGGTCTGTGTTCACAAAGTTCCTCGATCTAGGATCAGGCACTCCTTGTCTTATTTAACTGATCCTAGATTCTAACTTCTACATTTTTTGTAATTTAGCAAACACTCTTATCCAGAGTGACTTGCAGTAGTGAGTACAAGCATTTTCATACATTTTTTCGTACTCCGAGACACTTTGTGAATACAAGCCCTGAATGGTGCACCCCACTGAATAGGCCCGGAAGTTTGAATAACTGTAGATTGTACAACAAAACTATAACTTCTACACTAGTTACATGCATCTGGGCAATTTCACGGTAAGGCAACAGAGTGATACTGAGACTCAGATTTTTCAAATGTATGTCAAGCCACAACCAATGATTGCAAAGTTAAACAAACCATACAACTGCACAAAGACTACTTTTAACAATTTCCACTATCATTTTACAAAAATAAATGTACTTGAAGAACAAGTTTGTGCTGTTTATGCCATCATTCTGTTATCCAACTTTGCATCTACACTGTTCTTCAAGTAAATTCGTTTTTGTAAAATTTTCTGTGGAGAAAGTTGTATGGTTTGTTTAACTGTACAATTATTGTTTTTTGTTTGACATACATTTTAAAGTGAAAAATCGGAGTCACAGTGTTACTGTGCAATTGCCCATCTCTATCACTCACCCCTGTCCTCATCTTCCTCCTAGTCTCCCAAGCACTCTCCTCATCCTCTCTTCTTCTCATCCTCTCTACTTCTCCTATCCTCTCTACTCCAATCCTCTCTTATTCTATCCTCTCTTATTCTCCTCCTTTTCTCCCCATAGCTGTGGCAGGGCCACCACCTGTAATTAAGCCCTGCTCTACATGCCTAAAATACATATGTCTGTGTGTGTGTGTCCGTGAACATGTGTGTGTGTACGTCTATCACAGAGGCATGCAGGGTGATTAAATAAAACAGGCTGTGACACTTAGAGTGTGTGATGAAACAGGGAACCGTCTTCACTGTAACCTCTCAACTGACTTCCATGGCTTAGGTAGCACAGTCTTTAGGGAACAAATTTTACCACAACCCCCCTCTCATTAGCAGGGAGTAATTAGGTAGTACCAGTAATTACAGGGGTGCTAGTTTCCCTGTAACCCCCCTCTCATTAGCTAACAGATATCAGTGAGTTTTACTGGGGGAGCTAGTCTCACCATAACCCTCATTAACAGATAGCGTGTTTCACTGTAGCAACGTTTACTGTTACCCATGGCTTTCCCATGGCTGAGATATAAAAAGAATCGAGAGCCTAATTGGCCCCTGGGACGGCATACTGGGATTAGTAGCCTGAGACAGAAGTGGTGGCTGATGGGAGTTGGAGTATTTGATGTATCCTGATGTGACGCCCACAAGGACACTGCTGATGAACATGAGACAGGGTCATGACAGAAAGGGAGTGTGTGTGTGTGTGTGTGTGGGGGGAGGTAATACAACATAGCTGTCTCTCATGTTATCACATATCACAGAGGGGGGTCTGCAGACCTCAGTCACAAACATGTCAAATACTTCAACATACTTAAAAAAAAATGTGCGTGGTACAAAGGACCAATGAGATAGTCTCAAAAGTGCAAACTCAAAGCTTAATCAAGAGCACCTGCGTGTGTGTGTGTGTGTGTGTGTGTGTGGGGGTGTGGGGGTGTGGGGGTGTGGGGGTGTGGGTGTGTGTGCCTGTACCTGGAAGATGTAGTCTCCAGGCTTGACATCGGTGATGTCGATCCACTGACAGTCGATGTCATGGCGATACGTATCCCAGCAACCCACTGAGATGCCCTGGTCACCCATGTTGTAGCAGGAGAAACGCTTATGCAGACCTGACACACAGACAAGAACAGTGACTTTACTCTTCAACTTGAGGTTTTTGGAGCCAGTTTCAGTGATTCAAATAAATAAAATAAAAACAGATTAACCATGGTCCAGGAATAATTCAGGTCATGGACAGCATATGAAGCCAAGTTATTTAAAATAAATCGTTGTTATAAATGTTAACAGCATGTGACATTGCTGTGGCATCCATGTTAATAACATGGTGTTATTACCTTCAGGGCAGTATGTATCCTCCAGACAGAAGCTGGCCTTGTGTCCCTCAGCTATTCTGGTCCCATTCAGAGTCAACAGGTCATAGTGGGTGAACACCTCAATGCTGTGGTAGTGCCTGGTAACACAGAATAATAGTGTGTGTGTGTGTGTTTCAGAATGACAGCAGTAGGTCCTCATGTCTGGTAGCCTAGTGACCTCACCACTAAAACATGGGGCAGGGTGTCAGAGTGACACCTCTCATAGAAGCTTGTTTTAGAACTTGATAGGTAGCACCGCTCACACACAGAGCTGTTTACACACTCACAGTGAATGGGGGGCATTGAAACTCACCCACACACACATTCATGCATTCACATGCACACACAGAGGAACGTATGCATGCAAGCACACACGCACACATGCATGAACTAAGACATGCACGAACATGTGCAGACACAAACACACCACTCTTGTGTTATTGGAACAGATTAAGAAAGGTGGGGCAGCCCTGTACAACCCCCAGACTGTGTAACACAGAGTGGCTCAGTCATATCTCAATGTATCTCATTAAGACACACAGAGTCATTACACACACACATTCAGTGGACAGCTAATGAATCTGGGTAGATGACAACATGCCGCCAGGCCACCCGCAACCTACTGCAACAGAATACACACATACACAGAACTCTACAGAGAACACACTGAGGAGGATTAAATGACTCCTTCCCTGATGACGACAGTCAGAACACACTCTCGTCATCTGACAAGAAATGGCATTAATTGGGGGCAAAAGTTCCTGACTTGATAGAAGACCAGGATAGAGGAATGTGTCACATGTATAGGTGGGGAAATGATGTAATTTATATCAAAGTAGCTGACCAACGACTAACTGCCACTAAGGCCATTCAACAAATACTGGTTTCTATGTGACCCTATGAGCCAGTTTTTATACAAACGCCATCTACTAACTTACGTTGAGGTCACAATAGGTTGAATGTTTTGTTAGTGTCAGCAGTATGAAAAGGGATGCTACGAAAGTGAGGCGGCATTCGCTTGCAACGTTCTGAACAATGACACCCACTAAGAGACAAGTACAACAGAACAGCAAAATGTGTATTCATAACATTATCAAAGCAAAGTTTTATGTGGGCCATACGTTTCCGTGAGTAAGGTTCTGTACAAACAGCAGTTATTGTACTTAATGGCAATGAGGTCATACCTTCACATGTTTTCTAACCTGTCACTAACTCAATTCAATTCAAGTCAATAAGACATTATTTCTCCCACACAGACCTCTAACCTGTCACTAACTCAATTCAATTCAAGTCAATAAGACATTATTTCTCCCACACAGACCTCTAACCTGTCACTAATTCAATTCAATTCAAGTCAATAAGATCTTATTCATCCCCCACAGCCCTGTAACCTGTCACTAACTCAATTCAATTCAAGTCAATAAGACATTATTTCTCCCACACAGACCTCTAACCAGTCACTAACTCAATTCAATTCAAGTCAATAAGACCTTATACATCCCACACAGACCTCTAACCAGTCACTAACTCAATTCAATTCAAGTCAATAAGACCTTATTCATCCCACACAGACCTCTAACCTGTCACTAACTCAATTCAATTCAAGTCAATAAGACCTTATTCATCCCACACAGACCAATTATGTTCCACAAGTGCCAATTATCCCATTACAGCTGTACAATGCAAGTCTGTGGTGATGGTTTCCATAATAATTCAACTTAGAAACATTTACCTGAAGCATGGTCAGCCAGAGCGACAACTTCCACTACCAACTACTTATAATGACTGACACCCACAGCTAACCACAACAAGCTGGCTGTGTTGATCTTGGACTAGGACTCCCACAGCCTCCCTTGGACTGTAACTAAGGTCGTTTTCCTGGGTTCGGTTTCCTGGAGCGTTTGTGAGAATTTTACTAAATATATTTTGCTTTCACTAAACCTGAAAATAGCTGTTTCTGAATGTGATTTGCGAGACGTACATTCTACATGACATTAGCAAGCCAGCTTGTTGACAACGGGAAAAAAGTTCCACACGACTCGCGCTACCTGGTACTCTGGTCCTGGATCTTGGACCCACTACTCACGCAGGTACAGGATTCATTTCAGCCAGGGTTTATAGCATGGATCAGGCTACTTAATGCCCCAGAATCCAGATCATAAAGGGGATATGTGAAATCTCACTAACTCCTACATATCATATACAGCTGGGAATTGCCAGAGACCTCACGATACAATTTTATCACTATATTTACTTACCTATAATATATGTATTGCGATTCTCACAATTCTATATGTATTGCGATTTGATACGGTGATTTTATTGCGATTCAATGTTCCAAACATATTGCTCACCATATGTCTGCTGCAGAGGGACAAGAGAGAGCCATGAGAAAATACAAGTGCTGAAAACAATTTATGAAGGAGCTATGAAGGAAAAATAGTGGAGTTTTGGGGCAGGTACAGAAAACTAGTGCAAAAATAATACTAAGCTTTTGTGAAAACAATACGATACAATATATCATAAAAAATGATATCCCCATATGTAACTGTATCAACCACATCCCCTCCATAGAGGTCAACCACATCCCCTTCATAAAGGTCAACCACATCCCCTTCATAAAGGTCAACCACATCCCCTTCATAAAGGTCACCCACATCCCCTTCATAGAGGTCACCCATAAAGGTCACCCACATCCCCTTCATAGAGGTCACCCACATTCCCTTCATAAAGATCACCCACATCCCCGTCATAGAGGTCACCCACATCCCATCCGTAGAAGTCAACCATATTCCATCCGTAGAGGTCAACCACATCCCATCCATAGAGGTCTACCACATCCCATCCGTAGAGGTCAACCACATCACATCCATAGAGGTCAACCACATCCCATCCATAGAGGTCAACCACATCCCATCCGTAGAGGTCAACCACATCCCCGTCATAGAGGTCAACCACATCCCATCAATAGAGGTCAACCACATCACATCCATAGAGGTCTACCACATCACATCCATAGAGGTCTACCACATCACATCCATAGAGGTCAACCACATCACATCCATAGAGGTCTACCACATCACATCCATAGAGGTCTACCACATCACATCCATAGAGGTCTACCACATCACATCAATAGAGGTCTACCACATCCTCTTCATAGAGGTCTACCACATCCTCTTCATAGAGGTCTACCACATCCTCTTCATAGAGGTCTACCACATCCTCTTCATAGAGGTCTACCACATCACATCCATAGAGGTCAACCACATCCCCGTCATAGAGGTCAACCACATCACATCCATAGAGGTCTACCACATCACATCAATAGAGGTCTATCACATCCTCTTCATAGAGGTCTACCACATCCTCTTCATAGAGGTCTACCACATCCTCTTCATAGAGGTCTACCACATCCTCTTCATAGAGGTCTACCACATCCTCTTCATAGAGTACAGTGATATAGTAATACAGCTCATCACAAGTATGGCAATAGAATATTCCAGCTACTACTAAGTATATGGCAAGGCATTGTAAAACTACAACTACCACAATCCCTACATGAAGTGAAACAGGACAACAAGTACAATACCTAAAACAAAAAATTGTAGAAGTACAAAGCCCCTGACCCCCAAAAAATACCTGTGACACTGGTGCCATGTCCAAGACTCCCTGGTAGCCCTAGGTCTATAGTCAGCCTGTATTATGTTCATTATGCCAAAGGCTGCAACTACCACAAATCATTTAGACATCATAAAACTACAACTCACACAACACCTCTTACCTATGACATGCGTGCCATGTCCAAGACTCCCTGGTAGCCCTAGGTCTGAAGTCGGCCCGTCCCATGTTCATAATCCTAGAGGAGAATCGTAGCAGGCGGCGGTGTCCGTAGGGCCAGTTCATTCTGGCAGCGGAGGATGACAGACAGTTCTCCTCGTTGGCACAGGTCAGCAGGTGTAGGGGTCGGTCCTCTAGGTAGACTGTCTCCTGAACCAGTTGGGCATCTAGTACCAGGTCAGGGGCAGCTAGGGGGCAGAGGAGAGGGGTGAGTGGTTTGGGGGTAATTTAGGCATGGATGGGGGTCAGGGGTGAAAGATAAATCAGGTATTACAGGAAACAATAGGTCAAGGGCCAATACAGGAAGGGGAGGGGTAGGTTAAAGCTAAGTGGGGAGGGGTAGGTTAAAGCTAAGTGCTAATATTGGAGTTCAAGTACTTCAGTTTCAAACCGTTTTCTCCCATTTCTTGACATTTGAACAGAACCCTTGGCAGGATCTGTTAAGATTACACAGTTGTAGAGAGCTAGCCAGGTGGACAGGTGTGCTTTGATAATGACTCACTCTCTGAACAGGTGACCCCTGCAGCATTAGTCCCACCCCCTCGGGGACAGTGTACGTGGTTGTTACGGCGACACTGTTGGATTGACAGCTCAGTTCCAACACAGTGGGTTCCACTCAACACCAACTCTGCTGCATTACGATCCCCAGCCCAATACCACGTCTCCTAGAGAGAGAGAGATGTTTGACTTTTGTACATTGCTTTTCTTTCCTCCGTCATCCTGTGAATTGAAAGAAACATGCTTTTTGAGAGTTTTTTTGTTCTACTTCATGGGTATTTCTACTATTGGCAAACATCCCTTTCATAAATACCCTCTGTACTGTAGATGTACTATAGATGTGTATATTTATATTCCTATTCAAAATCATCTATTTATGGATAGCTGAGATTTTTCCTGCACCACCCATCCACTCACAGACTAGCTTTTCTATAAACATAATGCAGATTGACACACACACAAGCACACACACAATTAACACACACTTCCACTTGGGGTATGGGTAGATACAGTCATTTAGCACTGTACAGTATTTAGCTGCTGAATGGTCAGGTGACGGTCAGCTGTGGAAATGGCGGTAGGTCTGCAAGTCAGTTACGTTATGACAAATTATAGCAAGTGTTAAAGAATTATTGTAAGGCATTATGTTGTATTGTAAGGCATTATACTGTACATGCATTATACACTCGATCATAATGCATTCATATAAATATATATATATATATAAATATATATACATACAGTTGAAGTCGGAAGTTTACATACACTTAGGTTGGAGTCATTAAAACTTGTTTTTCAACCACTCCACAAATTTCTTGTTAACAAACTATAGTTTTGGCAAGTTGGTTAGGACATCTACCTTGTTCATGACACAATTCATTAATTTTTTTGTTTTTGTTTACAGACAGATTATTTCACTGATGATATATATATATATATATATATATATATATATATATATATATATATATATATATATATATATATATATATATATTTACACAGTACCAGTCAAAAGACACACCTACTCATTCAAGGGTTTTTCTTTATTTTACTATTTTCTACATTGTAGAATAATAGTGAAGACATCAGAACTATGAAATAACACATATGGAATCATGTAGTAACCAAAAAAGTGTTAAACAAATCAAAATATATTTTATCTTTTGGATTCTTCAAAATAGCACCCTTTGCCTTGATGACAGCTTTGCACTCTTGGCATTCTCTCAACCAGCTCATGAGGAATGGTTTTCCAACAGTCTTGAAGGAGTTCCTACATATGTCCCTCAGAAAGTATTACTGAGTATTTCAGCTATCCGGTGATTTTTCAGGTTTGAGGACTCAGGGACACTCAGTGAGTTGATGGGTGAATTGTGGGAGTCAGGGTGTACTCTAAACTGAAATGGCACCATATTCCCACAATGGGCTCTGTCCAGAAGTTGTGCACTATACAGGGAATAGGGATTCATAGGTGTGTTTCCGTACCTGGTGTGCTCGGGATGCGAACCCCAGACCCAGCTGTCTACAGACCACCATGGCTTCGTTGATCCCCCAGTTCTCACTGCAGACTGACCCCCATCTCTTACGACCCCCTACATCCATCAGTACCTCCACACGCCCCTCACCTGGCTCCCTGCCCCCCGCCAATCGCACCTAGGGTAGGATGAGGAAGGAGGAGGGAGGAGAAGAAGGAGGGAGAAAAATACATTTCACTTCAGTATTTTCTCAACCTGTATGTTTCGCAAGTCAGATGTTCATAATTATAAATATCTAATGACTCTATAATAATTGAATTGGTATTATAAACTGGGTGGTTCGAGCCCTGAATGCTGATTGGCTGACAGCCGAAGTATATCAGACCGTAAACCACGGGTATGACAAGACATGAATTTTTACTGCTCTGATGACACTCGTAACCAGTTTATAATAGCAATATGGCACCTCAGGGGTTTGTGGTAGGCACTGGTATATTGGCTATATACCACACCCCCTCAATCAATCAATCAAATGTATTTATAAAGTCCTTTTTACATCAGCCGATGTCTCAAAGTACTGTACAGAAACCCAGCCTAAAACCCCAAACAGCAATCAATGCAGATGTAGAAGCACGGTGGCTAGGAAAACCTCCCTGAAAAGGCCGGAAGCTAGGAAGAAACCTAGAGTGGAACCAGGCTCTGAGGGGTGGCCAGTTCTCTTCTAGCTGTGCCGAGTGGAGATTATAACAGAACATGGTCTTATTGCTTAATTATATAATGTAAAGGTGTGTGTGTGAATGTGTGTGTGTTCTAACCGTGCTGTCCAGGCCAAGCTTGGGGATGTTACAGCGTACTGAGGCATCCTGGGTGTGTTTAAACGTCCAGAGAGGGACATCTTGGAAGTAACAGTCTAGGATAGACTTCTCTGTCCCCAAACACTGGACACTGTTCATATGGATAGGACCAGTACCTAGAGAGAAAGAGGGAGAGGGAGAAGAGGGAAGATGAGAGCATGAACACACCACACCAAACATACATCTCTCTGTATCTTGTATGGTACTTAACCTAGACCCGAGGGCATTGCAATGCAATCCCCCTAAACGGCCCGTATCTAATAGACACACCCACCTACACCCACAGTAGTGAAAGCTGAGGTTAAAGAGAGATAAACAGATAACGATCTCAGCCATTTGTTTGTGTGAACCGATTGTGTCTTCCCCACCACAACAGAACCCCAACAGCACCCCATCAACAAAAGGTTCCTATCTGTACTTAAGCAACAAAAGGTTCCTATCTCTATCTCTCGCTGTCTGTCTGTCTGCCAGAGGAGATAACAAGACTGTACCTCGAGTACTCCAGAGATCCGACACACATCATTACCACCATTTTGTACTTTAAAAAAAAACAACAACAAAAACACCCGCCACCCAGCCAGTACTTTTCAGAATAAAACGTCACTGCTCATTGGTAACTTAGCCATCCGCTACAACCCCCTGGCGAGCAGAGAACACGTGCAAGCAAGAACAGAGCCAAAGCTGAATTGGGAGATAAAATACAGTAACACTTGAGTCCATAGATTGGTGCTTCTAACTGTAAAACAACCTGTCAATGTGATGAAGGAAAGAAAGTGGGAGAGTACTCAAATTTAGACAGTAGGCAAGTACATTAACTTTTATTGATAAGTGTGAAAAGTAACATTGAGATAATGAGGAAGTACATTGAGAAGAGTTTTTTTTTTTACAATGTTTAGAGAAATTAAAAGGAGGTGTAAGCTGGGAAGATATTGAGTGACCACAAAAATAACACACAGGTGGTCTGACCAAAAAAATCTGAGAGCAAGAGAGCGAGAGAGCTGAGAGAAAGCAGGTTGGTGATTGCATAATCAGGGATGGGAAACTCCAGTCCTCGGTGGCCTGATTGGTGTCACACTTTACCCAACTAATCATGATCTTCACTTTAGAATGTAATTAGTTTAATCAGGGTTTTCAAGGAATGGGCAAAAAGTGTGACACCACTCCAGCACCCGAGGACTGGAGTTGCCCATCCCTGTTCCAAATTATAGATTGTAGGCCTCCATCCATATTGGTAACAATGACTGGGTATACATCCACCCACATTAAATAGACTAAAGAAAACCCACTCCCTGAACCAACTGTCTCTATATGTGTGTGTAGAAAACCACGTAAAATACCACTTAGTAGTAGGTAGATCAGAACAACCACAGTTTAACTTATCAAGACCAACACAGCTTCTGTGGATTGTGGATCTTCATTTAAAAAAGCACATTTTAGCTGATTTGGGCAATAGTTCCGTGAAAAAAGGCGGGTACGAAATAGATCCTGAGAAACTGATTACAAGGAATCTTGCACACAAGCACACACTAACGAGCGACCACACACACAAACGTTGATGTATACCACCTCCCAGAGTAAATAACATATAGTAGTAAAAATACACCAGTGTTCGTCAGAATAGGAAACAGAGGCATTGTCCCTGTAATTTAAACCAATGATGATGATGATGAGAGTTCAAATGGCAGCTGATGAGTTTAGACATTGGTTTCAGTTTTTGACTCAACTTTACCAATGATTAAAGTAAAGTTGAGTGCTATAAACAGTCAGCAAATGTAAAATTCACTCCCACTAATTTCCCATTCACTGCAGTGTACTTTGTGCAGTTCCTGCTGTATCACACCTGTGTGTGCATACATTCAATTATCTCCTTTCAAGGTCTCATTTTCAGAGGAGAAATGTTTTTGTGTAATCTTTAGACTAGTCCTCTTTCCCTGTGAGGTACAGTAGATCTGGTCTGTGAACCCTGTCATATCTCATATCCAGTCAGAGCTCTGCGTGTGCGTGACCTTACAGCGGCTGATTTGCATGTGTGGTAATCCCTTTGACAGACGGTGCAGCGGAAAAAAACATGGCTGACGTATGGTAGTAGAACTCCCAAGAGGATGAAAGAGGCCTAGCTCTGATAGCGGTAGTGAAAGAGGCCTGTATCTGTGGTAGATGGTTATGGATGACTGGCTATCAGGATGGCTAGTTCTATAGTTGGTGTCTCACATTAACACATTAACATACTCACATTAAACACACACATTCAGACACACTGTTAACACCACACGTCTCTCTCACACACACACACACACCCAGCCACTCACACAGAGCTATATTTGTGTCCCCAAACAGCCCCACCCAAAAGCTACTGGGATCAGTACAGGCAACGTGACTGAGAAATGTCACAAACCCTATGGCTGAAAGACACATAGGCAGACCTATATGGTTTTTATTGCTCAGGACTTCAAATAGGATTAAACAGCTGAACTTTAAGCAGTCCCACGGAAAGAAAAACACAATTAATGTTCCCTAAACCACGCTTAACTTCAGAGAGAGGGAAATACTAGGGTTCCCTCCTAACCACTAACCAACTATTTGGGCTATTCTCACTAGCTATGTGACCACAATCATCCCGCTTCCAGCTCCCTAAAGTCTTAAAGATTTGAATCTGTCTGCTTGATTGGCATGTACTGTATGTGCTAACATTAATTATAGCAGAGTTTATTTATCTAAAATGTTTTATTGTAAATACTATATTTAAACTAATGTTTAGTGACTGTACATTTTACGTGCATTTACTGCATTTATTGAGACTATTGCACGACAACAACACAAGATATTCACCAGAACATGTCATGCTTACCAAGCTACAGTACATAAAAACACCAGTTATTCAATGTACATTTCCTATTGTCTGAGTCTCTGTTGGTCTGTGTCGGGCTGTCTGTCTCTGTCGGTCTGCCTCTGTCGGTCTGTCTCTGTCGGTCTGTCGCTGTCGGTCTGTCTGTCTCTGTCGGTCGGTCTGTCTGGGTCGGTCTGTCTCGGTCGGTCTGTCTATCTGTGTCGGTCTTCTGTGTCAGTCTGTCTGTCTGTGTCGGTCTGTCTGTCTGTGTCGGTCTGTCTGTCTGTGTCTGTCTGTGTCTGTGTGTCTGCGTCTGTCTGTCTGTCTGTCTGTCTGTCTGTCTGTCTGTCTGTCTGTCTGTCTGTCTGTCTGTCTGTCTGTCTGTCTGTCTGTCTGTCTGTCTGTGTCTGTGTGTCTGCGTCTGTCTGTCTGTCTGTCTGTCTGTCTGTCTGTCTGTCTGTCTGTCTGTCTGTCTGTCTGTCTGTCTGTCTGTCTGTCGGTCGGTCGGTCTGTCGGTCTGTCGGTCTGTCGGTCTGTCGGTCTGTGTCTGCATCTGTCTATCTGTCTGTGTCCGTTAGACTCTGTCCTGTCATCTGGACTCTTAATGTAGGCTTTTTCCAACACCATACATGTATACGTTTATGTGGCCTGCAGAACTCAGTCAAAATTATATAGGACAGTAAAAAGTCTAAAAAGCAACATGTTATAGAGAGTGTTGGCAGATGTCCCCTAGTCCGGCTATGGCTGTAGCTAAGCAGCTGTTACGAAAGTGTGTAATGTGTGTGTGTGTGTGCGCGCATGTGTGTGTACAGCTGAAAAGTCTCACACCCATTGCCCTGCCAATCAGGATATAGCTAGGGACTTGCATTTAAAGCAGGGCGAGAGGATTAAACTATTAAATTAAACCTGTCATTTGATATGACAGCCTATGAGGCTAGAGCTGCACGTAACATAGTAATGCTACAGGCAGGTCTGGGAACAGACTTAACACAGACATTGTAAGCATTCACACCCACACACTGGGTGTTACTGAAGCAGCAGCCCAGTGGTTGGATCAGGAGGAAATATTAACTTATTTTGGGAGAAAATTAAAAGCTTTTCACTTCGCCTTGACTATTACAACACAGGCACAGACTGCTGGGTGTTACAGTATGTAGCAGCCATAAGATCTGGGACAGGGGTACTTTGATGTGGCTGTGGCGGGGATTAGGTTAGGATGGGTGTGGTTATAATAGGCTACAGTATAGGTGCAGAAGGCTGATTGATACCAGAGATTGTTGAATAGTGAGAGATGAGGATGCTAAGAGCTACAATGTTCCCCACTCCCAAGGCTCTCTAGAACCAGGAGTGAAGAACAGTGGCTATGCGTCATTCAGGGCAGGTGGAGCACCTGTTTAGCTAAAAGATATATACACATATAAAAAAAAAAGTATAATAAATGGTTATTATTTTGGCATTAATACGTGTCACATATCAGTTTGCAAACAATGTAAAAAAACAAAAACATCTTTGAGTTAATAAAGCCACATACTGTACATGATCTCCTTTTTGTTTTCTTGAGTAAGGCAGCTCCAAAATGCAGGTGTTTCAGCCTACCTCAGTGCTTTCTATGATGGTAGGGCAGCCAGCGGAAAATACGGAGCGTAGGGGTTGGTAATGTTCTCTATTTGTGCCGTGATTGGCTCAGTGTTCTCACACTCATGGGGACACTACGTCACAGCAAAACCTACGGATAGAGCTAAATAAAATTCAAGCCCGTTGGGTGCTGCCATAGACGTTAGAAGTGCACATCCAAGAAGGCTCAAGGTCATTGGCCACAGATAAAATTACATCAAATCACATTATATCTACAGTAGCTTTGATTGGACTGATCATGTCAACATCATACTTTCAAAATCTTAGCTAGCAGTCATCATCATGCGTCAAGTCGACAATCTACTGGCAAATACTTTTTAATCCTTGTCATGTGAAGAGAAATTATAGATAAAATGTATCGGTGCTCATCAACCATTGTACATAAACATTACACAACAAGTTAGAAATTGCAAATTCAACAATAAGTGCTAAGGTGCCACTGCAGCCAGGTGTGTCACAGCCATGTGTGACCGGGAGACCCATGAGACGGCGCACAATTGGCCCAGCATCGTCCAGGTTAGGGGAGGGTTTGGCCGTCCGGGATTTCCTTGTCTCATCATGCTCTAGCGGACTTCGGACTTCGGTCATCAGTGTTTCCTCCAACACATTGGTGCGACTAGCTTCCGGGCTAAGCGAGCAGTGCGTCAAGAAGCAGTGTGGCTTGGCTCTCGACCTTCACTGAGTCCGTAGAGCAGTTGCAGCGATGAGACAAGATCGTAACTACCAATTGGATATCACGAAAAAGGGGGTAACGCCATGGGCCACACAAGTTTGAATAAATTGTCCATGCCGTCCATCCAGCATGACTTCTGCTGCATTTAAAACAACTGGAAACTCGGAACTGGGAAATCTCAGACTTGTGAGTTCAAGACAACTGGGAACTTAGATAAAACTAGCTCCGACAGGGAAAATACGGAAAATTATTTTCAACGGTCATCTAACTCGGAAATCCAAGTCAGGATTTTGGGACTCCTTCTAGAGCCCACAAGAAGGACCGTTGCACCACCTTCCTGTTCAAGTGAGCACAGCACAACAAGGTGAGTTCAAAATGTCTTGTACGCTGCTGCATAAATTCTTGCCCGGTTGGTCAGTTTGGTCGGACGGCCAGCTCTAGGCAGAGTCTGGGTAGTTCCATATTTTTCAATTTCCCAATGAAAATGCCTTTGGAAATGTTCAACACTCTAGAAATTGTTTTATACACTTTCCCAGATAATATGCCTCATCACAATTATATCTTGGAGATCTATGGACAGTTCCTTGGACTTCATGGTATAGTTTCTGCTCTGACATGCACTGTCAACTGTGGGTCCTTATATAGACAGGTGTGTTTCTTTCTAAATCATGTCCAAACAATTGACTTGGTTACAGGTGGACTCCACCAAGTTGTAGTGACATATGAAGGGTGATCAAGGTAAATTGGATGCACCCGAGCTCAATTTTGAATGTCATAGCAAAGGGATGTGAATACTTATTAGATATTTATGTATTCCATTTTCAATAAATTTGCTACATTTTCTAAAAACATTATTTCACTTTGTCATTATGGGGTATTCAGTGTGCAGACGGGTGAAAAAAATCTATATTTAATCCATTTTGAATTCAGGCTGAAACACAACAAAATGTGGAATAAGTCAAGGGGTATGATTACTTTCTGAAAACACTTTAGTTCAATATAAAGCCACCAAGGTTTATTTAGAAATCAGGTGCTGTTACATATCCCTTTTTCAGCTATGGGGTTTATCAGCACAAACTATAAACCCTACCAATCCACTCCTTGCTCCACCAAGACTTCTCCCATCTAGGACAGGGAAAGACCCGTGGCTAGGTGGTAAGAACAGCTGGTGGCTGTCGCATATTAGGAAATAAAAAATATATAAAAAAATGCACAGCTGTGTGTGTGCATGTTTGCGTGTGCACGTCTTGGTGGAGCTGAGATTGCTGACTCCATTCCTTTGAGGAGCTTTCGGCTGTGAACTGAGCCATATACACTGAGCCCTCCAGCTGCCCAAGCACACACACGTGCGCACACACACACACACACACACACGATGCACACACATACCCACACACACATACAGCTGCAGTGACCATGGTGGAGAAGAGGGGAAATCCGCTAACAGTGTGTGAACCACAGATCAGCACCCTCAGGCTCACAAACAAATACATTCTCAGACCATTCAGCGGCAGACGAGCGTAGAGTCCTAAGATAAGTCCTAAGCATGGCTGGAAAAGTTCCTCTGACTCACATGGAATCTCAAACAGCCTAAGGTACACAGAGTACAGAGACATATACATGGGTGTGTGTTCTCAGGTGCCTGTGCCTAAGACCCTGAACCCTATAGGGCAGGATGAAATGGGAGAAACTGGTAAAAACACAACTTCCATGTTCACGTGGCACAACCGGAGTGAACTTTTTCCTTTGCCAGTCAGAATAAAAGTCAAACCTTGACCCCTGTAGGACAGACAAAGAGTCAGACAGAGAGAGACAGAGAGACAAAAAGACAGAGAATAACAGATAGAGAGGGAGTCCTACCCTACCTTGTCCCATGTAAGCTCCAGTGAGGGCCTCTTTGGCGGTTCCGAAGCCCAGCTCCCTGCACACCACGCTAGCTGAGACTCGGTTCCACACGTGGTCTACGATGGTCCCCCACTTCCCCTCCTTCAGCACCTCCACCCGGCCCTCACCCAGCCTGGGGCCAGCCTTCAGACGCACCGGCTAGAGGGGGAGAGGAGAGAGAGAGCGAGAGAGAGTCAGAATGAGCGAGAGAGACAGCGAGAGACCGGAAGACAGAGAAAGAGAGAGAGAGACACAGAGAGACAGAGAGACAGAAAGACAGAGAGAGACAGAGAGTGTCAGCATCATGTATGACTAGACTGTATTATTGTCTAAGAATGTTTTGTATCTTATGTTTGTGCAGAACACAGGAAAAGTGTCTAGGACTTGGCTCTTAGCACAGTGATGCATGATGTGTGTGTGTGTCTATGTTTTTATGTGTGCGTGTACCTGTCTCTTACCACAATTGGGTGGGGTGCCTGGGGTCTTCCAGATGACATACGTGCAAACTGCGGTCCCGGTACACACCTCGCCACCGCATGTCTCCCACTCTTACAGGGGGTGGGGCTATGTGGAATGGACAGCTGAGCGTGACACTCTGATAGGCTGGTCTCTGACCCCAGGCAGTGAACCTTCTCTACCCAGAAACCCTTTTTACGAGCCATGAGGCTCAGCCTAGGAAGTGGGAGAGAAGAGGTCATAAATGTCATATAGCGCTTTATAACACATAACCTGTGCATAGCTAACGTCTGTCATGTCAGTTCCATGAAGGAGAGGAACAAGACAAGAACTGTCCAGTAACACTTCATTTAAACACTCTACATAATGCATTATAAGCACATTTAAAAATCACAAGGCATTATAATACAAAATGATATTACAAAATGATCAACATCTGGAGAAAAAAATAATTTGTAGTTAGTTGAGATGTTCAAACGTTGACTAGGTCTTACCTTGTGGATGGATCAGCAACCTTGGTGTCCCAGATTTTCCTGTGAAGAAACAGGAACATTAAGAAAGGATGTTAGTATCTCTTCTGTTTACTAGTTGAGGTTTCATGAAACACATGTTATTCCTGTGAGGTGAGATGACTAAATCTTGCCTACAGAATCAGCGTTTGTAGAAGACAACTGTGTCATGTGTTTGGCAGTGGTGTAAAGTACTTAGGTAAAAATACTTTAAAGTACTACTTAATTCGTTTTTTTGGGGTATCTGTACTTTACTTTACTATTTATATTTTTGACAACTTTTACTTTCACTCCACTACATTCCTAAAGAAAATAATGTACTTTTTACTCCTTACATTTTCCGTGACACCCACAAGTACTAGTTCCATTTTGAATACTTAGCAGGACAGGAAAATTGTCTAATTCACCCACTTATCAAGAGAACATCCCCGGTCATCCCTACTACCTCTGATCTGGCAGACTCACTAAACACAAATGCTTCGTTTGTAAAGGATGTCCGAGTGTTGAAGTGCGCCCCTGGCTATCCGTACATTTAAAAAAATCAAGAAAACCGTGCTTTGAAATGAGTTATACTTTTACTTTTGATACTTAAGTATATTTTAGTGATTACATTTACTTTTGGTACTTAAGTACATTAAAAACCAAATACTTTAAAACTTTTTCTGAAGTAGTATTTTACTGGGCGACATTCACTTTTACTTGAGTCATTTTCTTTTAAAGTATCTTTACTTTTACTAAAGTATGACTATTGGGTACCTTTTCCACCACTGGTGCTTGGTTAATGCCACACAGAATGATACCCACACACTGTAGATATCTGGTGTTTGGATAATATGATCCATGCCACACAAAATGATACCCCCACACACACACAGTTTATTAGCCATATCGGTGGGCATGTGTTGTTGATGAACACAGATGGGTGAAGCATTCCCTACACCTCACAAACTGGCCTCACATTTGGTTAATATGGTCCATGCCACACAGAATTACAGCCAAACACATTGTCAAAAACAAAAGCCACCTTGTTGGGCATGTGCTGTTTGTGTACATGGACACAGACAGTACCAGTTATGTCCGAGAAGCATCTGTACCTGACATACTGGCCGTACGGATGTCAACAAGTATAAATACACTTACATAGACAAATATGTCAGCCTACAGAAAGGCCCATCTGTGTTGTGCTACAGTAAATCTTTGTGTGTGCGTGCATGTGTGTGCGTAGGTGGTATTTTGGTGACCATGAGTGGCATAGTTAGAATAAGAACAAACTCATTTTCCCCTGTTCTCTCTGACCACCACGTCCTGGCTCTCGCTGCTTTACTTTGGGGTGTAGATATTTGCATCAGGAATGTCTAGTTTAGGTCTGTGTGTATGTTTAGAATGAGTGGTCAGAGTGTAGGCCTATGTACCACATACAGCAGTATGTTAAGTACTGTCAGCTAAGCCAGGCTTCAAGGGAAAAACAATGATCTCTGTTGCCAACGTGAGGGTATAGGTCTGCTCAATCAACTGGGTTGTATTCATTAGGCAACAACTCTAAGGAAACAGACTGAAACAGGGATGGACTACCTGTTTTCGTTTTCCATTTAAAAAGTTGCTAGACTGTTAGAAAAAAGGTGCTATCTAGAGCCTACAACGGTTTTTTGGCTGGCCCCATAGGAGAACAATCTTTCCACATAGGGTTCTACATGGAACCCAACATGGTTCTACCTGGAACCAAAAAGGTTCTACCTGGGACCAAATAGGTTTGCCTATGGGGACAGCCAAAGAACCCTTTTGGAACCCTTTTTTTGAACAGTATACGTTTGGCCATAATGAATATGACCCTGGTGTGGTGTTGCTGGGGTGTTGGTAACATGACAAAATAAGAACTCTTAAATCACTCTTACTTGGCATCTTACAAGAACATTGCTGGTACAACAACATTTGTAAATAACTGGATCACTAGGAATGGATTCAAGAATAAACACCGGGCATTTTGAAACAACTCTTTAACCTAACCAACCATGCATAGGCTATATGCAAATGTGACTTTGAACAGCTATGAGCGACATTGATGGGAAAATGTTGAAACAAAACCCCCAAACGCACACAAACAAACACTCAGTGTTGGCACACTTTAACCAAAAGAACCGGTCAGGCCGTCCTAGAAACGAAATAAATGAAAGACCCGAATGAACTTTGATTCATAAAACATTTAGGCCAGAGTCCATTCCTGGCACTCCATCACAGGCATAGCCAAGACGTGCCCAAAAGGAATCCCCTGTTGATTCTCTCTCTCTCTCAACACACACACGGTCGATCAGCATCAAAGCAGCCGTCCCTCAGTTCCCGCAACAGGAGTGCCAAACAGGAGTTGAGATAGACCACACACACACCTCAGTCAGTTGCACTTAGGGAAACAAATACATCTACAAATAACACAGGATATTTGGATTTCCATCATGAAACTAAAAAACATTTCTGCCTTTCTAGTCACATGCTACAAACAAGGATGTTGGAATCAAGAGATTCAAATTGTTATTAAGTAAGTGGTACTTCAGCCATTTTTTTGTTTACTTTAGTCAACTTTTTGGTCCAAGTATTGATTGAACTAAAAAAAGCTTAGTTTTCCAAACTTAGCTCCAACTTGAGAACAGTGCTTTTAACATAAAATGTTTTCAACTTACATATTTGACACACATGATTATATTGTGCATGCTTATTTATACAGTAATTCATATTCAATATGTATTCACCTGGGATTTGAACTCACAACCTCTTGGTTCATGGCATTCTAATCTTCCTGCTATGCCAAAATGTCTGTGTCAATGACTGATTTTACCTGTGTTGTTGCACTTCAAAGCAAATAACTATGTTATTTATCATAGTGATTAAGGAGTAACATTAAAACAGAGTAATATACCCCATCAATATCAGACAACTATACAGAAAAGCCAAAAATTGCTGAAATAAGTAACTCAAATAATGATGGGAGAGTAGTCAGATTAAATGATAATTGACACAGACATGGAGATGTATCAGGAAGATCTGAATGCCATGAACATAGAGGTTGTAAGTTCAAATCCCAGGTGAGGACATGTTGAAAATTAATTACTGTACAAATGAGCATTCACAATGTAATCATATATGTGAATTATGTAAGTTGAAAACTTTGTTTTTTTAAGTGCTGTGTGTAACTAGTTTCACAGCCTTTTTTTGTTGGTAAAATGCCGAAATAACAATTTCTAGTTGAATAAACATATGAGACAAGTTGACAGAATTTTTGGAGCTAAGTTTGGGCCAACTGATTTCTCTTAGTTCAGGTAACACTTCGACTGAAAAGTTGAGTAAACAAAAAAAAAGGCTGTGGAACCAATTACTTAATAAAAAGAGTTGAAACAGCCAGTTCTCTGTCAGTAGTTCACTCGGTATAACATACTATTGGGAGTCAACAACCAATCATATTCACCTGAAGAAAACTGACATCACGCCCAATGGGCCAATAGATAACGAGCCTACCCTCGGAAGCCCCGCCTCCGTGGCTATAATACCAGGGCTCATATTCATTTTCATAAATTCTTCGCTCTTCAGCTTGCCTGAAAATAGAAAGTCACAAACTTTTCAAGCACACGATGAGTACGAGATTCTGCTCCAACTTAGGTGTCTGTTAGTGGGGAGAGACAAGTCGTCACCCAAGATTAGGGTTCCCCAACTGGCGGCACGTGGGTTGTTTTATTTGGCCCCCAAAGTTTTCTGAGCAAAAAAATAGTATTTATTGGTATAGAGTAAATTTTTTTGTTGTTGGACATAAAAGACTATAAAAACACCAGGAAATCAGCTACAAGTGATTTTAATTTAAGACATTTGTTCCCAAGTATTCCTACGCATAACACACATACACGTGATCATATATAAATTTAAGGAAGGTTTGAAATTATTATTTTAGTCAAACATTATATCTGTTTGGGCTTCTAGCGATCAATTTTCAGTCTACAAATTCTTTGTAATTATGTTCCGGCCCCCCGACCATCTGCTCAAGCAACAAATCGCCCCGTGGCTGAATCTAGTTGATGATACCTGTCCTAGAAGTTGCGAGATTTGGGTCTTGGTATTGTTTTTTTTTATTTTGTAGAAGCTGACTACTTTCTGCTCTGCTTGTGTAGCCAGTGCTCCTTGCTTGAGTAAGATGGCCAGCGGGAAGAAAGAGTAAGTTACAAAAAGGCTAGAGGTCAGGACAGAGCAGCAGCGCTGGTTGGAGTTGATAGGGGTGTCATCCCAGCCAATTGAGGCTCATTCCAGTTTCTCATTCCAGTTTCTCTGGCAGTGTCCAGAAGGGTTGAAATACTATCCCTGGTTGGCTCTGGAGGGTTTTCAGAGTGTGAATCAGATGACATCAGTCTGGGGCAGCCTAAAGCCCTGGCTTTGTATTCGGCAGGGGAGAGTGAACCATTGGTGGTTAATTGGTGGCTAACTAGCTACCAGCTATCAGTCGGCTAATCTTTAACTCGGAAAGCTCTCCCCAGTTCGTACAACGCGTTTCAAACCAGAGCATACCGAACCTATGTTTCTCTACATATCCCCGGATTCCTACCGCAAACTCTGAACCCATTCATCTGGATCATGGCAGCTAGCTAACCGGAACCCGGGTTGACTACTCCTGGCTAACGTTTCCGTCCCGGAGCAAGCACCAACTAGCCTGGAGCTAGCCCATGCTAGACCCATCTCCCGGCTAGGGCTCCTGGGCTACTCCTGAAGCCCACTCCTCGGCTATAATATCCGGACCCCTTCTACTGCCGGTACGAGGCACGGAACCCCGCCGATCCTTCACGACTGGAATACCGACATAATCTGCCCGAGGATCCCAACAGGCCCCTCAGGCGCGACGTCCCCTGAAGGCCCATTCTGCTAACCGCGGCCTGCTAGCTATCTATAGCATATTGGACTGTTAGCCGTTCCATCGGCCAGTTTCTTGGACCACTATACCCATTTTGCCAATTGGACTTGGACCCCTCTGCTACTTGGAACCCTACTAATTCCACGACTGGTCTATCGACGTCACCGCACGAGGAGGCAAAAACAGACTTTTTCCCCATCGCGACGTCCCTCTAAGGCCCTTATGCTAGCTGGCTAGCCCCGGCCTGCTAACTGCTAGCTTGCTAGCACCGGCCTGCTAACTGTCTGAATCGCCGTGTCCCCAGTCAGCCCAACCACTCACTGGACCCCTATGATCACTCGGCTACGCATGCCTCTCCCTAATATCAATATGCCTTGTCCATTACTGTCCTGGGTAGTGATTACTGTCTTATTTCACTGTAGAGCCTCTAGCCCTGCTCAATATGCCTTAACCAACCATTTATTTCCACCTCCCACATATGCGGTGACATCACCTGGTTTAAGCGTCTCTAGAGACTATATCTCTCTCTTCATTACTCAATGCCTAGGTTTACCTCCAATGTACTCTCTTCCTACCATACCTTTGTCTGTACATTGTGCCTTGAATCTATGCTATCGTGCCCAGAAACCTGCTCCCTTTACTCTCTGTTCCGAACGTGCTTTACTCTCTGTTCCGAAGACGGCCAGTTCTTATAGCCTTTAGCCGCACCCTTATCCTACTTCTCCTCTGTTCCTCTGGTGATGTAGAGGTTAATCCAGGACCTGAGGTGCCTAGCTCCACTCCTACTCCCCAGGTGCTCTCATTTGTTGACTTCTGTAACCGTAGAAGCCTTGGGTTCATGCATGTTAACATTAGAAGCCTACTCCCTAAGTTTGCTTTATTCAGTGCTTTAGCACATTTTGCCAACCCGGATGTCTTAGCCGTGTCTGAATCCTGGCTTAGGAAAACCACCAAAACCCCTGAAATTTCCATCCCTAACTATAACATTTTCCGCCAAGATAGAACTGCCAAAGGGGGTGGTGTTGCAATCTACTGCAGAGATAGCCTGCAGAGTTCTATCTTACTATCCAGGTCTGTACCAAAACAATTCGAGCTTCTACTTCAAAAAATTCCCCTTTCCAGAAATACGTCTCTCACCGTTGCCGCTTGCAATAGACCACCCTCTGCCCCCAGCTGTGCCCTGGAAACCAAATGTGAATTGATTGCTCCCCATCTATCTTCTGAGCTCGTCCTGCTAGGTGACCTAAACTGGGACATGCTTAACACCCCGGCCATCCTACAATCTAAGCTTGATGCCCTCAATCTCACACAAATTATTAATGAACCTACCAGGTACAACCCCAAATCCGTAAACACGGGCACCCTCATAGATATCATCCTAACTAACTTGCCCTCCAAATACACCTCTGCTGTTTCCAAACCAAGATCTCAGCGATCACTGCCTCATTGCCTGCATCCGTATTGGGTCTGCGGTCAAACGACCACCCCTCATCACTGTCAAATGCTCCCTAAAACACTTCTGCGAACAGGCCTTTCTAATTGACCTGGCCTGGGTATCCAGGAATGACATTGACTTCATCCCGTCAGTAGAGGATGCCTGGTTATTCTTTAAAAGTGCCTTCCTCACCATCTTAAATAAGCATGCTCCATTCAAAAAAAATTGAAATAGGAATAGATATAGCCCTTGGTTCATTCCAGACCTGTCTGCCCTTGACCAGCACAAAAACATCCTGTGGCGTTCTGCATTAGCATCGAATATGCAACTTTTTAGGGAAGTTAGGAACCAATATACACAGGCAGTTAGGAAAGCTAAGGCTAGCTTTTTCAAACAGAAATTTGCATCCTGTAGTACAAACTCAAGAAACTTCTGGGACACTGTAAAGTCCATGGAGAATAATAGCACCTCCTCCCAGCTGCCCACTGCACTGAGGCTAGGAAACACTGTCACTACCGATAAATCCACAATAATTGAGAATTTCAATAAGCATTTTTCTACGGCTGGCCATGCTTTCCACCTGGCTACCCCTACCCCGGTCAACAGCCCTGCGCTCCCTATAGCAACTCGCCCAAACCTCCCCCACTTCTCCTTCACCCAAATCCAGATAGCTGATGTTCTGAAAGAGCTGCAAAATCTGGACCCCTACAAATCAGCCGGGCTAGACAATCTGGACCCTCTCTTTCTAAAATGATCTGCCGAAATTGTTGCAAATCCTATTACTAGCCTGTTCAACCTCTCTTTCGTATCGTCTGAGATTCCCATAGATTGGAAAAGCTGCCGCGATCATCCCCCTCTTCAAAGGGGGAGACAATCTAGACTCAAACTGCTACAGACCTATACATATTCTACTCTGCCTTTCTAAGGTCTTTGATAGCCAAGTTAACTAACAGATTACCAACCATTTCGAATCTCACCGTACTTTTTCCGCTATGCAATCTGGTTTCAGAGCTGGTCATGGGTGCACCTCAGCCACGCTCAAAGTCCTTAACGATATCATAACCGCCATCGATAAGAGACATTACTGTGCAACCGTATTCATCGACCTGGCTAAGGCTTTTGACTCTGTCAATCACAACATTCTTATTGGCAGACTCAACAGCCTTGGTTTCTCAAATGATTGCCTCGCCTGGTTCACCAACTACTTCTCCGATAGAGTTCAGTATGTCAAATCGGAGGGCCTGTTGTCCGGACCTCTGGCAGTCTCTATGGGGGTGCCACAGGATTCAATTCTTGGGCCGACTCTCTTCTCTGTATACATCAATGATGTCGCTCTCGCTGCTATTGATTCTTTGATCCACCTCTACGCAGACGACACCATTCTGTATACTTCTGGCCCTTCGTTGTACACTGTGTTAAAAAACCTCCAGATGAGCTTCAATGCCATACACCTCTCCTTCTGTGGCCTCCAACTGCTCTGAAATGCAAGTAAAACTAAATGCATGCTCTTCAACCGATCGCTGCCAGCACCTGCCCGCCCGTCCAGCATCACTACTCTGGACAGTTCTGACTTAGATAATGTGGACAACTACAAATACCTAGGTGTCTGGTTAGACTGTAAACTCTCCTTCCAGACTCACATTAAACATCTCCAATCCAAAATTAAATCTAGAATCGGCTTCCTATTTCGCAACAAAGCATCCTTCACTCATGCTGCCAAACATACCCTTGTAAAACTGACCATCCTACCGATCCTCGAATTCGGCGACGTCATTTACAAAATAGCCTCCAACACTCTACTCAACAAATTGGATGCAGTCTATCACAGTGCCATCCGTTTTGTCACCAAAGCCCCATATACTACCCACCACTGCGACCAGTATGATCTCGTTGGCTGGCCCTCACTTCATACTCGTCGCCAAACCCACTGGCTCCAGGTCATCTACAAGTCTCTGCTAGGTAAAGCCCCGCCTTATCTCAGCTCACTGGTCACTCACTCAGCACCCACCCGTAGCACGCGCTCCAGCAGGTACATCTCACTGGTCACCCCCAAAGCCAATTCCTCCTTTGGCCGCCTCTCCTTCCAGTTCTCTGCTGCCAATGACTGGAACGAACTGCAAAAATCTCTGAAGCTGGAGACTCTTACCTCCCTCAGTAGCTTTAAGCACCAGCTGTCAGAGCAGCTCACAGATCACTGCACCTGTACATAGCTCATCTGTAAATAGCCCATCCAATCTACCTTATCCCCATACTGTATTTATTTATTTATCTTGCTCCTTTGCACCCAAGTATCTCAACTTGCACATTCATCTTCTGCACATCCTACCATTCCAGTGTTTAATTGCTATATTGTAATTACTTTGCCACCATGGCCTATTTATTGCCTTATCTCTCTTATCCTACCTAATTTGCACATGCTGTATATAGATTTTTCTACTGTATCATTGATTGTATGTTTGTTTGTTCCATGTGTAACTCTTTGTTGTTGTATGTGTCGAACTGCTTTGCTTTATCTTGGCCAGGTCGCAGTTGTAAATGACAACTTTTTCTCAACTAGCCTACCTGGTTAAATAAAGGTGAAATATATATATTTTTTTAATTAGCCTTTGATGGAGCTGTGTCGTAGGGCGGCAGCCCACCTGGGGGTGGATTGGCTGTCTTCTTCCCCACAGTGGAGTTCCTCCAGGTTTGGGGGAAGGTATTTACACGTGATGGGAAACTGAGGCTCTCTGAGGGCTTCAGCGCTTTCACCAAATTTCAGAAAAACGGTTCATTACTCGGAGCGTCATTATCTGTTTACAATGCACATTAGTGACATCTGCTGGTCGGCAATAAATAGCAGCATTTGATTAGATTTAAATTTTAGTCATTTAGCAGACACTCTTAATCAGAGCGACTTACACTTAGTACATTCATTTTAAGATAGCTAGGTGGGACAACAACATACCATATTCATAGTAAGTACATTGCGCAAAATGGTAGGCAGCATCATTTGGATATGTGTGCAACAAAAGTTGAACATTCACCTTCTGCTACCCTTTCTGTCAAGACGTCTACGCATACAGTTTAATAACAGCCATGATTCGAACCAGGTACTGCAGTGACACCTCTTGCACTGAGATGCAGTGTCTTAGACGACTGTGCCACTCGGGAGCGTTTGCCTCCCAGCATAGATAAATAGATAGATAAATCCAACTTATGCACCACACAGAACACACTGCAACTGCCTCAGCAACGGAATGATGCAAGGCAAATGCTCCCTAGTGGCACAGTGGTCTAAGACACTGCAAGAGGAGTCACTGCAGTACCTGGTTCAAATCCAGGCTACATCTGGCTGTGATTGGGAGTCCCATAGGGTGGCACATAATTAGCCATCATTGTAAATAAGATTTTGTTCTTAACTGACTTGCCTAGTTAAATAAAATAAAAACACAGTGTTCCATTGGAAATTAATTTGTCTCAAAATGCAGTGTGATTGAGGTGTTAAAACCAGTTGAGCTGACAGCCATTTTGCACTGCTTTGCTATGGCTTTAGTCATCAATATTTTGTAGTAGTGTTCCCTCCCAGAAAGCTATGACCTTTGGCTTTCACCTTTAATTGTTTATTTATGTCTGAGAAAAAAATACTTTTCAACCCATAAGATCTCGTACACAATAAAAGCATAATAAAACATCTAAATACTGTATGATAGTCAAATAAAATACAATTGTGAATGAATAAGTATTTTCATACTTTATAATATGTCCATATATAGTTATAATCTGTTAGCAAAAATATTTCACCTTCTTTATTACTATACGAAACATACAGTATCAAGACATTAGTGACAGTCAAAATCTGTTACATTTGTGAATGTCTAAATCAACATTTGGCTCATTTAAACAGTGTTCATCCTTATAGGCAATGGGAGAAGGGCTGAGTAAAGGTCTTGATTTTGTCATTCTGAGCATATGCAATGTGTCTGCCTCTGATGTAAAACAAATGTTTGACTTCCACGCAAAATTACTTCTTTACATATTTTAGGTTTAAGGAAGTGTGTAGGTCACATTCTATATCGTAGAGCTATGAAAGTGATGTATTTAGATCCGCCTGCTCAATACAAATTCAGTAATTGCTTTGCCATGTATGTGCCGTGGAGCAGTTGAGCTGGATAAATGTTTTTCTAAGGACCACGCCTCTGATGTAAAGTTGCAGTGATGTGATATAAATCGATGTAATGATGCAGCCAACCACCAGAGGGAGGCAAATATACGTTTATTCGACAGAGGACGTTTACATGGTCCTCGGAAGGTCTGGATTGTTGTCTTCTGACCTAGAAACTGTGGGAAATCATTTAAAATAAGTCATCTAAAGATATATATTTTTAAAAGTCTGTCCGATTTCAAGGACTGTCAGCTTAAGAGGCAGACAGAAGCTTGTACTATACTAAATAAAGCATTATTTGAACAACCGTGCAGAAAGTGTGGCTTCACATAGAACATTTTCAAAATAGTATGTTTTCAACAGGATTTGACCTCATAACCTCATGTCCCTAAAAGTTCCATAGTTCCCTACTCTACCTGCTAAGCTACCGGAGTGGTGAAAAACATTGTACAAAATCCTAACTATATTTGTAAGTAAGGTGTCCAGTATTTATTTATTTTTTACATGTTGTTTTATTTCACCTTTAATAAACTAGGCAAGTCAGTTAAGAAATAAATATTATTTACAATGACGGCCTACCAAAAAGGCAAAAGGCCTCCTGCCGGTACGGGTTTTGGGATTAAAAATACAAATAAATTAAGTAAAAATACAGGACAAAACACACATCACGACAACAGAGACAACACAACACTACATAAAGAGAGACCTAAGACTACAACATAGCATGGCAGCAACACATGACAACACAGCATGGTAGCAACACAACATGACAACAACATGGTAGCAACACAACACGGTAGCAGCACAAAACATGGTACAAATATTATTGGGCACAAACAACAGCACAAATGGCAAGAAGGCAGAGAGAACAATACATCACGCAAAGCAGCCACAACTGTCAGTAAGAGTGCATGATTGAGTCTTTGAATGAAGATATTGAGATATAATTGTCCAGTTTGAGTGTTTGTTACAGCTCGTTCCAGTCGCTAGCTGCAGCGAACTGAAAAGACGAGCGACCCAGGGATGTGTGTGCTTTGGGGACCTTTAACAGAATGTGACTGGCAGAACAGGTGTTGTATGTGGAGGATGAGGGCTGCAGTAGATATCTCAGATAAGGGGGAGTGTGGCCTAAGAGGGTTTTATAAATAGGCATCAACCAGTGGGTCTTGCGACGTGTATACAGAGATGACCAGTTTACAGAAGAGTATAGAGTGCAGTGATGTGTCCTATAAGGAGCATTGGTAAAGCACATGGTAAAGGTAAAGCACATCTAGCCGCTCAAGAGCACCCTTACCTGCCGATCTATAAATTACGTCTCCATAATCTAGCATGGGTAGGATGGTCATCTGAATCAGGGTTAGTTTGGCAGCTGGGGTGAAAGAGGAGCAATTACAATAGAGGAAGCCAAGTCTCGATTTAACTTTAGTCTGCAGCTTTGATATGTGCAATAGAGGTTGGTGTTTGAAAGTAGCTTAGAATCAAAGAAACCCCCGGAACCACAGCGAAATCAGTGGAATCTAGCATTTTCCAACACACGTTTTGAAAAAGCACGCAATCAAATGATTCTTTGGATGCCATTGATGACGTAATTCAGATAAAATGTTACACGCATCGGCACGCTGCTTCAAAGTTAGCTGCTTAGCGATTTTGACACATGCCTCGGAGCTCCGGTATCAAACGTAACATCACTAGTATTTATCTCCTGTCCCTGCAGTGGTGAAGAATCACTAACCCCCATTTAAAGATTTCACAGATAAGCTAAAGGCAACCTGAGATTCCCTCATTCAGCCAGGCTGGTGCTACCAGACAAAATCATGAATATAGAGGGTATGGAGGAGGCAGTCCTCTTAAGCACACCGCCGAGTTACTCCAGAGGCTAACAAGGGGGTAAATCCAAGCACGGTGCTTTCAAATGAACTGTGCCGGTTCTCTGGCAGATCAGATGGACAAAGTGTACCAGGCTGAGGATGTGGCAGCTCGTTCATTGAATGTGGTCACAATGCTGCTGATGTATGATACTGATTTGTTGCAGGAGCTGAATAAGACCATGGAGACAGGGAAGCCGGTTTCAGAGCTTCTCAACGAAATCCGAGGCTACGGCTGATTTTGTGCTGCATCTGTCCCGCTGTACTATCCTGTCTGTGGGGAAAGTATGAAGGCGACGGTGGTGGCTCAGTGGGGCCCTACTCCCCAAGTATTTACTGTGACAATAGGGCTCACAAGTGGCTCGGGTCAATGGGGGCAAGTTACTGGATGCTGAAGTCCCCAAACCTAGTCTGGGTTGGGTATCAGAACGGTGGTACCACAAAATTTTGTTCAGGGGTATCGAAAGTGTGGTATCGTACAGGTGTGGGCATAATAAACACAGTTCCTTTCCCACATTCAGACGCACGGTTGTCAAGAGTGGTGGATATGAAAACAAGCATGACAGAAAAACAAATGATCCCAGTCCTCAGGGTGGTGCTCTGCCCCTTCAGGAGATAATGTATAGGAGACTGGCAGCGTGCATGCGCAATTTCATCATGGGTGATGAGGAAGGTAACGAGAGGGTACGGTCTGTAGTTCGATGTGCGCCCTCCTTTTCGTGGCATCATTGCATCAATGGTCCCCGAATTCCTAGCTCCTGTCTTGAGAGAGGAGATTTCCTCTCTCCTTCAAAAGCAGGCTATTTGGGTGGTCCTCGTGTCAGAAGTATAGAGCGGTTGGTACAGCCGGTACTTCTTAGTTCCCAAAAGCAATGGAACGTTGCGTTCCATCATGGACTTTCATGTTTTAAATGAGCACATTCAAGGTTTGCAAGTTCAAAATGCTCACACTTCGTCGGTTATTGCAGTCGGTGCGTCCCAGAGATTGGTTCACGTCCATTGATCTGAAGGATGCGTATTTTCACCCCACAGGTGAGGTTTCATTTCGAGGTTGTGGCCTATGAGTTTCTGGTCCTGCCTTTCAGGCTCTCTCTATCCCCCCACACTGTTTCTATGGTGGTGGAGGCAGCTTTGACACTGGTGCGGTGCTAGCTGATCAGAGTATTGGCATATCTGGATGCTTGGCTGGTCCAGAGTTGTGGGAACAGGTGGAACTCCACCATGACACACTGGTTTCTCATATTCAGACTCAGCGGTTCATAGTGAATCATCAGAAAAGCTGTTTGACTCCAGCTCAGAAAATTCAGTTTCTGGGTCTCATTTTGGTCCTGAATCATGCAATTTTGTCCCAGCAGAGGAGAGTCGCATTCTGTCTCTGTCTGGCATGGTTTCAGTTGGGGCACTCTGTGCCTTTTTGCTTGTGCCTGTGGGTATTGTGTCTGATGGCCTCTATGATAGCTGTGGTGCCTCTGGGGCTTCTGTTGATGTGTCTGTTTCAGCACTGGGTGATTGCTATGCGGCTTGATGAATCTCGTCACTGCCATCGGTTGCTCAAGTTATCCCCGTCGTGCCTAAGGGTGTTGACTCCTTGGTGGGACCGGAGACTGCTGTTGTAGGGGATTCTCATGGGCTGGGTAGGGTCCCGCAGGGTGATCACTACAGACGCATCCTTACTGGAAGCGCTGTGTGTGGGCAGTGCAAAGTGTACTGCATATCAATTAGCTAGAGCTACAGACTGTTTTGTTAGCGCTGAAACATTTCCTTCTGATGTTGGCGGGACAGAATGTGTTGCTAATGTTCGACAACATTAACAAGCATCCGCTTATTCGGCGGGGACCCGTGAAGGGTTCCATGTCGTCGGGATCTATTGTCCCAGGTGCATGGAATTGTTTGGCACCCACAAGCACATATATGTAATCTGTGGTTTTGGACCCTGAATTGTTGGATTTGACGGCTTGGGGTTTGAGTGTTTGTGTCACGTTAAAGGAGTTTTTCCTTTTCAGAGTTCTTTGGTGGACATTTTGATGTTCTTTCAAGAGGTTTTTGTGAAGGGCCTTTATTTTTTCACATTGAAGGTTTATATGGCAGCCAATCTCGGCGTGTCATGTAGGGATTGACGGCTCTACCCCGGGGTGTCATCATCTGGTGGTGCGGTTCCTAAAAGGTGTACGTCGGCTCAGACCAGTGTCAAAGCATATGGCACCAACCTGAGACCTGGCTTTGGTCCTGGACGCTCTGTGTGAGCCTCCGTTTGAACCATTGGAGTCTGAGGACCTGAAGGTCCTTTCCTACAAGACTGCCCTGCTCATAGCCTTGGATCTCCACACTCTATCAGTACACATTCCTGTTAGGAGTTTGCGCCTGGTGACTACAAAGTGATGTTACAGTACGTCCTAATGCAGCTTTTGCTCCCAATGTTATGCCTATGTCTTACAGGTCCCCTCCTCCGTTTGCTTGAAGTGAACAATGGAGGTTGCATGGCATGTGTCCGGTGCGCACTTTACGCACGTATATGGATAGGACCAAGAATATCCACGTTCGTGACCAGCTTTTTGTCTGTTTCACTAATCCAGCTTGGGGTAGGGCACTTCCTAAGGGAACGGCATATGACATATTTTGGCCCCGCACTGTCAGTGTTTGGGCTAGCAAAAGAGCTGTACCGAATTGAGGAAATTAATGTGATCCCTGGTATTATAGCCAGGAAGGCGGGGATTCTGAGGGCGGGCTCAGCATCCATTGGCCCGTTGGGCGTGACTTTTCTTCAGGTAAATATGATTGGTCGTTGACTCCCCATAGCATGCTATACCTCCTTTCCTCCTTCAGGAAACAGTAGTTATATTCATAACTGTATGATTCTTTTTGATAGTGCATTGTCATAGCCCTGATATTTTAAAGCAGCTAGAGTAAAGTCATGCTATGGTAAAGTGCTCACCAACAACATGATAAAAATCCTTGTTTCAATACGATGAAAGTTGTCTATTAGCCATGTAGGAGGGACTGAAATAAACATGTTTATTTAAACTTCTGTTAAGTTTAATATTATAATAGGCTACATATGTATGGGTTTCAAATAGCGCTTTCAAGTACCCAAATACACTGTCATCTAATGCTAGCATTAGCATGTTTTGACGTAAAAACAATGGATGTAAACTGACACCAGGCATGCTTATATTTAGCATACATAAATCAGCATCAAAATAACTTAGTCAGTTAGTTGTGATCCCTTAAAAGTTATATTTTTTGTCCTTAGTCACAATCTTTTTTTTTAACCTTCAGACACTTGTGACAAACATAGCTAGCTTGTCATGAAACTTAAAGCATCAATGGTTGAACTATCCCTTTAAGGCAGTGATGTCAAACTCATTCCATGGAAGGCCTAGTGTCCGCAGGGTTTTCCTTTTAATTAAGACCTAGACAACCAGGTGAGGGGAGTTCTTTACTAATTAGTGGCCTTAGTTCATCAATCAAGTACAAGGGAGGAGCGAAAACCCGGAGACACTCAGCCCTCCGTGGAATGAGTTTGACACGTGCTTTAAATTAAGGCCACAAAAGTTGAATTAAATGTGTGAGTAATGTTCAGGCAGACATATACTGTAGCAGTAAGGTCATAATAAAGGGCTTGTTGTTGATTGAAACAGACACACGCTGCGAATTGAATTGAACACTTGTTCTTAAATTACACACATAAAATAACTTGGACAGGTCTTCCATGTGTCTCCGTTGTTACACGTTCGTAACCCAGATAATCGACACACATATTCATAGGCACGCCCGCACACACACACACACACACACACACACACACACACACACACACACACACACACACACACACACACACACACACACACACACACACACACACACACACACACACACACACACACACACACACACACCCACCCCCCAGGGGAGAGATTGTCTGTGACATAAGTGTGACCCCACCACACAACAATCAAACCAACTGTTTTCTCTCACCAGAAAACCACACTGACAATGAGTAAATTGAGCACTGAGGAAAGAAAAACACGTTTCGACCCTATACTAGACTCTACATTTGATTCAATTATGGTATATTTCATTGAACTTTGGTTGAACTTGACCTAAGTTCACTTAAATTCAACCTAACTTTAAAGTGGCTTTAGGACATTAAAAAGCACTACATAAAACCCATGTATAATTACTACTATTCTAACTTTATTCATGCAACTTCTTTTGTCTTTGTAGGTATTTATGGTGAGCTCTCTCTACAGTACACAAACGATTGCACAAATCCCTCTTTCTCTGTAATGATTGCACAGATGTTAGCCAGCTAACTAGTGTGTATATTATGAACACTTGTATGAACACACATTATGAACAGGTCGAATCAGGTTGAGAAAACAGATTTACTGTTCCTAGACTACACCTCTGACTCAGTAATGGTGTGTGTTTAAATGTGTTTAACCTCTCAAGAGCCCCAGTCTGCCTGAATAATCAGTGTGTTCGAGGCCTCCACCCCTCATTTACCAACCCACAGGGAGAGGGAGAGCAAGAGAGAGAGAGAGAGGCTAACGATAGGGGGACCTACCCCTGTTGCTAAATTGCTAAATGGCAACAGTCACCCTGCTGTTTCTGTTTTCAGCACCGTCACACTCCCTTACTTTCCTGACTGCCTTACTGCTTTGCTACTTTCTCTCTCTCTCCCTCTCTCTCTCGCTCTCTCTCGCTCTCTTTCTCTCTCTCACTTCATCCATCTCTCTTTATCTCTCTCTCTCTCCTCGTACTCCTAGGAAGCTGTACATTATCTCCCTCCCTTACCATACAGTGCCAAAAGAAGGAGTACTGTTTGAACCCTGAATATTAACAACAACCACTTTAACCACCAAAGGCTTTGTCAGGGTAGTGGTTGTTGGGAACCACCGATCTAAGCACAGTTTTCAGATGCGAAGGTGAAGTTACAGAGTTGCATAGTCTTTGTCCTCCTATCATATCAGGATAAACTTTTTCCATGGAATCAGAGATGATAGCCTATGAGCTTTTCCTTGGCTAGGATGATATCTTACACAACGAATGCAGTATGACATATCCATCAAAACAAAAGCTATTTAAGTTACAACTTGGGCTGAGCACCAGGGTTCATCGCTTCTCCACAACCACATAAAGCACAGCCGCAATACATAGGCCTACATAAATGAAAAGACGTCCATATAAATTAGAGACAAGCTCACTTAGGATCACTCAGATTGCTTAGATCTGAGACACAACCAAGACTGAATCGGACACACAGAATGTCACCCTAAGGAAAATAATACCCCCATCTTAGGGAGAGCTGGGCTGAAGTGCAATTAAACAAAATGGTGGTTGTAGGTCCTCAAATCTCCAGGGTGACAGAGAGAAACAGACGTTGCTGACACAGCGGGCCAAAGTAGGGCCCAAACTATAATTGGATAGCCTCAGTGGCTCAGTACCTGCCCTACACACTCTTCTTTACTCACACATTTACGATGCACGCATGCAAACATACTTACACAGACACACAAACGATGCACACATACATACTGTACATACACAAACACACACACACACACACACACACACACAAAGGATGCATGTATATACACACACATACACAAACACACACACACATACTGTATATCAACGGACACACACACAAAGGATGCATGTATATACACTATACACACACATACACAAACACACACACACACATATATCAACGGACACACACACAGCTATAATTGGGACGTTTTTTCTCTGGCGGCAGGCCAGGCAGAAATCCTGAAGAGCCTTACTCCTGCCCAACCTATAATTACAACATCTTCAGAGTCTCATCCAGACCAGTACAGACGGACAGAAGCCAGGACGGGACAGAAGCCAGGACGGGACAGGAGCCAGGAGGGGACAGGAGCCATATGCTCTGGTCTGGTCTGGGCTTTCTAAGAATGGACCAGAGACTGTCTGGTATATATGTCAATCCATGCCAGGTCATGCCAGTCCATACTGGGCTCTACTCGGTCAGGCCTACATTAAAGGTACAGTCTATAACTTTCATTTCGAGTTAAATAAGTGCTATTTTTATGTAGCTTCTTGGACAACAGTGTTTGAAGAAAGAAAATAATGAAAGTTGCAGACTGCACTTTTAAGCCATTTCAGTCAACCAACCATCAGTCACTCAATCACACAATCTTAGGATGTGGGATATTGGGCTATTCATAAAAAACTGTTATGTCTTACAATTATCAACCAACCAGGACTAAAACACTAATAAAATCCATGAGAAAAAAACTATAAAAGAGCAAAACTGGCCTTAATAACTATACAGACTTTAAACATGTATAACTGTAATGAGGTGAAAACGATCTGGCCATTCTAGGTCATATCAGAGTAATGTGATGACAGGTCTAAAGCTTTCATCAGCTGGACCAGAAGGCATACAAACACTTGGGTACTGTTCAGTAGGCACGAAATGAAAGAAAATGCTTTGAAACAGATGAAGTTTTGCCAATGAGAATGTCCCTTTTTGTTGTCAGTTTCCAGAAGTTTTCTCCCATTTGTCCCTTGTGAACACAACATCAGGTCAACCCTAGGACACAAAGACAGAACTGAATCAAAACAGAAAGCCACCAAATGCCATCAAAAATGCCATTTAATTTAGTAAACTAAGTATGCAACAGAGGACTACTGATGGAAAAACAAACCGGTGGTTTGAATTTTGAAAAGACAATGGCCGTGTCCGAATACCCGTACAAGTAGGCATTTTTGGTATGCGAAATAAAATGTTTTATAGTAGACTGTGACATTTCGAAAAATGTGCATGCTTTAAATGCCAGGTTGTCATACTCTTTGACTTTTCATGCAGTAGATTCAAAGATTATCTATTATATTGATAAGATAGCCGAGTGAGCACTCTAACAATGGAAATACATGTCCTCAATGATTGAAGGCAGGCGAGATCAGGTGGGACTATTATAGCCAATGAGAGGGCAGATACACAGGCATAGCTAACTCGTTTTTCTAAAAGTTGCCGGAATGCCATGTGCATCCACTTATATCAGTACTTATATCATTTGTAACACTTTAAACCTTACGGAACTTATATTTGATCAAATAAGCCTCACATAATTCGACGCTCTCTCATAGACCTCCATACAAAAAAAGGGCTTATCTCACGCTGACAGATTTTGGGCGGAGTAAATCCTCTTGCTTCATCTCTTCCTCTCTGGTAGAATTCACTGCACACTATTGAGGAAGACAACAACTGTTGTCAGCTGATAATGAGATAAGGGGACACACTGTACCTTAATGAATGAATGGCGGGAAACAACACAATTAAGCATTAGATGACGCATTCTCACTATGGGTGAGTCTAGTATGTTAATATTTGTTGCTAACTGCATACATTTTAACTAAACCGTATGTTCTAAATAGTATGTAGTAGCCTATGATACACAGAATGCAGTTTTATTAAGTAATAGGCAAGACAGATTTCGGACAAGGCCATTGGACTAGCATGCACTTGTCAAAACCGGACAAAGAAATGCTCCTGAATATATCCACCTCTCTTAGTCTTTTTCTTCTTTATTCCTTACTTTCTCTTTCTTTTCTTGATAGCCTTGGTGTTTCTGTTCCCTTGACCTCAGAGGTTATAAAACAAGATGCCAACAGAAGTCAGCTGCCTGTGAAGGCTTCAGGCCAAGTCCTTCAGGCTACACCAATCTTGTCCTCTTCACTCACCACTCCCTCTCCCCCTTCCTCCCTCTCCTTGACGAGTAGTCAGACACAACTCCATTCAAGGAATACTGTGAAAGCTATAACTACCCCATCTATCCTCTTCTCTATCTTTCATCTGCTGTTCTGTTTATGCAGAAATGAAGAAATGCATTTCACTGTACTTGTGCACGTGACAATCCGTGGTGTGAAGTACTTAAGTAAAAATACACTGAACACAAATATAAACGCAACATGTAAAGTGTTGGTCCCATGTTTCATGAGCTGAAATAAAAGACCCCAGAAATGTTCCATAAGCACAAAAACCTTATTTCTTTCAAATTTTGTGCACACATTTGTTTACATCACTGTTAGTGAGCATTTCTAATTTTCCAAGATAATCCATTCTCCTGACAGGTGTGCCATATCAAGAAGCTGACTAATTAGCATGATCATTACACAGGTGCACCTTCTGCTGGGGATAATAAAAAGCCACTCTAGAATGTGCAGTTTTGTCACACAACACAATGCCACAGATGTCTCAAGTTTCGAGGGAACATGCAATTGGCATGCTGACTACAAGAATGTCGACCAAAGCTGTTACCAGAGAATTGAATGTTAATTTCTTTAGCATAAGCCGCCGCCAACATCGTTTTAGAGAATGTGGCAGTACGTCCAACCGGCCTCACAACCGCAGACCATGTGTATGGTGTCGTGTGGGCGAGCAGTATCTGTGACCAACAAATACATATCTGTATTCCCAGTCATGTGAAATCTATAGATGAGGTACTATTGAATTTATTTCAATTAACTGATTTCCTCATATGATCTGTAACTCAGTAAAATCAATGAAAATGTTGCATGTTGCATTTATATTTTTGTTCAGTATACTTTAAAGTACTACTTAAGTAGTTTATTTTGTATCTGTACTTCACAATTTATATTTTTGACAACTTTTACTTCAGTACATTCCAAAATAAATAATGTACTTTTTATCTATACATTTTCCCTGACACCTATAAGTATTCTTTATATTTTGAATGCTAAGCAGGACAGGAAAATTGTCTAATTCACCTACTTCTCAAGAGAACATCCCTGGTCACCCCTACTGCCTCTGATCTGACAGACTCACTAAACACACATGCTTCGTTTGTAAATGATGTCTGAGTGCTGGAGTGTGCCCCTGGTTATCCGTAAATTTAAAAAACAAGAAAATGGTGCCACCTGGTTTGCTTAATATAAGGAATTTGAAGCCAGGAGGGGACAGGAGCCATATGCTCTGGTCTGGTATGGTCTTTCTTTCGATACTTAAGTATATTTGAGCAATTACATTTACTTTGGATACTTAAGTATATTTAGAACAAAATACTTTTAGACTTTTACTCAAGTAGTATTTTACTGGGTGACTTTCACACTTTTCTATTAAGGTGTCTTTAATTTTACTCAAGTATGACAATTGTGTACTTTTTCCACCACTGGTGACAAAAAAAAACATGAAACTTTAGTGTGGTATCCAGGCCTGATGCAGTGTTGACCTGGCTGACAACACCTACAGTCCCCACACAGCTGACATTCTCAAGACCATTCAGTCATAATTGCCTATAGGGGTGAAGGAGTGAGTGAGTCATTGAGCAGCATGGAGTATTCGAGAGAAGTAACACGCACTGCTGTTACACACTGCTGATTCACAGTGTGTGAATAAATTCATTAAAATCCTACAATGTGATTTTCTGGATTTTTTTTCTCATTTTGTCTGTCATAGTTGAAGTGACAGACCCGCTATGATGAAAATTACAGGCCTCTCTCATCTTTTTAAGTGGGAGAACTTGCACAATTGGTGGCTGACTAAATACTTTTTTGCCCCACTGTATATATATATATATATAATATAAAAATATATATATTTTTAGATATGTATATATATATATATTTTTTTTAATATATATATATATTAGAATGTGCACAAAATATATATTCCTAGCTTGAAATGGTTTGTTTCAGGAATTCGCATGCTTCCTCCTATTTTTGGTATTCTGTGTGGTTTGCTGTGCTTATCTTGTCTCTTTCTTTACACATCACTATCTCTACTGCAGGTTCTCGTGGTGGGGGTGTGGATGGCGCATTAGGGAGTCAATTCCAACTCCCTGGGGATGCAGTGGGTCCTGAAGATTTTCCTGATCTCATGACCTGGTCAGGTAAAACTCTGGGTCCTATATTCGTTGGCTATGACAAAACAAATTAAAAATGTTTAAAAAAAATACGGATAAGAATAAGAAATAAAAGTAACAAGTAATTAAAGAGCAGCAGTAAAATAACAATAGTGAGGCTAAATACAGGGGGGTACCGGTTAGTTGAGGTAATATGTACATGTAGGTAGAGTTATTAAAGTGACTATGCATAGATGACAACAACAGAGAGTAGCAACGGTGTAAAAGAGGGGGTGGCAATGCAAATGTCAGTGAAGACACTTGCCAGTTGGTCAGCGCATGCTCGCAGTACACGTCCTGGTAATCCGTCTGGCCCTGCGGCCTTGTGAATGTTGACCTGTTTAAAGGTCTTACTCACGTCGGCTGCGGAGAGCGTGATAACACAGTGTTCCAGAACAGCTGGTGCTCTCATGCATGTTTCAGTGTTATTTGCCTCGAAGCGAGCATAGAAGTAGTTTAGCTCGTCTGGTAGGCTCGTGTCACTGGGCAGCTCTCGGCTGTGCTTCCCTTTCAGTCTGTAATGGTTTGCAAGCCCTGCCATATCCGACGAGCGTTAGAGCCAGTGTAGTACGATTCGATCTTGGTCCTGTATTGATGCTTTGCCTGTTTGATGGTTCGTCGGAGGGCATAACGGGATTTCTTATAAGCTTCCGGGTTAGAGTCCCGCTCCTTGAAAGCGGCAGCTCTACCCTTTAGCTCAGTGCGGATGTTGCCTGTAATCCATGGCTTCTGGTTGGGGTATATACGCATGGTCTCTGTGGGGACGACGTCATCGATGCACTTATTGATGAAGCCAATGACTGATGTCGTGTACTCCTCAATGCCATCGGAAGAATCACAGAACGTATTCCAGTCTGTGCTAGCAAAGCAGTCCTGTAGTTTAGCATCTGCTTCATCTGACCACTTTTTTATAGACAGAATCACTGGTGCATCCTGCTTAATACATTTTTGCTTGTAAGCAGGAACCAGGAGGATGGAATTATGGTCAGATTTGCCAAATGGAGGGCGAGGGAGAGCTTTGTATGCATCTCTGTGTGTGGAGTAAAGGTGGTCCAGATCGAAAATTGGTCAAACGGATTTAAGTTTCCCTGCATTAAAGTCCCTGGCTACGAGGAGCCACCTCTGGGTGAGTGTTTTCTTGTTTGCCTATGACAGAATACAGCTCATTCAACGCTGTCTTAGTGCCAGCTTCTGACTGTGTTAGTATGTAAACAGCTGTGAAAAATACAGATTAAAACTCTCTAGGTAGGTAATGTGATCTGTAGTTTATCATGAGATACTCTACCTCAGATGAGCAATAGTTCGAGACCTCCTTAGATATCGTGCACGAGCTGTTATTTACAAAAATGCATAGTCCGCCGCCCCTTGTCTTACCAGACGCCACTGTTCTATCCTGCCGGTGCAGCGTATAACCAGCCAGCTGTATGTTTATAGTGTCGTCGTTCAGCCACGTTTCCGTGAATCATGAGATATTACAGTTTTGGATGTCCCGTTGGTAGTTTAATCTACCGCGTAGGTCATCTATTTTATTGTCCAAAGATTGCACGTTTGCTAGCAGAATGGAAGGAAGTGGGGGTTTATTCGATCGCCTAAGAATTCTCAGAAGGCAGCCCGCCTTACGGCCCCTTTTTCTCCGCCTCATCTTCATGCAAATCACGGGGATCTGGGCCTGTTACCGAGAAAGCAGTATATCGTTTGTGTCGGCCTCATCAGACTAGTTAAAGGAAAAAAATGATTATGTCAGTCCATGGTGAGTAATCACAGTCCTGATGTCCAGAAGTTATTTTCGGTCATAAGAGACGGTAGCTGCAACATTATATACAAAATAAGTTGAACAAAAATAAGTTACAAACAATGCAAATGAACAAACAAAAAACACAATCGCTTGGGGGCACGTAAAACGTCTGCCTTCATCTCCGATGCCATCTTACAGGAGGGCAGGATCCAACGTTGTTATTTTCTCACTGACCCGGCCCAACCGTGCCAGTTGGCAAAGAATCTACTTGCCCGAACATAATTTCTACTGGCTCGGACATGATGTAGTTTTTAAACACATTGAGGTCATACAGGGGCTATAGGTTGGCATGGTTCTCTCTATATGCAGCTATTAATAGGCTATATAGGTTATTATGATATGTATTAAGCAGTTATTTAAGATAATTCAGCAATGTAAGTCATTACTCTATTCTTTAGAATTGCATTGTATTAATTGCATTATAATTTTTTCCTAAAGTATGTCATTTTGAGAAGATTTGTTTTCACATTTCAAAAGAGGATGCTGCCCCTTTAAGACAATTGTTTTCCAAAAGAGATCACATGGCTACAGTAGGCTAGCCAAGACAAATGCTAAAGTGTTTTTTTGTAGCTTTCTTTAAGCACACTATTAACAGTAGCCAGCATGTTTACTATTGAAGGTTTACTTTTGTAAATCACTTTAAAATAAATGAGCTCAGTGAGTAGATTGAAAGGCGCTTATTTTTCCTCAGGACAGCTTGTGTGTGCTGTGTGAACGTAGCTATCAACTTCTGTACTGCTTGAGCGCTCGAGAAGTTGTGACTTGCGGGAGCGTAGTGGTGCTTGAATGAATGGCCAATCATATTGCTCAAATACAAATGGCACAACTTTATTTGCATGTAGTCTTCAATGGTTTTCAATGGTAGACAGCGACAGAGCAGGTAAATGTTGAACTGGAATGCAAAAATGCATTGAGAATTGATTGGCCCGGTCAGTGCTGCTGCTTTAAAAGTACTGGGGGAAATGCGGTCTCACCACACGTTTTCTGGTGGCTCTGAGACAGTGTCTGATGGTCGGCTAGACAGGAGTATTTTAAATATCAGTCATTCAAGTCATTCATTCTCCAACTTTTGTGAAAATATTGAACTCTGTAATAAAATTGTATTTTTGCATTTTCTAAACTGTCTCGTCTGGTGATCTGTAACTGAACTGTGCAGGGAAAACAATTTATTTAACCTTTATTTATACCGGGAGTCACTTTGAGATTAAAAATATATTTTACAAGAGAACCCTGTATAAATTACAATAAAAATAGAATAATAAAACAAACACATGTATGTGCATAAAACAATAAAATTCAGCACACAATAACAAAATATTTAATAAAAGCAATCACATTAAACTACATCGAGGTCCTCAATCAATAACGTAAACTGCCTGAGTGGCACCAGCACATGTAACTGCAGTGAACTCTGCAGATTGTTCCACAAATTAGGAGCAAAAAAACAAAACACAGATTTTCCCAAATCTGTGGAGACTGAAGGGATCTCTAGTGTTATCCATTCCTGAGAACGGGTTAGGTAATTTATGATTCTTAACTTCATTAATGAAGTTACATATGGAGGCAGTTTCTGTAAGACTGCTTTGTAAATAACTAAAAGAGAACGCAGCTCTTTTCTTACAGACAGAGAGGTCCATCCCACATTTTTAAACAGACTACAATGGGTCCTAAAATTGTCACCTGTGATCAAATGTATTGTGGAATGGTAGACTGCGTCCTAGGGTTTCAAAACAGAGGTTGCCGAATGCATGTAAAAAAATATCACCAAAATCCAATACAGGGAGAAGCGTTGTTTGAACAATCTTTCTCCTATTTTCAATATTGAGGCTTGATTTATTTCGATATAAAAAACAATCTTAGTTTCTTAGTCAGATTTTCTATCAGCGTTACGTAGGACAACTTGTCATCAATCCAGACACCCAGGTACCTATATTGAGAAACAAACTCAGTTTGGGCTCCATTTGTAGTGCAAATATGCAGGTCCTCAGGATCAACATTTTGTGACCTAGAGAACAGCATGAGCTTGGTTTTACTTGTATTTAACACAAATTTAAGAACTGTAAGTGATTTCTGAATTGAATCAAAGTCATGCTGAAGTTCACGAATGGCCTGCTACACCGAGTTGGCACAGGAATACAAAACTGTGTCATCTGCGTAGAGATAAATGTTACAAGTATTAACAGTGTTTTCTATGTCATTAATATACAAGGTGAACAATAATGGACCCAAAATCAAACCCTGAGGAACACCTTTTTGAATCTCAAGAAATTCAGATTTAACCCCATCTAAGATGGCCTGAGTTCTGTCACTAAGATAATTCTGAAACCATAAACAGGCTGTATATCCCAGGCTTCTTTTTGATAACTTCTTCAGCAAAACAGAATGATCAACAGTGTTGAATGCCTTTGACAGGTCAATAAACAAGGCAGAACAGCTCTTTTTAGCATCCAAGGCATTGACAAGATCATTAACAACTAGCGTGTTTGTTGTGGTAGTACTATGCCCAGGCCTAAACCCTGATTGGTTTATATTAAAAATACAATTATAAGATAAAAAATAAACAAAGTTGTACATTAACCAAGGATTCAAGAATCTTAGCTAAAGAAGGTAGTCTTGAAATGGGGTGATAGTTGTCAAGATCATTTGTATCCCCACCCTTATGAAGTGGCAGCACATATGCGGATTTCCATGCTTTTGGAATACTTCCTGATAACAATGTTAAATAAAAAATGTGGGCTACAGAGCCAGCAATAAAGGGAGCTGCATGCTTAAACAGAACAGGTTCCAAATGATCAGCCCCTGTGGTTTTTTGTCGTCGTCTAATGTTAGCAAAGCATCCAGCGCATCTTTATCAGTGAATTTCCGAAAAGAAAACTCCTGACCAGCATTTTCAGTATCATTCAATAGATTTTCACCATCAACATCCAAACTACTCTTTTCAAGAGCTGGCTTGAAATACATTCGAATGTATAGCCCGCAGAGATAAAGCGGTGACTAAATGCATTAATGATACATTTTGTCATTAATAGGGCCAGAATCTAAATGAATGCATTGGGGTAGAGAAAAGGAGACACAACCCTTCAGTGACGTTACAGCTTTCCAAAATGTACCTGGGTTCCCTGTACATTCACATAGTGTATTAATATAATCATCAGATTTTGCTTTTTTAACTAGTTTTATACTAGTTTATACTCAGAAGGGTTGGATCTAAGCATCCGTATATCCCTGACACATACAGTGGGAGAGTGGTCACTAATATCCAAAGCAAAAACCCCACTCCCAGCATATTTATCAGGAGTATTTGTAAATATGGGGTCAATCAAAGTCGATTTCGTAGGGTCCTTTAAGTTTGGACGAGTAAAGGACGAGTAGGCTTTGTAATCAGCTGGGACAAATTTAGATTAGTTCAAAAATCCTTTACAATCCTGTGTCCTGCGTTCCCCATGCAAGATTAAACTCTCCAGCGATCAACACCTCTTGGGTAGTAAAAATGGCAATTAAATCAGTGAGTTCGTTTAGTCCACACTTCTTGGTGGAGGGTGGACGATAGATTCCTATAACTGGTATTTTTTTGTTTGAACCCATCGGAAGACTTAAAGCCAACAATTAAAAGTGTTTAGGACTAGAGGTAGCCTTTAACAGAGACAAAGATTATTTGTGTAAATAGTAACACCACCACCTTTGCCTTTCCTATCAGCCCTAAACACATTGTAACCATCCATAGCATCCTCAGAGTCCAGGTTTTATCAGTTAACCAAATATCAGAAAAAATAAAAATATCAGGGTTTGCCTGAGAGGCTCAGATCTTGACATTATCCATTTTAGGTAATAAACTACGAATGTTAAGATGTAAAAATGTCAAGCCTTTTCTGCATTTAAAATCACATGGAGTTTCAATACGAGTCAGATTACTTTGAGAGGAGACTCAAAGATCGAATTATACTTATTAGGAAAATAAAACAAAGTAGGAATAGCAATTACATTTCTCCAGTTAGCACATTCAGATACAACATGTGGAACTCTCACAGTGACCATAGAGGAGATGGTAAAAACTGACTTACATGTAATGCTAATATTGTCCTCACATCAATTTAGTTGACCAATAGGCCATTCGTTAAGGTTGATGTCCTTCCCCTCATTAAACAAAAGGTGGCGTAGTCTACTTGGACCTATAGGGTTAGGTTACCACATGAGTTAGAGGAGCCGTACCAGGTGTAACATGGTGAGTCTTTGCAGTCATAAAACAGCCAGTGTTATATTTATATGAGCATCTCCCTTCATTCTAAAAGCTGGTGTAGTAATTTTTTTAGACCCCGCCCTTTCCCACCCCCTATACAAACACAAGCTAACGATATAATGATGTAATTTAAACATCTGGCACAAGAAAACTGGTTGACAGGCAAACAGACCAATCAAGTCTTTTACAACATGAAAATTGACCAGCCCGGTCTTGAAACTCCCCTCACTTTCACGTACCATGACAGGAAAATGTCTAGTGAGGAAATGAACTGGCTAAAACAGTAGCTCTCTATAAACAGTTACAGGAATCTAACACCTGGAGTATAGAACAGATGTTATGGTCGGCTCAGTCACACGCACATACACACAAGCACACACACGAACACACACTGACACACACGGCTCGCCACAGTAGCTGCAGCCCATACAGAGAATGAATGTCTCAACTTTGAGTCACACAGGACAAAACTTTCAGGAAATAATTACAGTAAGATGTCCAAGTAGGTCTGGACAGAGGACTTTCCTTCATAATGGGACAGAAATAGTCATGCTAATGTGTGGTCCTCCCTCGGTTATGAACCAAACCATCCTGGAAAGCACTGTATTCCACAGGGTCAGAGGATGTGCAGTTGAGTGCGTGAGCAAGGTTAGTGCTATCTGGGATCCTTGGGATGTCCCTACCCTAAACCCTAACCCTAACCTTAACCATAACCATAATCCTTAACTAACCCTAACCCTTACTTTAACCATTTTGAATGTACACTTCAATGGGGTAGGGACATCCCAAGGACCCTAACCCACACACACACACTAAGTCTCTCTCTCTCTCTCTCTCTCTCTCTCTCTCGCGCACGCACGCACGCACGCACGCACGCACGCACGCACGCACGCACGCACGCACGCACGCACGCACGCACGCACGCACGCACGCACGCACGCACGCACGCACGCACACACACACACACACACACACACACACACACACACACACACACACACACACACTGCTCTCTACAATATGCCTGGGCTGGCAGAACATCAGCAGTGTCCTCAGAGGGAACATCAGGTAAAGGTGAGGAGATGAATGGTTGAGTTAAACTCCCTATGAGGGAACTGCCAATACCACCAGTCCCTCCACAAAAAGCCCTGTCTCTCTCCAGTTCCCTATATGCCTCTGTATTGATGGGCCAGTTAAATAACAATCAGTATAGATATTAGAGCTCATCACTGGGATCTATAAGTTTGAGTGGAGCTGTTTGTCTGGGCTGAGAGGGCAGGGAGAGGGAGATGGCATCAGAGAGAGAGGAGGGGAAGAGAGAGAGGGAGAGAAGGAAATGAGGTAGAAAGAGGGGGGAGATGAGGTGGAGAGAGGTAGAGAGAGAGAAAGAGGGAGAAAGAGGGAGACGAGTTATCTTTATCATCTTCCCTGTCCTTATTCTGGGCAGGGTGCCTTGGAGGAGGGAAAGAAGGGGGAGAGAATGAGAAAAAGAGAAAAGAGAGAGGGGAGGCTGGAGGAGAGAGATAAGGCAGACAACAGGCTTTCACTCCAGTCTGAACACCAGTGACTTAAATGAGTATTCAAATTGATGTCTCTGTTTTTACATTCTCTTCTCTATGCATTTATTAAATTTACGTATTTTTTTATCATTTCACAATGGGATTAATGTCAATGCTGCCACAGTCCAGGAGTCAGCTCCAATAGCGCAGTACTTAACAAATGTAAGCCCTCCATATTAGGAACTCCTGGAGATGTTAGACAAGAAAAGTCCATCACGTATTTTTTTAAATCCTTTAACTGAGAACTGACAATCTAGGACACTTTGACTGACAACTGAGAAAGTTAAGCCTGACAACTGAGGGACTTCTTAATATGAAGTCATGAGGACATGAGACATGAGGACATGAGTACATCAGGAAACAAATCGTAGCCCTGTCTGAAAACTACCCTTTCCAACTATTTGCAGATCTGTGGGCAAAATGGAGGGGTTGACTTACTTGTATGTTCTTTCGTTGTGTAGTTCTGCCTCAGGGAACCCCAGCATTCCACACACCACTTTGCTGCTGTTGAGGTTCCAGCCCAGGTCACACACCTGCCTCCATCTCCCAGCATGCTTCACTTGCACTACACCCTCAGTGATCAGGGCCCGCTTCTTAGTGTGCATCAGGATGGGTCGCAGACGCACCTCCTGAATACGCACCTTGCTGGAATACTGAGAGAGAAGGGGGAGGGGTTTCTTAAGGCTTCACTGTAGAATAGTTTGATCAAGGACACTTTCAAATTCAGTTGACCTACACAATGAATTTACCAACTGTGACAGTAGAGATTGATTGACTATTGGCATTGGCAGTATCGGTGGTTGATCAGCAAGTGCCAAAGTTATAGAGCGGCAACAAGTAGCCTAGTGGTTAGAGCGTTGGGCCAGTAACCGAAAGGTTGCTGGATCAAATCCCCGAGCTGACAAAGTAAAAATCTGTAGTTCTGAACAAGGCAGTTAACCCACTATTCCCCTGTAGGCTGTTTTTGTAAAATAAGAATTTGTTCTTAACTGACTTGCCTAGTTAAATAAAGGTAAAAAAAAAAAAAATTGAGTTGGTGGTGCCCACTGTAGCTGCTTACCAAGTTGTATGCTGTTGTAGTCTACAGTACCTACTTTACTACTAGAGGTAGCAGGGATAGAGAGTATAAGGTCTAATGCTACCTACCGGGTTGTAGAGGTGCTGTCTCAGTCTGGGGCTCTCCGGGAGGTGTCCGTTTCCCTGATGGGCCTGTCGGGGGTTACTGCGGCTGGCCAGAATGCTCTGCCACTGGGGCGAGGGACTGACATCCGGACGCAGGGCAACCGACTGACCATTACGCGAACCTGTGACCTGGTCCAGTCGTCGCTCCGGACTGCAGACCACGCCAAGGTCCTCAGAGTGCTTACAATCATTGACGCCCCAGCCGTTATGTTTACAGTCTTTCAGAGTCTTCTCTGTGCCGTCACAACGCACGTTGTCCATCCAGATAGGACCTGGGGATGACGGAAACAAGGTTATTATCGGATATGGACATCAACTTGTCATTGATGGAAGTAAGGAGGCAGGGAGGGATAAATGGCTGGGTGGCTGGTTTGTGGGTGGGTGGATGGATTTATGAGTGGGTGGGTGGATAGATGGATGGATCCGTGGATGGATGAATTTAAATGACTGACTGAATCATCTATCCATTCCCTCATTCATTAATTCACTGATATATATATTTTTTATAAAAGATGTGCTAGCCTATGGCTCATCAGCCTCTGTAGGCCTCCAACACCCTTAGAGTAAACACAGTAAATACCACCAATTAATATCATCAAAATAACCCTGCAGTGACTGAGCCGAGTTCGCCACCGTCATAAAGATACAAAGATAACTTATGGGACTTCACTGCACTGCTTATTACAGCCACTGCCTGGCAGCCTGGCGATATACGGCCTGAGAGGAGCATTTGTTTTACAGTAATGACAGCCTTGCCCTGCCAGCGACGTGCTACACTTGCCTTGGTTTATGGACATTCTTTATTGCCCCCTTTAAATTCCAATTAAAATGGAAGAGCGAGTGAACCGACAGAGCAGTAGCTAGGCTAGGCTGTCTAGCACCACCACCTTATCCTGCAGCCTGGTCTCATAGACTAGATGTAACATAGTAAACCTGGGACACTGAAATTAATAGGATATGCTACCTGGGTATTGTTACATAAGAATGATGGTTACTTATGGCAAAAATGAAAATAGGGTGGTTGGTCGGAGTGGATTGGTTGGCGTATAACGCAAACGTCTATCAACCCAAAGGCTGCGAGCTCGAATCTCATCGTGGACAACTTTAGCATTTTAGCAACTTTTCTACGACATATTACTTTTTAGCTACTTTTCAACTACTTGCATGTTAGCTAACCCTTTAACCTTGACCCTTTTAGCAAACCCTTCCCCTAACCTTAACCCTTTTAGATAACCCTTCCCCTAACCCTTTATCCTAACTCCTAAACTTAACGCTAATCCCTAACCACTAGCCTAGCATACGTTAGCCAGCTAGCTATAGTTAGCCACCTAGCTAGAATTCATAACATATCATACGTTTTTGCAAATTCATTACATATAGTACGTTTTGCAATGTGTAACATATCGTACTAAATAGAGTGTCTTGGATTTATGTACAGAATAATACAAAATGCTCTGAGACCAGGTTGCAGCCTGGGATAGGCTACTGCTGTTGTGAAATTACTTAATGTGCAGCCAATGCAATATGATACATCAGGCCCGGCAGTAAAAGTCAAGTGCAAGGTGTTTAGGAAATGGAGGGTTTGAAGAAAGTTATTTAAGTTAGAAAGCAGATGCACTCTTTACAGAAAGATAGGCATATGCATTGTCATTTGACAGATGGAAAATATTGGAAATCAACAGGTGACTGTGTTTGTTTAATTTACCTTTCAATTGTAAAGAGTATATTATCTGTATTATGTTATAGAAATAAAGATTACATTTGATCGTTGCAAAATGCAACACCTGTTCTGGAACATTTACCATCACCCTCTCCATATTTGGCACTGTGTGCCCATGTCATGCCGGTCTGGAAGCCCAGCTCCCGGCAGACGACATTGGCCAGTTTGATGTCCACTTCGTCATCACACACCGTCCCCCACGTGTTGTTGTGCAGCACCTCTACGCGACCCTCGTTATGTCCCTGGGCATAGTTTCCCGCCAGGCGCACCTTGCCCGCGGGAGCCTGAGCGCGCGCGGTCCTGCTGCGTGGTGATGATGACGACGGTCGGCGGGGTTCCGAATGCGTTGGGGAGGAGAGGAAGAGGAGGAGCAAAGAACTCAAGCAGGTGAGGAAGATGCGAGGCATCATGTCTGAGTAAGGAGAGGCGTCTGGGGGAGGGGGGAGAAAGAAAGAGAGAGAGAGAGAGAGAGAGAGAGAGAGAGAGAGAGAGAGAGAGAGAGAGAGAGAGAGAGAGAGAGAGAAAGGGTCAGAGTCATCAACATAATTTTGTTTTGAATATTGGGTTATTGACTGTAAGTAATAATAATTGTATTACTCGATTGGATTTTATAGTGTTCAATAGTATTCTATTCAGAGGTGATTATTTCCAATTAGATATTTAGCTCCATAATGCTGCACTGATAGTCACTTGAAAAATAAGAGGCCCTATCTGGGCTCAGCCAGCATGGAATTGTTAATGAGAAGAGAGAGAAAGCCATGGCTATCCTCAAATAGGCAAACACTGACATCATCTGGACAGAGTTTAGAGATACAATGAAGAGGACTTGATAGAAACCAGTCTAATATGGGCAGAATATGAATAAACTATTATATTTCCAACACTACATTTCACACATTCTGTTCAACCACAGAACTATAATTTAATTTCACACAAACTTAGAGGTATAATTAGTCTATAAATATTTCAGTTCTCAAAATCTAACCTCCCATATGTACAAACTATCACCTTGGGGCTACTGAAACAAATTTCACCCCAGACAGACACAGACAATCAGACAGACATGCATGTTATATAAATGTCATACTTAGCATTGCACAACACTATAACCTTACTAAATAGACATTCACTGTATCCACTGAAACACGAGTATACACTTTGATCACATTTTACATTGAGTTGGACAGAAGACATTATAATAATTTCACTTTCTTACTGTAATTACATGTAAATACCCCAGAAAGTTATTTGAATCAGAAAACAACCATTATCAGAAATTGGTGAGTTTGGCATAACAATTCCACATTTTAATTATTAATGAAACACCTGTAACATCCAACATCAATGATGTCAGTTTCACAGACCCAGATACATCCTACTCCTGGATTCCATTTTTCATAGGCATAACCTAAATGATACCTGGACTATGTTAAATCTTAATTTAAAAAGGTTGAGTCACAGACATGGTTGATGTTCATCAAATCACATGTTTTAATCCTTGCCTAACTAATCTAGAATGAAGCAACCACTCATGTTGAACCATCTGAGATAATCCTTGTATGAGTAGGCAAAATAATCAGCCAAGAGCCAACATGTAAACTTAACAAAAATTACCTAGACTAATATACTTCAATTACAATTCGTATTATAAATCAAAACCAAAAGCACTGCAATAAGGTTAATAAAAAGTCATTAAATAAAACCAGCCTAAAATAAGAGTAAAGTGGACTAACCTGTTAGAAAGCTACAGGCACAGCAGTCCTAGACGTCCCAGACTGGGAGAGAAGAGAGTGACTGAGTGAATGAGTGTGCCTACTAGATGGGGTCCCTGGTCAATCCCTCTGCTCCTCCCTCCCTTCCTCTAATTCCCTTCCTCCATTCATCACTTTCCTTCCCTCCCACATTTCTCTGTCTCTCTCTCCGTGTACCTCTCTATCTCTGTGTCTCTCTCTTTCTGTGTCTCTCTCTCTCATTTGTATATAATTTCACTGTTGTACATAGTCCCACAAATATCTGTACGATTAGAGCTGAAGTGTAGTCACACGTAACAAAGAAAGTCTCTTCTCACAACCCACTATATATCCTATACACTCACAGGGAGCCAAATTTCAACAGTTAAAACGGTGAAGTGATGGAACAGTTCAGTTTGAATCCTTCACTCTAAACAGCCTAACCGACCACTCGGAGGCGTCAGCATGGTCCTAAAGCACAACATTGCCTCATTTTATATCACATTCTAATGATAAAACTGGGGGGGACAAAAATGCAATTTCAGAATGTGAAGGGGACATGTCCCCCCCGTCCCCAGTGAAAGTTGTGCCCCTGTATATATAAATACAGTGTCAAGAAAAAGTATGTGAACCCTTTGGAATTACCTGGATTTCTACATACATTGGTCAAAAAAAATCTAGGTCACAACAATAGACAAACACAGTCTGCTTAAACTAATAACACACAAACAAGTATACATTTTCATGTCTTTATTGAACACACCGTGTAAACATTCACAGTCCTGGGTGGGAAAAGTATGTGAACCCTTGGATTAAATAACTGGTTGACCCTTCTTTGGCAGCAATAACCTCAACCAAACATTTTCTGTAGTTGCGGATCAGACCTGCACAACGGTCAGGAGGAATTTTGGACCATTCCTCTTTACAAAACTGTTCCAGTTCAGCAATATTCTTGGGATATCTGGTGAACCGCTCTCGAGGTCATGCCACAGCAACTCAAATCAAATCAAATGGTATTGATCACATACACATGGTTAGCAGATGTTAATGCGAGTGTAGTGAAATGCTTGTGCTTCTAGTTCCGACTTTGTAGTAAAATCTAAGAAGTAATCTAACAAATTCACAACAACTACCTTATACACACAAATACACACATATGTAAAGGGATGAATAAGAATATGTACATATACAGTTGAAGTCGGAAGGTTACATACATCTTAGCCAAATACATTTAAACTCAGTTTTTCACAATTCCTGACATTTAATCGTAATAAAAATTCCCTGTTTTAGGTCAGTTAGGATCACCACTTTATTTTAAGAATGTGAAATGTCAGAAAAATTGTAGAGAGAATTATTTCTTTCAGATTTTATTTCTTTCATCACATTCCCAGTGGGTCAGAAGTGATACATTTACATTTACATTTAAGTCATTTAGCAGACGCTCTTATCCAGAGCGACTTACAAATTGATACAGTGAATTATAAGTGAAATAATCTGTCTGTAAACAATTGTTGGAAAAATGACTTGTGTCATGCACAAAGTAGGGGTCCTAACCGACTTTCCAAAGCTATAGTTTGCTAACAAGAAATTTGTGGAGCGGTTGAAAAACATTTTTAATGACTCCAACATAAGTGTGTGTAAACTTCTGACTTCAACTGTAGATAACCTGGAGCCAGTGGGTTTGGCGACGAATATGAAGCGAGTGCAGGCCAACGAGAGCATACAGGTCGCAGTGGTGGGTAGTATATGGGGCTTTGGTGACAAAACGGATGGCACTGTGATAGACTACATCCAATTTACTAAGTCGAGTGTTGGAGGCTATTTTGTAAATGACCTCGCCAAAGTCAAGGATCGGTAGGATAGTCAGTTTTACGAGGGTATGTTTGGCAGCATGAGTGAAGGATGCTTTGTTGCGAAATAGGAAGCCGATTCTAGATTTAATTTTGGATTGGAGATGCTTATTTTGAGTCTGGAAGAAGAGTTTACAGTCTAACCAGACACCTAGGTGTTTGTAGTTGTCCACATATTCTAAGTCAGAACCGTCCAGAGTAGTGATGCTAGACGGGCAGGCGGGTGCAGGCAGCGATCGGTTGAAGAGCATGCATTTAGTTTTACTTGCATTTAAGAGCAGTTGGAGGCCATGGAAGGAGTGTTGTATGGCATTGAAGCTCATCTGGAGGTTTGTTAACACAGTGTCCAAAGAAGAATACAGAATGGTGTCGTCTGCGTAGAGGTGGATCAAAGAATCACCAGCAGCGAGAGCGACATCATTGACGTATACAGAGAAAAGAGTCGGCGCGAGAATTGAACCCTGTGGCACCCCCATAGAGACTGCCAGAGGTCCCGACAACAGGCCCTCCGATTTGACACACTGAACTCTATCTGAGAAGTAGTTGGTGAACCAGGCGAGGCAGTCATTTGAGAAACCAAGGCTGTTGAGTCTGCCGATAAGAATGCAGTGATTGACAGAGTCGAAAGCCTTGGCCAGGTTGATGAAGACGGCTGCTCAGTATTGTCTTTTATCGATGGTGGTCATGATATCGTTTAGGACTTTGAGCGTGGCTGAGGTGCAACCATGACCAGCTCGGAAACCAGATTGCACAGCGGAGATGGGATTCGAAATGGTCGGTGATCTGTTTGTTAACTTGGCTTTCGAAGACTTTAGAAAGGCAGGGCAGGATGGATATAGGTCTGTAACAGGTTGGGTCTAGAGTATCACCCCCTTTGAAGAGGGGGATGACTGCGGCAGCTTTCCAATCTTTAGGGATCTCAGACAATATGAAAGAAAGGTTGAACAGGCTAGTAATTGGGGTTGCAACAATTGCAGTGGATAATTATATAAAGAGAGGGTCCAGATTGGCTAGCCCAGCTGATTTGCAGGGGTCCAGATTTTGCAGCTCTTTCAGAACATCAGCTATCTGGATTTGGGTGAAGGAGAAATGGGGGAGGCTTGGGCAAGTTGCTGTGGGGGGTGCAGAGCTGTTGACCGGGGTAAGGGTAGCCAGGTGGAAAGCATGGCCAGCCTTAGAAAACTGCTTATTGAAATTCTCGATTATCGTAGATTTATCGGTGGTGACAGTGTTTCCTAGCCTCAGTGCAGTGGGCAGCTGGGAGGAGGTGCTCTTATTCTCCATGGACTATACAGTGTCCCAGAACCTTTTGGAGTTTGTGCTACAGGGTGCAAATTTCTGTTTGAAAAAGCTAGCCTTTGCTTTCCTAACTGCCTGTGTATATTGGTTCCTAACTTCCCTGAAAAGTATTTGCTGCTAACGCAGTACGCCACAGGATGCTTTTGTGCTGGTCAAGGGCAGTCAAGTCTGGAGTGAACCAAGGGCTATATCTGTTCTTAGTTCTACATTTTTGAACGAGGCATGCTTATTTAAGATGGTGAGGAAAGCACTTTTAAAGAATTACCAGGCATCCTCCACTGACGGAATGAGGTCAATATCCTTCCAGAATACCCGGGCCAGGTCAATTAGAAAGACTTGCTCGCTGAAGTGTTTTAGGGAGCATTTGACAGTGATGAGGGGTGTTCGTTTGACCGTGGACCCATTACGGATGCAGGCAATGATGCAGTGATCACTGAGAACCTGGTTGAAGACAGCAGAGGTGTATTTAGAGGGCAGGTTGGTCAAGACGATATCTATGAGGTTGCCCGTGTTTACGGATTTAGGGTTGTACCTGGTAGGTTCCTTGATAATTTGTGTGAGATTGCGGGCATCTAGCTTAGATTGTAAGACGGCCTGGGCATTAAGCATATCCCAGTTTAGGTCACCTAACAGTACAAACTCTGAAGATAGATGGGTGGCAATTAATTCACATATGGTGTCCAGGGCACAGTTGGGGGCTGAGGGGGGTCTATAACAAGTGGCAACGGTGAGAGACATTTCAGGAAAGATGGATTTTTTAAAGTAGAAGCTCGAACTGTTTGTGCACAGACCTGGATAGCATGACACAGCTCTGCAGGCTATCTCTGCAGTAGATTGCAACCCCCTTTGGCAGTTCTATCTTGGTGGAAAATGTTGTATTTGGGGGATGGAAATTTCAGAATTTTTGGTGGCCTTCTTAAGCCAGGATTCAGACATGGCTAGGACATCAGGGTTGGTGGAGTGTGGTTGGTGGAGTGTGCTAAAGCAGTGAATAAAACAAACTTAGGAGTTTTCCGTCACTCCTCTGCTGAGGAGTGACGGACTCCATCCTAGCTGGAGGGGTGCTCTCATCTTATCTACCAACATAGATAGGGCTCTAACTCCTCTAGCCCCACAATGAAATAGGGTGCAGGCCAGGCAGCAGGCTGTTAGCCAACCTGCCAGCTTAGTGGAGTCTGCCAATAGCACAGTCAGTGTAGTCAGCTCAGCCATACCCATTGAGACTGTGTCTGTGCCTCGACCTAGGTTGGGCAAAACTAAACATGGCGGTGTTCGCCTTAGCAATCTTATTAGGATAAAGACCTCCTCCATTCCTGCCATTATTGAAAGAGATCGTGATACCTCACATCTCAAAATAGGGTTACTTAATGTTAGATCCCTCACTTCAAAGGCAGTCATAGTCAATGAACTAATCACTGATCATAATCTTGATGTGATTGGCCTGACTGAAACATGGCTTAAGCCTGATGAATTTACTGTGTTAAATGAGGCCTCACCTCCTGGTTACACTAGTGACCATATCCCCCGTGCATCCTGCAAAGGCGGAGGTGTTGCTAACATTTACGATAGCAAATTTCAATTTACAAAAAAAAAAATGGCGTTTTCGTCTTTTGAGCTTCTAGTCATGAAATCTATGCAGCCTACTCAATCACTTTTTATAGCTACTGTTTACAGGCCTCCTGGGCCATATACAGCATTCCTCTCTGAGTTTCCTGAATTCCTATCAGACCTTGTAGTCATAGCAGATCATATTCTAATTTTTGGTGATTTTAATATTCACATGGAGAAGTCCACAGACCCACTCCAAAAGTCTTTCGGAGCCATCATCGACTCAGTGGGTTTTGTCCAACATGTCTCTGGACCTACTCACTGCCACAGTCATACTCTGGACCTAGTTTTGTCCCATGGAATAAATGTTGTAGATCTTAATGTTTTTCCACATAATCCTGGACTATCGGACCACCATTTTATTACGTTTGCAATCGCAACAAATAATCTGCTCAGACCGCAACCAAGAAGCATCAAAAGTCGTGCTATAAATTCTCAGACAACACAAAAATTCCTTGATGCCCTTCCAGACTCCTTCTGCCTACCCAAGGACGTCAGAGGACAAAAATCAGTTAACCACTTAACTGAGGAACTCAATTTAACCTTGCGCAATACCCTAGATGCAGTTGCACCCCTAAAAACGAAAAACATTTGTCATAAGAAACTAGCTCCCTGGTATACAGAAAATACCCGAGCTTTGAAGCAAGCTTCCAGGAAATTGGAACGGAAATGGCGCCACACCAAACTGGAAGTCTTCCGACTAGCTTGGAAAGACAGTACCGTGCAGTACCGAAGAGCCCTCACTGCTGCTCGATCATCCTACTTTTCCAACTTAATCGAGGAAAATAAGAACAATCCAAAATTTCTTTTTGATACTGTTGCAAAGCTAACTAAAAAGCAGCATTCCCCAAGAGAGGATGGCTTTCACTTCAGCAGTAATAAATTCATGAACTTCTTTGAGGAAAAGATAGAAAGCAAATTACGGACTCCTCTTTGAATCTGCGTATTCCTCCAGGGCTTAGCTGTCCTGGATCTGCACAGCTCTGCGAGGGCCTGGGATCGGGAGAGACACTTAAGTGTTTTAGTACTATATCTCTTGACACAATGATGAAAATAATCATGGCCTCTAAACCTTCAAGCTGCATACTGGATCCTATTCCTACTAAACTGCTGAAGGAGCTGCTTCCTGTGCTTGGCCCTCCTATGTTGAACATAATAAACAGCTCTCTATCCACTGGATGTGTACCAAACTCACTAAAAGTGGCAGTGATAAAGCCTCTCTTGAAAAAGCCAAACCTTGACCCGGAAAATATAAAAAACTATCGGCCTATATCGAATCTTCCATTCCTCTCAAAAAATTTTGAAAAAGCTGTTGCGCAGCAACTCACTGCCTTTCTGAAGACAAACAATGTATACGAAATGCTTCAGTCTGGTTTTAGACCCCATCATAGCACTGAGACTGCACTTGTGAAGGTGGTAAATGACCTTTTAATGGCGTCAGACCGAGGCTCTGCATCTGTCCTCGTGCTACTAGACCTTAGTGCTGCCTTTGACACCATCGATCACCACATTCTTTTGGAGAGACTGGAAACCCAAATTGGTCTACACGGACAAGTTCTGGCCTGGTTTAGATCTTACCTGTCGGAAAGATATCAGTTTGTCTCTGTGAATGGTCTGTCCTCTGACAAATCAACTGTACATTTCGGTGTTCCTCAAGGTTCCGTTTTAGGACCACTATTGTTTTCACTATATATTTTACCTCTTGGGGATGTTATTCGAAAACATAATGTTAACTTTCACTGCTATGCGGATGACACACAGCTGTACATTTCAATGAAACATGGTGAAGCCCCAAAATTGCCCTCGCTAGAAGCCTGTGTTTCAGACATAAGGAAGTGGATGGCTGAAAACTTTCTACTTTTAAACTCGGACAAAACAGAGATGCTTGTTCTAGGTCCCAAGAAACAAAGAGATCTTCTGTTAAATCTGACAATTCATCTTGATGGTTGTAAAGTCGTCTCAAATAAAACTGTGAAGGACCTCGGCGTTACTCTTGACCCTGATCTCTCTTTTGACGAACATATCAAGACTGTTTCAAGGACAGCTTTTTTCCATCTACGTAACATTGCAAAAATCAGAAATTTTCTGTCCAAAAATGATGCAGAAAAATTAATCCATGCATTTGTTACTTCTAGGTTAGACTACTGCAATGCTCTACTTTCCGGCTACCCGGATAAAGCACTAAATAAACTTCAGTTAGTGCTAAATACGGCTGCTAGAATCCTGACTAGAACCAAGAAATTTGATCATATTACTCCAGTGCTAGCTTCCCTACACTGGCTTCCTGTTAAGGCAAGGGCTGATTTCAAGGTTTTACTGTTAACCTATAAAGCGTTACATGGGCTTGCTCCTACCTATCTTTCCGAGTTGGTCCTGCCGTACATACCAATACGTACGCTACGGTCACAAGACGCAGGCCTCCTAATTGTCCCTAGAATTTCTAAGCAAACAGCGGGAGGCAGGGCTTTCTCCTATAGATCTCCATTTTTATGGAACAGTCTGCCTACCCATGTGAGAGACGCAGACTCGGTCTCAACCTTTAAGTCTTTACTGAAGACTTATCTCTTCAGTAGGTCATATGATTGAGTGTAGTCTGGCCCAGGAGTGTGAAGGTGAACGGAAAGGCTCTGGAGCAACGAACCGCCCTTGCTGTCTCTGCCAGGCCGGTTCCCCTCTCTCCACTGGGATTCTCTGCCTCTAACCCTGTTACAGGGGCTGAGTCACTGGCTTGCTGGTGCTCTTTCATGCCGTCCCTAGGAGGGGTGCGTCACTTGAGTGGGTTGAGTTACTGACGTGATCTTCCTGTCTGGGTTGGCGCCCCCCCTTGGTTTGTGCTGTGGTGGAGATCTTTGTGGGCTATACTCGGCCTTGTCTCAGGATTGTAAGTTGGTGGTTGAGGATATCCCTCTAGTGGTGCGGGGGCTGTGCTTTGGCAAAGTGGGTGGGGTTATATCCTTCCTGTTTGGCCCTGTCCGGGGGTTTCTTCGGATGGGGCCACAGTGTCTCCTGACCGCTCCTGTCTCAGCCTCCAGTATTTATGCTGCAGTAGTTTATGTGTCGGGGGGCTAGGGTCAGTTGGTTATACCTGGAGTACTTCTCCTGTCTTATCCAGTGTCCTGTGTGAATTTAAGTATGCTCTCTCTAATTCTCTCGTTCTCTCTTTCTCTCTGAGAACCTGAGCCCTAGGACCATACGTCAGGACTACCGGGCATGATGACACCTTGCTGTCCCCAGTCCGCCTGGCCTTGCTGCTATTCCAGTTTCAACTGTTCTGCCTGCGGTTACGGAACCCCTACCTGTCCCAGACCTGCTGTTTTCAACTCTTAATGATCGGCTATGAAAAGCCAACTGAGATTTATTCCTGATTATTATTTGACCATGCTTGTCATTTATGAACATTTTGAAAATCTTGGCTCTCTCTAATTTTCTCCTTCTCTCTTTCTTTCTCTCGGAGGACCTGAGCCCTAGGACCATACGTTGGGACTACCGGCCGTGGTGACTCCTTGCTGTCCCCAGTCCGCCTGGCCTTGCTGCTATTCCAGTTTCAACTGTTCTGCCTGCGGTTATGGAACCCCTACCTGTCCCAGACCTGCTGTTTTCAACTCTTAATGATCGGCTATGAAAAGCCAACTGAGATTTATTCCTGATTATTATTTGACCATGCTTGTCATTTATGAACATTTTGAAAATCTTGGCTCTCTCTAATTTTCTCCTTCTCTCTTTCTTTCTCTCGGAGGACCTGGGCCCTAGGACCATGCGTCGGGACTGCCGCCCGTGGTGACTCCTTGCTGTCCCCAGTCCGCCTGGCCTTGCTGCTATTCCAGTTTCAGCTGTTCTGCCTGCGGTTATGGAACCGCCACCTGTCCCAGACCTGTTGTTTTTCAACTCTTAATGATCAGCTATGAAAAGCCAACTGAAAATTATTCATGATTATTATTTGACCATGCTTGTCACTTATGAACATTTTTGAACATCTTGGCATAGTTCTGTTATAATCTCCACCCGGCACAGCCAGAAGAGGACTGGCCACCCCTCATAGCCTGGTTCCTCTCTAGGTTTCTTCCTAGGTTTTGGCCTTTCTAGGGAGTTTTTCCTAGCCACCGTGCTTCTACACCTGCATTACTAGCTGTTTGGGGTTTTAGGCTGGGTTTCTGTACAGCACTTCGAGATATTAGCTGATGTACGAAGGGCTATATAAAATAAAATTGATTGATTGATTGATTGACTTAGGGAGGAGGATTCTGATGTTAACATGCATGAAACCAAGGGTTTTTACGGTTACAGAAGTCAACAAATGATAGCGCCTGGGGAATAGGAGTGGAAGTGGGGGCTACAGGGCCTGGGTTAACCTCTACATCACCAGAGGAACAGAGGAGGAGTTGGATAAGGGTCCGGCTAAAGGCCATAAGTACTGGTCATCTTGTGCGTTGGGGACAGAGAATCAAAGGAGCAGATTTCTGGGCGTGGTAGAATAGATTCAGAGCATAATGTACAGACAATGGTATGGTAGGATGTGAGTATAGTGGAGGTAAACCTAGGCATTGAGTGACGATGAGAGAGGTTTCATCTCTGGAGGCACCATTTAAGCCAGGTGAGGTCTCCGCATGTGTGTGGGGTGGGACAAAAGAGCTATCTAAGGCATTTTGAGCGGGAATGAGGGCTCTACTGTGAAATGAAACAATAAGAACTAGCCAAGACATCAGTAGATAAGGCATATCAAATCAAATCAAATTGTATTGGTCACATACACATGGTTAGCAGATGTTAATGTGTAAATGAATGAATAAGAATATGTACATATAAATATATGGATGAGCGATAGCCGAACGGCATAGGCAAGATGCAGTAGATGGTATAGTGTACAGTGTATACATATGATATGAATAATGTAGGGTATGTAAACATTATATAATGTGGCATTGTTTAAAGTGACTAGTGATACATTTATTACATCCCATTTTTAATTATTAAAGTTGCTAGAGATTTGAATCAGTATGTTGGCAGCAGCCACTCAATGTTAGGGACAGCTGTTTAACAGTCTGATGGCCTTGAGAAAGAAGCTGTTTTTCAGTCTCTCGGTCCCAGCTTTGATGCACCTGTACTGACCTCGCCTTCTGGATGATAGCGGGGTGAACAGGCAGTGGCTCGGGTGGTTGTTGTCCTTGATGATCTTTTTGGTCTTCCTGTGACATCGGGGGGTGTAGGTGTCTTGGAGGGCAGGTAGTATGCCCCCGGTGATGCGTTGTGCAGACCTCACTACCCTCTGGAGAGCCTTGCGGTTGTGGGCGGAGCAGTTGCCGTACCAGGCGGTGATACAGCCCGACAGGATGCTCTCGATTGTGCATCTGTAAAAGTTTGTGAGTGTTTTTGGTGACAAGCCAAATTTCTTCAGCCTCCTGAGGTTGAAGAGGCGCTGTTGCGCCTTCTTCACCACGCTGTCTGTGTGGGTGGACCATTTCAGTTCGTCTGTGATGTGTACGCCGAGGAACTTAAAACTTTCCAACTTCTCTACTACTGTCCCGTCGATGTGGATAGGGGAGTGCTCCCTTTGCTGTTTCCTGAAGTCCACGATCCTCTCCTTTGTTTTGTTGTCATTGAGTGTGAGGTTGTTTTCCTGACACCACACTCCGAGGGCCCTCACATCCTCCCTGTAGGCCGTCTTGTTGTTGTTGGTAATCAAGCCTACCACTGTAGTGTCGTCTGCAAACTTGATGATTGAGTTAGAGGCGTGCATGGCCACGCAGTCATGGGTGAACAGGGAGTACAGGAGAGGGCTGAGAATGCACCCTTGTGGGGCCCCAGTGTTGAGAATCAGCGGGGTGGAGATGTTGTTTCCTACCCTCACCACCTGGGGGTGGCCCGTCAGAAAGTCCAGGACCCCAGTTACACAGGGCGGGATCGAGACCCAGGGTGTCGAGCTTAATGACGAGGTTGGAGGGTACTATGGTGTTAAATGCTGAGCTGTAGTCGATGAACACCATTCTTACATAGGTATTCCTCTTGTCCAGATGGGTTAGGGCAGTGTGCAGTGTTATTGCGTCTTCTGTGGACCTATTGGGGCGGTAAGCAAATTGGAGTGGGTCTAGGGTGTCAGGTAGGGTGGAGGTGATATGATCCTTGACTAGTCTCTCAAAGCACTTCAAGATGACGGAAGTGAGTGCTACGGGGCAATAGTGTTTAGCTCAGTTACCTTAGCTTTCTTGGGAACAGGAACAATGGTGGCCATCTTGAAGCATGTGGGAACAGCAGACTGGGATAGGGATTGATTGAAAATGTCTGTAAACACACCAGCCAGCTGGTCTGCGCATGCTCTAAGGACGCGGCTAGGGATGCCGTCTGGGCCGGCAGCCTTGCGAGGGTTAACACGTTTAAATGTTTTACTCAGGTTGGCTGCGGTGAAGGAGAGTCCGCAGGTTTTGGTAGCGGGCCGCGTCGGTGGCACTGTGTTGTCCTCAAAGCAAGCGAAGAAGTTATTTAGTTTGTCTGGGATCAAGACACCGGGGTCCGCAACGGGGCTGGTTTTCTTTTTGTAGTCCGTGATTGACTGTAGACCCTGCCACATTCCTCTCGTGTCTGAGCCATTGAATTGTGACTCTACTTTGTCTCTATACTGATGCTTAGCTTGTTTGATTGCCTTGCGGAGGGAATAGCTACACTGTTGGTATTCGGTCATGTTTCCGGTCGCGTTGCCCTGATTAAAAGCAGTGGTTCGCGCTTTCAGTTTTGTGCGAATGCTGCCATCAATCCACGGTTTCTGGTTGGGGAAGGTTTTAATAGTCGCTGTTGGTACAGCATCACCGATGCATTTGCTAATAAACTCGCTCACCGAATGTTGTTGTTCGACGCTATCCGGAACATATCCCAGTCCACGTGATCGAAGCAATCTTGAAGCGTGGAATCAGATTGGTCGGACCAGCGTTGAACAGACCTGAGCACGGGCGTTTCCTGTTTTAGTTTCTTTCTATAGGCTGGGAGCAGGCTGGATCAGATTTACCGAAAGGAAGACGAGGGGTGACTTTGTATGTGCCGCGGAAGTTAGAGTAACAATGATACAGAATTTAGGGAGCCTTGTTTTCAGATTAGCCTTGTTAAAATCCCCAGCTACAATAAATGCAGTCTCAGGATATGTGGTTTCCAGTTTATATAGAGCCTAATGAAGTTCTTTCAGGGCCATCAAAGTGTCTGCTTGGGGGGGGGGGGTGTACACGACTGTGATTATAATCGAAGAGAATTCTCTTGGTAGATAATGCAGTCGGCATTTGATTGTAAGGAATTCTAGGTCAGGTGAACAAAGGGACTTGAGTTCCTGTATGCTGTTATGATTACACCACAACTCGTTAATCATAAGGCATACACCCCTGCCCTTCTTCTTACCAGAGAGATGTTGATAGAGATTTGTCGGCGCGATGCATGAAGAAACCAGGTGGCTGTACCGACTCTGATAACGTATCCCGAGTGAGCCATGTTTCCGTGAAATAGAGAATGTTACAATCTCTGTCTCTCTGGAAGGCAACCCTTGCTCGGATTTTGTCTACCTTGTTGTCAAGAGACTGGAAGTTGGCTAGTAGTATACTCGGGAGCGGTGGGCGATGTGCCCGTCTACGGAGCCTGACCAGAAGACCGCTCCATCTGCCCCTTCTGCGGCGCCGTTGTTTTGGGTTGCCTGCTGGGATCTGATCCATTGTCCTGGGTGGTGGACCAAACAGAGGATTCGCTTCAGGAAAGTCATACTCCTAGTCGTAATGTTGGTAAGTTGACGTTGCTCTTATATCCAATAGTTCCTCCCGGCTGTATGTAATGAGACTTAAGATTTCCTGGGGTAACAGTGTAAGAAATAATACAGAAAAAAACGAAATACTGCATAGTTTCCTAAAAACGCGAAGCGACGCGGCCATCTCTGTCATGACATTACATACTTCCGGCGCCGACAGAGATATTGACATTAGAGAGAGGCATAAAGCAATCACAGGTGTTGATCAGAGGAAATAAGACATCAACGGGTAAATGGCGATGAATGGGCAGAGCGGGCCAGTTAGGTACATACAGGACCTGAGTTCGAGGCTGGGGCCGACAGGTAAACAAAATGAGGGGCCGTGTTATTGAAACAGTCCAGGGGGCATCAGCTGTGTAGCCGAGTGATCATAGGGTCAAAAGAGCAGCAATACGTGAGTCAGGGTGCCGTTCGGTAGTCACTACTATGCTAGTCGAGCAGGGGATACAGCGTTCAGAAAAGCTAGCAGGCCGGGGCTTGTAGATGGTTCTTCGACGACATCGTAACAGAATAGACTGTTGAGACCACATCGGTCGATCACGTCGGCAGTCCAGTCGTGATGGATCGGCGGGACTCCATGTCGACAATAAAGGGTCCAGGCCAATTGGCAAAGGAGGAATTGTAGCCCTAGAATTAGCTGGTATATGGGCCTAGCTTGAGGCTAGCTGGTGCTTGCTTCGGGACAGAGGCGTTAGCTAACAGTAGCCACTTGTTTGTAACTAGCTATCTGTGATGATCCGATGTAATAATCCAGAGTGGCAGGAATCCAGTGATATAGTAGAGAGAAGCAGTCCGATATGCTCTGGTTTGATATTGCGCTGTGCAGACTGGCGGGTGTTGTCCGAGCTAAGGCTGGCTGGTGACCGAGAAAAAGGTGAAGACCGCTAGCCGTGGCTAACAAAGACTAGTAGCTAGTTAGCTGGCTAGCTAGCTAGCTCCTGATGGAAGTTCTAATGGAAGTTCCAGTGATAAGGAATAAAATAGCAGATCCGTACTACATTGGGTGAGGCGTGTTGCAGGAAAGTATATTTAGTTCGTAAATAGAAAGTGAGATTAAGATATATACGAAAAAGGCCGGCTATTTACAAGGGACAAGACAAAGACAAAAAACACACGTCCTACTGCTATGCCATCTTGGAGGAACCATGATGCTTCCTCCACCATACTTTACAGTTGGGATGAGGTTTTGATGTTGGTGTGCTGTGTCTTTTTTTCTCCAAATAGTGTTAGTTTCATCTGTCCACAGAATATTTTGCCAGTAGCGCTGTGGAACATCCAGGTGCTCTTTTGCAAACTTCAGATGTGCAGCAATGTTTTTTTTGACAGCAATGGCTTCTTCCGTTGTGTCCTCCCATGAACACCATTCTTGTTTAATGTTTTACATATTGTAGACTCGTCAACAGAGATGTTAGCATGTTCCAGAGATTTCTGTAAGTCTTTAGCTGTCACTCTAGGATTCTTCTTAACCTCATTGAGCATTCTGCACTGAGCTCTTGCAATCGCTTTTGCAGGACGGCCACTCTTATTGATAGTAGCAACAGTGCTGAACTTTCTCATTTATAGACAATTTGTCTTACCGTGGACTGATGAACATCAAGGCTTTTAGAGATATTTTTGTAACCCTTTCCAGCTTTATGCAAGTCAACAATTCTTAATCGTAGGTCTTCTGAGATCTTTTTTGTCCGAGGCATGGTTCACATCAGGCAATGATTCTTGTAAATAGCAAACACATTTTTTTTATAGGGCAGGACAGCTCTAACCAACATCTCCAATCTTGTCTCATTGATTGGACTCCAGGTTAGCTGACTCCTGACTCCAATTTGGAGAAGTGACTAGCCTAGGGGTTCACATACTTTTTCCAACCTACACTGTGAATGTTTAAATGCTGTATTAAATAAACACAAGAAAAATACAATCATTTGTGTGTTATTAGTTCAAGCACACTGTGCTTGTCTATTGCTGTGACTTAGAAGATCAGATAACATTTTATGACCAATTTATGCAGAAATCCAGGTAATTCACACATACTTTTTCTTTCCACGGTATATATATATATATATATATATATATATACACACACACACACACACACACACACACACACACACACACACACACACACACACACACACACACACACACACACACACACACACACACACACACACACACACACACACACACACACACAGTACCAGTCAAAGTTTACACACCGACTCATTCAAGGGTTTTCCTTTATTTTTACTATTTTCTACATTGTAGAATACTAGTGACATCAACAAAACTATGAAATAACACATATGAAATCATGTTTTAACGAAAAAAGTGTTAAACAAATCAAAATACATTTTATATTTGAGATTCTTCAAAGTAGCCACCATTTGCCTTGATGACAGCTTTGCACACTCTTGGCATTCTCTCAACCAGCTTCATGAGGTAATAATAGCCTGGTTCCTCTCTAGGTTTCTTCCTAGGTTTTGGCCTTTCTAGGGAGTTTTTCCTTGCCACCGTGCTTCTACACCTGCATTGCTTGCTGTTTGGTGTTTTGGTGTCCAACTCATCCCAAACCATCTCAATTGGGTTGGGGTCGGGTGATTGTGGAGGCCAGGTCATTTGATGCAGCACTCCATCACGCTCCTTCTTGGTCAAATAGCCCTTACACAGCCTGGAGGTGTGTTTTGGGTCATTGTCCTGTTGAAAAACCAATGACAGTCCCACTAAGCGCAAACCAGATGGGATGGCGTATCGCTGCACAATTCTGTGGTAGCCATGCTGGTTAAGTGTGCTTTGAATTCTAAATAAATCACAGACAGTGTCACCAGCAAAGCACCCCCACACCTTCTCCTCCATGCTTCACGGTAGGAACCACATATGCGGAGATCATCCGTTCACCTACTCTGCATCTCACAAGGACACGGCAGTTGAAACCAAATATCTCAAATCGGGATTCATAAGACAGATGTCCACCAGTATAATGTCCATTGCTCGTGTTTCTTGGCCCAAGCAAGTAAAATCAAATCAAATTGTATTTGTCACATGCGCCGAATACAACAGGTGCAGACCTTACAGTGAAATGCTTACTTACAAGCCCTGAACCAACAATGCAGTTTTAAGAAAAATACCTAAAAACTAGGAAATAAGAGTAACAAATAATTAGAGCAGCTGTACAATAACAATAGTGAGGCTATATACAGTGGGTACAGCTGTACAATAACAATAGTGAGGCTATATACAGTGGGTACAGGTACAGAGTCAAAGTGCGGGGGCACTGGTTAGTCAAGGTAATTGATGTAATATGTACATGTAGGTAGAGTTATTAAAGTGACTATGCATTGGTGTCCTTTAGCAGTGGGTTCTTTGCAGCAATTCGACCATGAAGGCCTGATTCACACAGTCTCCTCTGAACAGTGGATGTTGAGATGTGTCTGTTACTTGAACTCTGTGAAGCATTTATTTGGGCTGCAATCTGAGGTGTAGTTAATTGCCAATTTCTGAGTCTGGTAACTCTAATGAATGTATCCTCTGCAGCAGAGGTAACTCTGGGTCTTCCTTTCCTGTGGCAGTCCTCATGAAAGCCAGTTCCATCATAGCGCTTGATGGTTTTTGTGACTGCACTTGTAGAAACTTTTAAAGTTCTTGACATTTTCTGCAATGACAGACCTTCATATCTTAAAATAATGGTGGACTGTCATTCCTCTTTGCTTATTTGATCTGTTCTTGCCATAATATGGACTTGGTCTTTTACCAAATAGGGCTATCTTCTGTATACCAACCCTACCTTGTCACAACACAACTAATTGGCTCAAATGCATTAAGAAGGAAAGAAATTACACAAATTAAGTTTTAACAAGGCACACCTGTTAATTGAAATGCATTCCAGGTGACTACCTCATGAATATGGTTGAGAGAATGCCAAGAGTGTGCAAAGTTGTCATCTAAGCAAAGGGTGGCTACTTTAAAGCGTCTCAAGTATAAAATACATTTTCTTTGTTTAACACTTTTTTGGTTACTGCATAATTCCATATTTGTTATTTCATAGTTTTTGTCTTCACTACTATTCTACAATGTAGAAAATAGTAAAAATAAAGAAAAACCCATGGAATGAGTAGGCGTGTCCAAACTTTTGACTGGTACTGTATTTATACACATATACACACACACACACACACACACACACACACACACACACACACACACACACACACACACACACACACACACACACACACACACACACACACATACATACATACATACATACATACATACATACATACATACATACATATATATATATATATATATATATATATATATATACATATAAAAGCTTAGTTGGGGGAAGTAGATAATGGGCTTCGTTGCCAAAATCCCGAACTATCCCTTTAATGTCAACAACATGTCAATTCAAACTTTCCAGCCCAGAAACATGAAATACTGTGGTAACATATTTCACATGAAAGACAAATCTGTCTCTGTCCTTAGAGCATCACATGATTCTCTTCTCTACTGGTTGCCATTACACAACCTCGGTCGGATGTTTTACAGAACGAGTCATTGAGGAGGCCAGTGTTGTGCTAAATGCTACCAACAGGAAGTTGCTATGTCAGGAATAGCTCCTAAATGTCAAGTTCCAAATATTCTAAAGAAGTTACGTAAACCACAGGGTAGATATTTCCTTGTTGAGCCCAACCGTAAATCAGTGTTTTAAAATAGGCCCAGCCTCCTTGTCTCTCTGTCCCTTAGTGTAAGGGCGGAAGTCAGAGATGGGAGTGTTGGCGGGATGATATATCCCCAGTGAGGTACGTGTGATACAAGTAAGGTGGATTTGTGAGGTAACTTGCCCTCACTTCACTTTGGGACTACCTGAGTGAGTCCTTAACTTCCTGATAAATCAGGAACCATTTGATCTCAGATACAGAGTTTTGATGGACTTGTTTATTTTATACAATGTAGTAGTCCTATATCACTGTATCTAAAACTATTCATGTCTTTCCTAAAGGAGACATCTCCATGGGATTGTCTTTTAGTCAATCATCATTGTAGTGATGCGTTTTTATACGTTAGCGATTCTTCTATTCTTCCCCCATGAATTATGTTTTCTACTACTAATTTCTAAATTCACTTTCTTCCTTATACGGTATACAGTATCTATGTATGGCTTATGTAATATACATTAAAGTCCATTCTGGGTTCAGTTCAGTGCTCAGTAGATTAGGGTCATGTTCATTAGGGCATGCAACGGAAAATGTTTTAAAACATTTTGCAATGGAAACTGAAATGTTGTGTTTCTTATTGGACAAATCCAATAAGAAGACCCACAGTCCCTGGCTGTTTCAGTAAATTTCCTCAAGGTGTCCATGTTTATTTGTCTGCTTGTTGTTGGGAAGCTGTACATTTATTTGACCAACTCATTTGGGGTGGGGGGGTGGGGTTAGGCAGTGACAGAATTAGCCACCTGGAATATTCCGCCCCCGGGTGCTTTGTTGATAAAGGATATTTCAGTATAAACGCAAACCTCAAGGTCTCCATTTTGAGAAGGACAGGGTGTATTCATAGACTTCATATTCCCATGTAACGCGAGAGGAGTGGTGCAGGGGGACAGAATCATCCATGATTACCATAAATTCACAGATAAACTCGGATGCCATGGCTTTGCAGATTTCTAACTTATTATGAAAACAGCTATGTTTTCATATACGGTAAATCTATTTTTACACAGTTTTGTTTATTTGTGTATATGACCAAGATGAAAGCTGGCAGTGGTTAGTATATGTGTGGAGGATGGATGGATGGTGTGTGCATCACAGATGAAAGCTCATATTGGTTAGTGTGGTTGAGGATAGATACAGTAAGGAGAATGTGTAACTACTAACCAGGGGGAGAAGGATTGATGTAGATTACTGTACTATTGGATGCATGTGAAAAATCAACTACATGCTGTAATTATAACGATGTTTACACTAAGGGGCAAGAACTGGATCATGCCGACTAAGGTAGAGTGTGTGTGTGTGTCTGTGACTGTGTGAATCCAGAACCAGCAATCTAGTTGTTTGTGTGCTAGCCAGGCAGGCTGGGACAGGGTGTGTGTGACTGGGTGCTAGAATGGCGGTGTAGGCTCGGCCCTAATTTATGTGCGCTCTGTCAGCTCCAGCCACATGGCAAATGGATGGCAAATGGATCAAGGACAATGCCCAAAGACCAGTCGCACTTCCCCTCTGAGGGGCCAAAATGTATCTTTCTCTCTCTACAGCAGGGCTGCCCAACCCTCTATCTGGATATCTACTGTCCTGTAGGTTTTTAGTCCAACCCTAATTTAGCGGTTCTGATTCAGCTAGTTAAGGTCTTGTTGAGCAGCTAATTAGTAGAATCTGGTGTTAAATTAGGGTTGGACTGAAAACCCACAGGACGGTAGATCTCCAGGAAGAGGGTTGGGCTGCCCTGCTCTGCAGTATGTTATAAATGAAATGGTCTGTTGTTCTCTCTCGCTTATCCTGTATCCTGTCCATTGGAGAACTGTTGTATGTTTTCCAATTTCCTCGTAAGCCTAGTAAAAATCAATTTTTTCATGCTTTGTAATGTACATTAACCTTTGAATCTATATGCCTTGAATTATGCTTTGTTAATGGCAGTATTGCCTTGTAACATAAGATTCATGCCTTGTATGTGAGTCCACTCATTTTGCAAAGTTATTAAATAATACTTGCTTTGATATTCGCTTCTCATGACCATTCCTTGAACTTAGTCAGCTAAAGACATAATACTTGATTGCACATGGTTTAATTATGGAATCTCGTAAACTCAAATCACATATATCAAATCAAATTTTATTAGTCACATGCGCCAAATACAACAGGTGTAGACCTTACAGTGAAATGCTTACTTATGAGACCCTAGCGGACAGTGCAGTTAAAAAAAATATGGATAAGAATAAGAGATAAAAGTAACAAGTAATTAAGGAGCAGTAAAAAATAACAATATATACAAGGGTGTGCCCGTACAGAGTCAATGTGCGTGGGCACCAGGTAGTTGAGGTAGTATGTACATGTAGGTAGGGTTAATTAAAGTGACTATGCATAGATGACAACAAAGAGTGGCAGTGGTGTGGAGAGAGGAGGGGGGGCAATGTGAAAAGTCTGGGTAGCCATTTGACTAGATGTTCAGGAGTCTTATGGCTTGGGGGTAGAAGCTGTTTAGAAGCCTCCTGGACCTAGACTTGGCGCTCCGGTACCACTTGCCGTGTGGTAGCAGAGAGAACAATGACTAGGGTGGCTGGAGTCTGACAATTTTTATGGCCTTCCTCTGACACCGCCTGGTATAGAGGTCTTGGATGCCAGGAGGCTTGGCTCCAGTGATGTACTGGGCGTTCGCACTACCCTCTGTAGTGCCTTGCGGTCGGAGGCTGAGCAGTTGCCATACCAGGCAGTGATGCAACCAGTCAGGATGCTCTCGATTGTGCAGCTGTAGAACCTTTTGAGGATCTGAGGACCGATGCCAAATCTTTTCAGTCTCCTGAGGGGGAACAGGTTTTGTCGTGCCCACTTCACGACTGTCATGGTGTGCTTGGACGATGTTAGTTTGTTGGTGAGGTGGACACCAAGGAACTTGAAGCTCTAAACCAGATCCACTGCAGCCCCGTCGATGAGAATGGGGGCGTGCTCGGTCCTCTTTTTCCTGTAGTCCACAATCATCTCCTTTGTCTTGATCACATTGAGGGAGAGGTTGTTGTCCTGGCACCACACGGCCAGGTCTCTGACCTCCTCCCTTTAGGCTGTCTCGTTGTTGTCGGTGATCAGGCCTACCACCGATGTGTCATTGGCAAATTTAATGATGGTGTTGGAGTCGTGCCTGGCCGTGCAGTCATGAGTGAACAGGGAGTACAGGAGGGGGCTGAGCATGCACCCTGAGGGGCCCCTGTGTTGAGGATCAGCGTGGCGGATGTGTTGTTACCTACCCTTACCACCTGGGGGCGGCCGTCAGGCAGTCCAGGATCCAGGTGCAGAGAGAGCTGTTTAGTCCCAGGGTCCTTAGATTATTGATGAGCTTTGAGGGCACTATGGTGTTGAACGCTGAGCTGTAGTCAAAGAATAGCATTCTCACATAGGTGTTCCTTTTGTCCAGGTGGGAAAGGGCAGTGTGGAGTGCAGTAGAGACTGCATCATCTGTGGATCTGTTGGGGCGGTATGCAAATTGGAGTGGGTCTAGGGTTTCTGGGATGATGGTGCTGATGTGAGCCATGACCAGCCTTTCAAAGCACTTCATGGCTACAGACGTGAGTGCTACAGGTCAGTAGTCCTTTAGGCAAGTTACTTTAGTGTTCTTGGGCACAGGCACTATGGTGGTCTACTTAAAACATGTAGGTATTACAGACTCAGATGGGGAGCGGTTGAAAATGTCAGTGAAGACACTTGCTAGTTGGTCAGCGCATGCTCGCAGTACATGTCCTGGTAATCCGTCTGGCCATGCGGCCTTGTGAATGTTGACCTGTCTAAAGGTCTTACTCACATTGGCTGCAGAGAGCGTGATCACACAGCCTTCCGGTACAGCTGGTGCTCTCCTGCATTTTTCAGTGTTATTTGCCTCGAAGGAAGCATAGGAGTAGTTTAGCTTGTCTGGTAGGCTCGTGTCACTGGGCAGCTCTCAGCTGTGCTTCACTTTGTAGTCTGTAAGGGTTTGTAGGCCCTGCCACATCCAACGAACGTCAGAGCCGGTGTAGTATGACTCGATCTTAGTCCTGTATTGAAGCTTTGCCTGTTTGATGGTTTGTCGGAGGGCGTAGCAGGATTTCTTATAAGCTTCCGGGTTCGAGTCCCGCTCCTTGAAAGCGGTAGCTCTAGCCTTTAGCTCCGTGTGGATGCTGCCTGTAATCCATGGCTTCTGGTTGAGGTATGTATGTACGGTCACTGTGGTGACGGCGTCATCGATGCACTTATGAAGCTAATGACATATGTGGTGTACTCCTCAATGCCATTGGAGGAATCCCGGAACATATTCCAGTCTGTGCTAGCAAAACAGTCCTGTAGCTTAGCATCTGCTTCATCTGACCACTTTTTTATTGATCTAGTCACTGGTGCTTCCTGCTTTCATTTTTGCTTGTAAGCAGGAATCAGGAGGATAGAATTATGGTCAGATTTGCCAAATGGAGGACGAGGGAGAGCTTTGTATGCATCTCTGTGTGTGGAGTATAGGTGGTCCAGAGTTCTTTTCCCTCTGGTTGCACATTTAACATGTTGATAGAAATTAGGTAAAACTGATTTAAGTTTCCCTGCATTAAAGTCCCCGGCTACTAGGAGCGCCGCCTCGGGGTGAGTGTTCTTTTATGGCGGAATACAGCTCATTCAATGCTATCTTAGTTCCAGCCTCTGACTGTGGAGGTATGTAAGCGGCTACAAAGAATATAGACGAAAACTCTCTCAGTAGGTAATGTGGTCTTCAGCTTATCATGAGAAACTCTACCTCAGGCGAACAAAAGCTTGAGACTTCCTTAGATACTTCCTTAGATCGTATAACCAGACAGCTGTATGTTGATAGTGTTGTCATTCAGCCACGACTCCGTGAAGCATAAGATGTTACAGTTTTTATTGTCCCGTTGGTAGTTTTCCAATAACTCGTCCATTTTATTGTCCAAAGATTGCATGTTTGCGAGCAGAATTGGGGGGAGTGGGGGTTTATTCGATCGCCTCCCACTCCTCAGAAGGCAGCCCGCCCTTCCGTCCTCTCTTTCTCCGCCTCCTCTTCACACAGATCACTGGGGTCGGTGCCTGTTCCCGAGGGAGCCGAATAACCTCCGCCTCGGGCTCATCAGAGTCGTGAAAGAAGAAAAAGGATTCTGCTAGTCCGTGGTGAGTAATCGCAGTCCTGATGTCTAGAAGTTATGTTTTGGTCATAGAGGCAACATTATGTACATAAATTGTAAAAAAATAAGTTACAAACAACGCAGATAAACGAACAAAAACACAATCGGTTGGGGGCACGTAAAACGGCTCCATTTTACATATATCCTCGTTATTGTTATTGTTTTGTGTTTTTTTATGTTTTAGCTTTCGTTTATTTAGTAAATATTTTCTTAACTCTTTCTTGAACTGCACTGTTGGTTAATGGCTTGTAAGTAAGCATTTCACAGTAAGGTCTACACTTGTATTCGGCATATGTGACGATTTGACAGGAAAGGAAGACCCAGAGTTAACCTGGCTGCAGAGTTACCAGCCTCAGAAATTGCAGCCCAAATAAATGCTTCACAGAGTTCAAGTAACAGACACATCTCAACATCAACTGTTCAGAGGAGACTGCGTGAATCAGGCCTTCATGGTCGAATTGCTGCAAAGAAAACACAACTAGACATGCTTGGGCCAAGAAACAGGAACAATGGACATTAGACCAGCAGATATCTGTCCATTGGTTTGAAGAGTCCAAATTTGAGATTTTTGGTTGCAACCTCCGTGTCCTTGTGAGACGCAGAGTAGGTGAACGGATGATCTCCGCATGTGTGGTTCCCACCGTGAAGCATGGAGGAGGAGGTGTGATGGTGTGGAGGAGCTTTGCTCGTGACACTGTGATTATTGACACTTAACCAGCATGGCTACCTCAGCATTCTGCAGCGATACACCATCCCATCTGGTTTGCACTTAGTAGGACTATAATTTGGTTTTGAAAAGGACAACAACCCAAAACACACATCCAGGCTGTGTAAGGGCTATTTTATCAAGAAGGAGAGTGATTGAGTTCTGACTCAAATGACCTGTCCTCCACAATCACCCGACCTTAACCCAATTGAGATGGTTTGGGATGAGTTGGACCGCAGAGTGAAGGAAAAGCAGCCAACAAGTGCTCAGCATATGTGGGAACTCCTTCAAGACTGTTGTAAAAGCAGTCCAGGTGAAGCTGGTTGAGAGAATGCCAAGAGTGTGGTCACTACATGTTTCCATATGTGTTATTTCATAGTTTTGATGTCTTCACTATTATTCTACAACGTAGAAAATAGTTACAAAAATAAGAAAAACCCTTGAATGAGTAGGTGTATCCAAACTTTTGACTGGTACTGTAGATAAACAGTGCCGTTGGAAAGTATTCAGACTCCTTGACTTTTTCCACTTTGTTAGGTTACAGCCTTATTCTAATATTGATTCAATAATTTTTTTCCCTCATCAATCTAGACACAACACACATAAGTATTCAGACACTTTACCACTTTGTTGAAGCACTTTTGGCAGAGATTACAGCCTCGAGTCTTCTTTGGTATGACGCTACAAGCTTGGCACACCTGTATTTGGGGAGTTTCTCTCCTTCTTCTCTGCAGATCCTCTCAAGCTCGGTCAGGTTGGATGGAGAGCGTTGCCACACAGCTATTGTCAGGTCTCTCCAGTTGTTCGATCGGGTTCAAGTCCAGGCTCTGGCTGGGCCTATCAAGGACATTCAGAGAAGCCACACCTTCTTTGTCTTGGCTGTGTGCTTGGGGCTGTTGTCCTGTTGAAAGGTGAACCTTGGCCCCAGTCTGAGGTCCTGAGCGCTCTGGAGAAGGTTTTCATCCAGGATCTCTCTGTACTTTGCTGCGTTCATCTTTGCCTCAATCCTGACTAGTCTCCCAGTCCCTGCCGCTGAACAACATCCCCACAGCATGATGCTACCACCACCATGCTTCACCGTAGGGATGGTGCCAGGTTTCCTCCAGATGTGACGCTTGGCATTCAGGCCAAAGAGTTCAATCTTGATTTCATCAGACCAGAGAATCTTGTTTCTCATAGCCTGAGAGTCTTTGGGTGCCTTTTGGCAAACTCCAAGCGGGCTGTCATGTGCCTTTTACTGAGGAGTGGCTTTCATCTGGCCACACTACCATAAAGGCCTGATTGGTGGAGTGCTGCAGAGATGGTTGTCCTTCTGGAAGGTTCTCCCATCTCCACAGAGGAACTCTGGAGCTCTGTCAGAGTGCCCCTCGGGTTCTTGGTCACCTCCCTGACCAAGGCCCTTCTCCCCCGATTGCTCAGTTTGGCCAGGCGGCCAGCTCTAGGAAGTGTCTTGGTGGTTCCAAACATCTTCCATTTAAGAATGACAGAGGCCACTGTATTCTTGGGGACCTTCAATGCTGCAGACATTTTTTGGTACCCTTCCCCAGATCTGTGTGTCGACACAATCCTGTCTCCTTCGACCTCATGGCTTGGTTTTTGCTCTGTCATGCACTGTCAACTGTGGGACCTTATAGAGACAGGTGTGCGCCTTTCCAAATCATGTCCAATCACTTGAATTTACCACAGGTGGACTTCAATCAAGTTGTAGAAACATCAAGGATGAACAATGGAAACAGGATGCACCCAAGTTAAATTTCGAGTTGCATTGAAAAGGGTCTGAATACTTATATAAATAAAGTATTTCATTTTCTATTTTATTCTAAAAAACAGTTTTTGCTTTGTCATTATGGGGTAGTGTGCGTAGATTGCTGAGAATTGTTTTTATTTAATCCATTTTAGAGTAAGGCTGTAACATAACAAAATGTGGAAACTTTCAAAGGGTCTGAATTCTTTCTGAGGCACTGTATAGACATACACGCAACATGCAACAATTTCAAAGATTTTACTGAGTTACAGTTCAAGTAAGAAAATCAGACAATTGAAATATCTGCATTAGGCCTTAGTCTATGTATTTCACATGACTTGGAGTAGATATGCATCTGTTGGTCACAGATACCTTTAAAAAGTATGGGCGTGGATCAGAAACCCAGTCAGTATCTGGTGTGACCACCATTTGCCTCATGCAGCACAACACATCTTCGTATAGAGGTGATCAGGCTGTTGATTGTGGCCTGTGGAATGTTGTTCCACTCCTATTCAATGGCTGTGCGAAGTTGCTGGATATTGACGGAAACTAGAATACACAGTCATACACATCAATCCAGAGCATCCCAAACCTGCTCAATGGGTGACATGTCTGGTGAGTATGTAGGCCAGAACTGGGACATTTTCAGCTTCCAGGAATTGTATACAGATGCTTTCAACATGGGGGCCATGCATTATCATACTGAAACATGAGGGGATGGAGGCGGATGAATGGCACGACAATGGGCCTTAGGATCTCATCACATATCACTGTGCATTCGAATGGCTATTGATAAAATGCAATTGTGTTCATTGTCCGTAGCTTATTTCTGCCCATACCATAACCCCACTCTGTTCACAATATTGGCATTAGCAAACAGCCCGCCCACACAACGCCGTCTGCCTTCTGCCCAGTACAGTTCAAACCAGGATTAATCTGTAAAGAGTACACTTCTCCAGCGTGCCAGTGGCCATCGAAGGTGAGCATTTGCCGACTTTAGTTGGTTACGACGCCGGACTGCTGTCAGGTCAATTCTCTGGTAACAGCACTGGTGGCCCTCCTGCAGTCAGCATGAACATTGCACGCTCCCTCAAGACATCTGTGGCAATGTGCTGTGTGACAAAACTGCACATTTTAGAGTGGTCTTTTGTTCCCAGCACAAGGTGCACCTGTGTAATGATCATGCCATTTAATCTGCTTATTGATATGCCACACCCGTCAGGTGAACAAATGTTCACAAAATGAGAGCAATAATATTTTTGTGCGTATGGAATATTTCTTGGATCTTTTATTTCAGCTCATGAAACATGTTTATTAACTTGTGTTTATGTATGCATATATTACACTGAACAAAAATATAAATTATTACCCCACTACAGCAGTTACTCCCTGCCTGGCTGGTAAACTAACAGAGGAAGAACAGGCCCCTATTAAAGAGGTTTATCAGAGAAAAAGCTGCGTCCTGTGCTTGGTCCTCCTATGTTGAATATAATAAATGGCTCCCTATCCACTGGATGTGTACCAAACTCACCAAAAGCGGCAATAATAAAGCCTCACTTGGAAAACCCAAACCTTGACCCAGAAAATTTAAAAAACTAGCAGCCTATATCAAATCTCCCATTCCTCTCAAAAATGTTTGAAAAAACTGTTGCGCAGCGACTCACTGCCTTCCTGAAGACAAACAATGTATATGAAACGCTTCAGTCTGGTTTTAGTCCCCATCATAGCACTGAGACTGCACTTGCGAAGGTGGCAAATGACCTTTTAATAGCGTCAGACCAAGGCTCTGCATCTATCCTCGTGCTCCTAGACCTTAAAGCTGCTTTTGATATCATCGATCACCACATTCTTTTGGAGAGATTGGAAACACAAATTGGTCTACACGGACAAGTTCTGGCCTGGTTTAGATCTTATCTGTCGGAAAGATAGTTTGTTTCTGTGGATGGTTTGTCTTCTGACAAATCAACTGTAAATTTCAGTGTTCCTCAAGGTTCCGTTTTAGGACCACCATTGTTTTCACTATATATTTTACCTCTTGGTGATGTCATTCGGAAACATAAAATGTTTACTTTCACTGCTATGAGGACGATACATGGCTGTACATTTCAATGAAACATGGTGAAGCCCCAAAATTGCCCTCCCCAGACATTAGGAAGTGGATGGCTGCAAATGTTTTACTTTTAAACTCGGACAAAACAGAGATGCTAGTTCTAGGTCCCAAGAAACAAAGAGATCTTCTGTTGGATCTGACAATTAATCTTGATGGTTGTACAGTCATCTTAAATAAAACTGTGAAGGACCTCGGCGTTACTCTAGACCCTGATCTCTCTTTTGACGAACATATCAAGAACATTTCAAGGACTCTTGAAACTTTGTCCAAAAATGATGCAGAAAAATGTATCTATGCTTTTGTCACTTCTAGATTAGACTACTGCAATGCTCTACTTTCCGGCTAACCAGATAAAGCACTAACTTTTGTTAGTGCTCAACACGGCTTCTAGAATATTGACTAGAACCAAAACATGTGATCATATTACTCCAGTGCTATCCTCTCTACACTGGCTTCCTGTTTATGGAATGGTCTGCCTAACCATATGAGAGACGCAGACTCGGTCTCAACCTTTAAGTCTTTATTGAAGACTCATCTCTTCAGTAGATCCTATGATTGTGTGTATTCTGGCCCAGGGTTGTGAAGGTGAACGGAAAGGCACTGGAGCGACGAACCACCCTTGCTGTCTCTGCCTGGCCGGTTCGCCTCTCTCCACTGGGATTCTCTGCCTCTAACCCTATTACGGGTGCTGAGTCACTTGGTTACTGGTGCTCTTTCATGCCGTCCCTAGGAGGGGTGCATCACTGACGTGATCTTCCTGTCCGGGTTGGCCCCCCCCTCGGGTTCGTGCCGTATGGGAGGTCTTCTTGGGCTATACTCGGCCTTGTCTCAGGGTAGTAGGTTGGTGGTTGAAGATATCCCCCTAGGGGTGTGGGGGCTATGCCTTGGCAAAGTGGGTGTGGCTATATCCTGCCCGTTTGGCCCCGTCTGGTGGTATCATCGGAACAGGGCCACAGTGTCTCCCGACCCCTCCTGTCTCAAACCTCCAGTATCTATGCTGCAATAATTTGTGTCGGGGGACTGTCAGTCTGTTATATCTGGAGTATTTCTCATGTCTTATCTGGTGTCCTGTGTGAATTTAAGTGTGTGTATTTTCTCACTGAGCCCTAGGACCATGCCTCAGGACTACCTGGCCTGATGATTCCTTATTGTCCCCAGTCCACCTGGTCATGCTGCTGCTCCAGTTTCAACTGTTCTGCCTGTGGCTATTGACCCTGACCGGTTCACTGGACGTGCTACCTTGTCCCGGACCTGCGGTTTTGGACTCTCTCTACCGCACCTGCTGTCTAACTCTGAATGATCGGCTATGAAAAGCCAACTGACATTTACTCCTGAGGTGCTGACCTGTTGCACCCTCTACCACTGATTATCTGACCCTGCTGGTCATCTTGGCCATGTTCTGTTATAATCTCCACCTAGCACAGCCAGAAGAGGACTGGACACCCCTTAGAGCCTGGTTCCTCTCTAGGTTCTGGCCTGTCTAGGGAGTTTTTCCTAGCCACCGTGCTTCTCCATTGCTTGCTGTTTGGGGTGTTAGGCTGGGTTTCTGTACAGTACTTTGTGACAGCGGCTGATGTAAAAAGGGCTTTATAAATACATTTGATTGATTGAGACCCTACTCGATGGATGACACAAAAGAGAGAAAGAGAAATGAGGTAGAGGCAGGAATGCTGGTGTGTGAAGACAAAGAAGTGACTGTTTGAGAATAGTGGGTGCATGCGTGTGTACGTGTTTGCACATGCATGTATGCATGCATTTGCACCGAACACCTGACCTAACGATTTGCGAGGAAGGGGAGGACAGTGTGTGTAAGAGTGAGAAAAAAGAGACACACACACACACTAAGAGTCTAGCTAGTTGCTGTGGCGGAGCTCTCACTATCTCCCCACTTCTGAAATGATGCAGCCCGGCCCTGCTCTGCCCTCAGCCACAATCCGCAAAGGCAAATAAAATAGTATTTGTCACATTTCGTAAACAAAATGTGTAGAGTAACAGTGAAATTCTTACTTACGGGTCCTTTTCCAACAATGCAGAGTTTAAGATTTTTTAAAAAATGAAATGGTGACAAGATCAATAAATACTTGGGTGGCTGGAGTCAATTGTTTTGGGGCCTTACTCTTACACCGCCTGGTATAGAGGTCCTGGATGGCAGGGAGCTCGGCTAGGTGACCTGGGCCCTACTCACGCACCCTTTTGATGATCTGTGGGCCCATGCCAAATATTTTCAGCCTCCTGTTGCAGAGCATACATAGATGCTCTACACAGGCAGGGGATTAATACATGCTCTCTAATAATAAACTGTCTTTCCAAATGACACCACCTCCTTCCCAGAGCTTTCGTAAGAGTTTTGTAACACACGCTGTATGGAGGGTCAGACGGGTGCTTTAAACATCTTTAGAAATAGGGTATGCAGTTGAATTTTCCCACACATCCAATAGTACAGTAATCTACGTCTATCCTTCTCCCCTTGGTTAGAGTGGTTCTCCCTACCTCATCGATCATCCACCACTACGAGATTCTGTGACACACACCATCCATCGATCCTCCATGCAAATACTAACCACTGTCAGCTTCCATCTCAGCTTCCATCTCGCTAAGTAAGTGACTGACACACACACGTCAGCTTCATTGCGTGTGATCAAGCTCTGCAATTACTGCTAGTTCTAGTTAAAGGAGCAAACTAAAATCTCAATACCTATTCTGGAAAATAACATTTACAATCCAGCTACAAATGCCACTCTTTCTATTTGAGTTGAGTTTAGTTTTAATAGATGCCATTACACCCCCTGGTGTTAAGCAAGCTAAACTACACACCACTCAAAATGTATTTATAAAGCCCTTTTTACACCACCAGATGTCACAAAGTGCTATACAGGAACCCAGCCTAAAACCCCAAACAGCAAGCAATGCAGATGAAGAAGCACGATGGCAAGGAAAAACTCCCTAGAAAGGCAGGAACCTAGGAAGAAACCTAGAGGAACCAGGATCACTGTGCCCATATACTGTACTTCTAACCCGCTATCAGTCATCCGTGTGTGTTTAACCATGAGCTGCAGTTGAAGATATGGTCGACAGCCTCCTCAGTCTCGATTCAGCTTCAGAAGCTGTTCCAATTGTTTCTCTGCATCACTGTACCTCTACACACACACACAACATTCAAAGGTCTGCCTAACCATATTTTATAAAAATTGATAAATAACCACTAAAGTGCAGAATATGTAATAGAATAGGACAGTTGTTCCATGAACACAGTGAATAGAATAGGGTGTGTGCGTGATGACACCACTGGTTAACATACACCATAACAGCAGGACGAAAACAGAAAAATAAAGACAATGAGGCTGAAATGATTCAAATAAATGTATGACTTACAAAGGACTCTTTGGCAGTGCAGAATAGTTTCACACACAATATTTGGTAGATTTAGCATAAACAGATTACAGTGCTAGAGTTAAACAGTTTGGTGCTTATACCGATTTTGGGGGGTATATCATAAAACGTACACTTTCTCCTGAAATAGGGGCTTGAGAAATGGACTCCTTTACTAAAACCACACGCCAAATAAAAGTGGGCCTCACACAGGAATACTTAATTGTTACTTTCTATCAAAAATTATTAAACATGCATTGGCCCAAATGAGTGAATACTGTGTACTTGGGGTCATTAAACAAAAAAAAAAATACACTTCTGCGAGTCGTTTAAAAAGGTAATATTCTCGTGGTTTCTTTTTCCCAATATGAAGTCCTGTTTGCTTTGACCAATCTCTACGAGGATGGAAACAAGGCAACCACAGAAAAGCAGAACCTTCCCTTCTGAATACGAATGTAAATAAGGTTTCAAAAAAGTTCTAAAAACCTGTTTTCACTTTGTCATTATGCGGTATTGTGTGTAGATTGAGGGAAAAAAACAATCTAATCAATTTTAGAATAAGGCTGTAACGTAACAAAATGTGGAAAAAGTCAAGGGGTCTGAATACCCTCCGAAATGCAGTGTAAATTCAGTGATTCTGTCCCTTCATAGGACAAAGATGGTGCTTGGTCTAGAGAATAGATGGTAGATGGAAACCGCAAGAAAAATCTATTTGGTTCATTCTAGAAACAAGAGGCTTATTTCCCAGATGTTTTAAAACTAGCTTACTAAATAACTACAATTACTCAAACCTTGACAAACACATAGAAAAGTAGGTGTCAATTCTCAGTGGGAAAATGAAAAATAGAAACATGCATTAATACACTGAAGAACAAGTTACCTTCTATGGAATTTGGTGGTACTGCTCTCTTCCCCACCCTCTCTTTAGATCTTCACTATGGGCAAAAGCACATTGCGATGGACACAATAGCTAAGGCCAATAGCACAGATCCATAGCCCAGTGTAGATCAAGCACTGGGTCATGTTCATTAGGGCATGCCAAGGAAAATGTTTGGAAATGGAACATTTATTTTTGGAGAAATCCAGGTAGTCCCTCCCTGTCTGTTTTCTCCCATTTGGTGCCTAATGAACATTATACTATTATGAGGAAGGTTACTAAGCACCAAGTCAGAGTGGAAGGGAGGCACCATTCTTTTAGGGAGGAACTGAAACGTCAGGGTGAATCTGCTGCATGGCTTCTGGGTCTCCTTTGGTGTGGAGGGCCTGGTCCGTTCTGGCGGTATTGGCACGGTAAGAGAGATGTGGTTGGGAAATGAGAGAAGGAGGACAAGGACAGCACAGGCCACAAACCCCAGACAGTAGTGGCTGTAGATTAGCATAGCCGAGCCAGCGCTGAAGGTACCGAGTCTGCAGCTTGCCCTTACTAGAGAAACAGCAACCATTATCACTTTTCCAGGATCAAGACTCAAATCAGATAAATGATAGGACAGGGGTCATAGAAAATTGTTCAGTTGGTTACCTTCACCAAAGCAGAGAAAGGAGCCCTCCTCCTAGAGAATCTTGACAATGTATGACACCATTCTTCCTCTAAGCCGTGAACTAGACTCAGGGAGAGGCCATGGCTGGCTAGGCTAATGGATGCTAGCTGTAAGGCTAACTGATGCTAGCTGTAAGGCTGGTAAGCTTTTAAGGCTTCAAGCTTTTGAGGTTGGTTCCCATGATGAGCCTAAACGCCGAGCTGTGGTCAAGGTGGGCGGCTGTTAATTGGTCCATTATCAGTCATAATACGCTCTTAGATTAATGATGGTGTCCACCATTTTATTAGTCTTAACATTGTCCTCCATAACAACAATTCTCCTGCTGTCCTTGGGGGGAGAACATGGCCCAAAATAATAGTCCTTCGGCTCAGTCAGTGTTCGTAGTGGGGTTCCAGTTTCTTTAAAAGCCCAGAGGTGGGGAGGAAACTGTGCTCAGGGCTGCCAGGGCTTCCTGTCTTTGCCCCTCTGTTCGGATATGTGTTTGTAGCGACACTTGTCCCCAAAATGGCAGCCAGTGGTCCTCCAGAAATAACACTCATCTCCGTTCACTGGGCCACGACGTCTGGGACTGGAAAAGGGGCAAAAAGGTTGGAATGTTATGTAGAGGTGATTTTGGGATGAAATTATACACATTTTTTCAAGTAGGCTCATCCTCAACTGATTTCCTTTTGGTTTATAGAGTTTTTTTTAAAGGATAACTATTCCACCTTTTCAAAGTTTTAGCTTATTCTTGATTTACCTAGGGTGTTGAAATAGGCAAAAACTTGGATTATGAATTATCCCTTAAAGTTGCAGTTAAACAGCCACATCTGTTTGCAGTATTACAACAAAGAAAGGGAAAGGGGGATACCTAGTCAGTTGAACAACTGAATGCATTCAACTGAAAATCTGTCTTCCGCATTTTATTTTTATTACGTTGCTGGATGCTCATCTCCTTTTCAAAAACAAAACAATAAATGCGCCTAGGGGCAACCAGTGGCACCGTTTTACCTTTTGCATATCTCAGCCTTATAAGGGTGTTGTTCCTTACCAAGTAGCAGCAGCTGCCTGTTGCGATGCGGGGGGGCTACTCTTGAGGGGGATTGGCAGAACCCTCTGGGTGTTACGGTCTGGGTAGCGAACCACCAACCTTGTGTTCTCTATACTGTAGCCCTGTGAGGGAATACACATACACCCACAAAATACAAATACATTATTAACCTGTTTGGGATAGGAGGCAGTATTTTCACATCCGGATGAAAAGCGTGCCCAAAGTAAACTGCCTGCTACTCAGGGCCAGAAGCTTTTCCAGATTTGGATAGAACACACTCTAAAGTTTCTAAAACTGTTAAAATAATGTCTGTGAGTATAACAGAACTTATTTGGCAGGCGAAACCCCGAGGACAAACCATCCAGGATTTTTTTTTTTTTAAATTTTAAATTATTATTATTATTATTTTTTGAGTTCACTGTTTTCAATTGGTTCTCTATGGGAGCCTAGATTTCTGTGGCATTTGGTTGCAGTTCCTGGTTGATGTTTTTCTTTAGAGAAATGAAGTACGGCTATTCAGAACGAGGGTCCAGCCTAGTGCACTCTAATGTTTTGGTGCGCACGACCTGGAACGCGCTTCTTTGTTTTCGTCCGGTATTGAACGCAGTTTATCCAGTCTTAAATTTGATCGATTATTTACGTTTTAAAATATCTAAAGTTGGATTAAGAAAGTTGATTGAAATGGTTTTGACAAAGTTCACAGGTAACTTATTAGATATTTTGTAGTCATGTTGGGCGAGCTGGAACCGGTGATATAACGACGGAATTAATCGAACAAAAGGACCATTTGTGATGTTTATGGGACATATTGGAGTGCCAACAGAAGAAGCTCTTCAAAGGTAAGGCATGAATTATATCGTTATTTCTGAGTTTTGTATCGCGCCTGGCGGGTTGAAATATGGTTGTCATATGTTTGATGGGGTGCTGTCCTTTTTGAAATCTAACACGGTGGCTAGATTAACAAGAAGTTAAGCTTTAATTTGGTGTATTGCACTTGTGTATGTATGAATAAATATTTCTAATAATATTTGGGGAATTTTGCGCTCTGCAATTTCACCGGATGTTGTCGAAACGTTCCGCTAGCCGTAACAGGTTTTAAGATCAATAGAAAATACTTCATTGTGCATTTTTGTAAGAATCCGAAATATAAAATAAAATGTCAAGAAAGTTAAAACAAGAACTACAATATACAAAACAGAAAAGAGGCCACAGTATCTTGTCACAGAAGGCCACTCACGTTGAGTTTCTCCATGGCCCGCGATGCCATGTTGGCGTTCTTGAAGTTGACAAATGCACAGAACCGCTCGTGGATAACTCGTATGCTGTCTATCTCCCCATAGGATTGAAAGAGGTCCAACAGGTGTTTCTCAGCAATCTCAGTGGTCACGTTCCCCACCCAGAGAGACGCACACAAGGACCTGAAGGAAAGAAAGTGAGAGCGAATAGGGAAAAGACATCACTTACGTCATGTTACACACACAGAAATCCAAAAGGTATGCATACACACACACACCAATCCATCCATCCATATACAATGGCAAGAACCTTCTTTGGAATTACCTGGATTTCTGCATAAATTGGTCAAATTTTATCTGATCTTCATCTAAGTCACAACAATAGACAGTGTGCTTAAACTAATAACACAAATTGTATTTTTGTCTATATTGAATACATTATTTCAACATTCACAGTGTAGGTTGGAAAAAGTATCAACCCCTAGGCTAATGACTACTCCAAAAGCTAATTGGAGTCCAAACAATGAGACGAGATTGGAGATGGTTAGAGCTGCCTTGCCCCATAAAAATCACAAAATTTGAGTTTGCTATTCACAGGAAGCATTGCCTGATGTGAACCATGCCTCAGATCTTAGAATTGTTGACTTGCATGAAGCTGGAAAGTGTTACAAAAGTATCTCTAAAAGCCTTGATGTTCATCAGTCCACGGTATGACAAATTGTCTATAAAAATTGAGAAAGTTCAGCACTGTTGCTACTCTCCCTAGGAGTGGCCGTTCTGCAATGACTCCATTGAGCATTCTGCGCACTGCGCAGAATGCTCAATGAAGTTAAGAAGAAACCTAGTCAGAAATCTCTGGAACGTGCTAACATCTCTGTTGACTTGTCTACAATACCCAAAACACTTAATGGTGTTCATGGGAGGACACCACGGAAGAAGCACCTGCTGTCCAAATAAAAGAAACATTGCTGCACGTCTGAAGTTTGCAAAAGTGCACCTGATTGTTCCACAGTGCTACGGGCAAAATATTCTGTGGACAGATGAAACTACAGTGGAGTTGTTTGTAAGGAAAACAACACTATGTGGAGAAAAAAAGGCACAGAACACCAACATAAAAACTTCATCCCAACTGTAAAGTATGGTGGAGGGAGCATCATGGTTTGGGGCTGCTTTGCTGCCTCAGGGCCTGGACCGCTTGCTATCATTGACGGAAAAATCAATTCCCAAGTTTATCAAGACATTTTGCAGGAGAATGTTAGTGTATCTGTTCGCCAATTGAAGCTCAACAGAAGTTGGGTGATGCAACAGGACAATGACCCAAAACATAAGTAAATCAACAGAATGGCTTCAACAGAAGGAAATACGCCTTCTGAAGTGGCCCAGTCAGAGTCTTTCCTCAATCCGATTGAGATGCTCTGGTATGACCTTGAGGGCGGTTCACATACTTTCCCCACCCTGAACTGAGAATGTTTACACGGTGTGCTCAATAAATACATGAACATGTATAATTGTTTGTGTTTTATTAGTTTAAGCAGATTGTCTATTGTTGTGACCTAGATGAAGATCAGATCAAATTTTATGACCAATTTATGCAGAAGTCAAGGTATTTCCAAAGGGTTCACATACTTCCTTGCCACTGTACGTACACACACACTTTTGGACACACCAACTCATTCAAGGGTTTTTATTTTGACTATTTTCTACATTGTAGAATAATAGTGAAGACATCAAAAATATGAAATAACACATATGGAATCATGTAGTAACCAAAAAAGTTTAACGAATCAAAATACATTTTATATTATTCAAAGTAGCCACCCTTTTCCTTTATGACAGCTTTGCACACTCCTGGCATTCTCTCAACCAGCTCCATGAGAAATGCTTTTCCAACAGTCTTGAAGGAGCTGCCACATATGCTGAGCACTTATTGGCTGCTTTTCCTTCACTCTGCGGTCCAACTCATCCCAAACCATCTCAATTGGGTTGAGGTCGTGTAATTGTGGAGGCTAGGTCATCTGATGCAGCACTCCATCACTCTCCTTCTTGGTCAAATATCCCTTACAGCCTGGAGGTGTTGGGTCATTGTCCTGTTGAAAAAGAAATGATAGTCCTACTAAACGCAAACCAGACGGGATGGCGTATCGCTGCAGAATACTGTGGTAGCCATGCTTGTTATGTGCCTTGAATTCTAAATAAATCACTGACAGTGTCACCAGCAAAGCCGACACCACCACCTTCATGCTTAACAGTGGGAACCACATATGCGGAGATCATTCGTTCGCCCAATCTTTGCGTCTTGCGATAGAAAAATTACATATTTACCTAATTGTTTGATATTAATAGTTAGCAATTAATTAGTACAATGGACTTATTACCATCATGTTTTGAATGTAGTAAAAACCTTTGGGTTGCTGATTATGATATTAGTATAGTGAAATTCAGCAGTTTTATAAAGGTATCTGGATCTGGTGTTAGAGGAGTTCATTAAATAAGGCCTGAACATTTTTGTTTGTTTTTACCATATAGTTTCAAGAGCCCACCCACACATTATGAATATTTGTTGGTGTTTTTTTTAAATGCTATGTTTGATTTATTGTGAGTGTTCTATTTCATTTGGTTTTAGTAGGGTTTACACGTGTTAGTGCCGAGGTATCTTAAAAGGGGAACAAGTTTTTATTTTCTGAGTTTACCTTGAACACGCAAATTCTTTTGATAAAAACATTTACTGAAGAAACTTAGTGTAAACCTGGGATACGAAATGTATGAAATGTTTTTAGATAATTGGTCTAATAGAGAAAGTGACACTTATTTGAAGAGTTTGAATAACCTCTGACCTCTGTCCTTTCTAGTGTGGTTTAATCGCCCTCGCTGGAATGCCGAGACACATTGTATGATGATTTAAAAAGGTCATTTATAATACTGATAATTACGGAGAAGTTATATAACTAATAGGACCACAAGAAGGATAGACCTGTCTCTAGTCTATTTTTACTCTGAAGTTATGGGTACAAACGTTGTTGAAGTTAAGGGTAGTAATTTGAATTTGTAGTATTGTTTTTACACAGTCACTATGTGAATCGTGTCAAAATGGGGGAATTACCAGTCTATTGAGGGTTTTGGATTGAAGTCTACACACCGAGTGATATATAGAAATGTATTGAGTGACGAATGAAGGTGTTTGTCCTGTTTTGTTTTGACAAATCTCACCAGATTGGGATAATTTCCTGGTCGGGATAATCTGGGAAACTAAGACAGGGTGGGGTTAAGACAACAACCCACGTGCAAAAAACGACAGGATGAAGCCAGAGTGGCTTATGATGCTCCTTGGTCTGCATGGGGGGGGGGGTGAACCAACCATGACTGAGCATTGTTAGTGTCAGCTATATATAGTACTCTTGTGTAAAGGTTAGGTTACTCAGTCCAACACTCAAGGGTGGGGTGGGTTGACCAGCCTCATTATTGCAATAATTCATCAATATTGAATGAAGATGATTGTTTGAAGAAATTAACAAATATCTATCAGTACTAGATTTCCACGACAGTCTCACAGACACAGCGGTTGGAACCAAAAATCGCAAATTTGGATTCAGACCAAAAGGACAGATTTCCACCAGTCTAATGTCCATTGCTTGTGTTTATTGGCCAAAGCAAGTCTCTTCTTATTGGTGTCCTTTAGTAGTAGTTTCTTTGCAGCAATTCATCCATGAAGGCCTGATTAACACCGTCTCCTCTAAACAGTTGATGTTGAGATGTGTCTGTTACTTAAACTCTGTGAAGCATTTATTTGGGTTGCAATCTGAGGTGCAGTTAACTCTAATGAACTTATCCTCTGCAGCAGAGGTAACTCTGGGTCTTCCTTTCCTGTGGCCGTCCTCATGAGAGCCAGTTTCATCATAGCGCTTGGTGGTTTTTGTGACTGCACTTGAAGAAACTTTCAAAGTTTTTACATTTTCCGAATTGACTGAGCTTCATGTCTTAAAGTAATGCTGGACTGTCACTTCTCTTTACTTATTTGAGCAGTTCTTGCCATAATATGGATTAGGTCTTTAACCAAATAGGGCTATCTTCTGTATATTACCCTACCTTGTCACAACACAACTGATTGGCTCAAACGCATTAAGGAGAAAATAAATTCCACAAATTTACTTTTAACAAGGCACACCTGTTAATTGAAATGCATTCCAGGTGACTACCTCATGAAGCTGGTTGAGAGAATACCAAGAGTGTGCAAAGCTGTCAAAGCAAAGGGTGACTACATTGAAGAATCTCAAACATAAAATATATTTAGATTTAACTTTTTTTTTTTTTTTTTAACAACCCTGGAATGAGTAGGTGTCCAAACCTTTGACTGGTACTATATACATTACCGTTCAAAAGTTTGGGGTTACTTAGAAATGTCATTGTTTTTGAAAGGAAAGCAAATTTTTTGTCCATTAAAATAACATCAAATTGATCAGAAATACAGTGTAGACAGAAATGCAGTGTAGACAGAAATACAGACATGACTATTGTAGCTGGAAACGGCAGATTTTTTATGGAATATCTACATTGGCGTAGAGGCCCATTATCAGCAACCATCACTCCTGTGTTCCAATGGCATGTTGTGTTAGCTAATCCAAGTTTATAATTTTAAAAGGCTAATTGATTAGAAAACCCTTTTGCAATTATGTTAGCACAGCTGAAAACTGTTCTGATTAAAGAAGCAATAAAACTGGCCTTCTTTAGACTAGTTGAGTATCTGGAGCATCAGCATTTGTGGGTTCGATTACAGGCTCAAAATGGCCAGAAACAAAGAACATTCTTCTGAAACTCGTCAGTCTATTCTTGTTCTGAGAAATTAAGGCTATTCCATGCAAGAAATTGCCAATAAACTGAAGATCTCATACAACGCTGTGTACTACTCCCTTCACAGAACAGCGCAAACTGGTTCTAACCAGAATAGAAAAAGGAGTGGGAGGCCCTGGTGCACAACTGAGCAAGAGGACAAGTACATTAGTGTCTAGTTTGAGAAACAGATGCCTCACAAGTCCTCAACTGGCAGCTTCATTAAATAGTACCCGCAAAACACCAGTCTCAACGTCAACAGTGAAGAGGCGAGTCCGGGATGCTGGCTTTCTAGGCAGAGTTGCAAAGAAAAAGCCATATCTCAGACTGGCCTATAAAAAAGAAAAAATTAAGATGGGCAAAAGAACACAGACACTGGACAGAGGAAGATTGGAAAAAAAGTGTTATGGACAGACAAATCTAAGTTCGAGGTGTTCGGATCACAAAGAAGAACATTCGTGAGACGCAGAAAAAATGAAAAGATGCTGGAGGAGCGCTTGACGCCTTCCGTCAAGCATGGTGGAGGCAACGTGATGGTCTGGGGATGCTTTGGTGGTGGTAAAGTGGGAGATTTGTACAGGGTAAAAATGATCTTGAAGGAGGAAGGCTATCACTCCATTTTGCAACGCCATACCAAACCCTGTGTACAGCGCTTAAAATTGGAGCCAATTTCCTCCTACAACAGGACAATGACCCAAAGCACAGCTCCAAACTATGCAATAACTATTTAGGGAAGTAGAAGTCAGCTGGTATTCTGTCTATAATGGAGTGGCCAGCAGTCACTGGATCTCAACCCTATTGAGCAGTGGTGGAAGCAGCTTGACCGTATGGTACGTAAGAAGTGCCCATCAAGCCAATCCAACTTGTGGGAGGTGCTTCAGGAAGCGTGGGAGGTGCTTCAGGAAGCATGGGGTGAAATCGCTTCAGATTACCTCAACAAATTGACAACTAGAATGCCAAAGGTCTGCAAGGTTGTAATTGCTGCAAATGGAAGATAATTTGACAAAAGCAAAGTTAGGACAATTGTTATTTCAATTAAAAATCATTTTTTATAACCGTGTCAACATCTTGAATATATTTCCTATTCATTTTGCAACTCATTTCAGGTATGTTTTCATGGAAAACAAGGTATTTTCTAAGTGACCCCAAAATTTTGAACGGTAGTGTATATGTATATATATTTAAAAATCAGGGGGCATGACCCCTTTAGGGTAAACATGATTGGCTAAGATCCACCTACCCTGGCAGGCTCAATGAGGAGTCCTGGCTCACCACTGAGGAGAGGGAAGACAAATTAATTATATCACATTAAAAAAAAAAAACATTTATGTGCAACCTTCACATTCCAGAGCAATAACTCAGAAAATGTGTTGCTTTCCTTCCCAGTCATTGAAGACTAATTCCTGACATTGCTGCCCTCTAGGTTTAGATGAGAAATTGCATGTACTGGCACAGCCTAGATGGTGGGTGGTGTTTGTGCCTGAATAAGACAAAGCAGCTGGCAAGGTACTGCTCCGTGTCAGGTACATATGCAGTGTAGCTCTATAGAAGGTTCTATCTATATCCATAAGTGTACAGATAGCCATGCTCTTTGAAATGTTTGAATCCTTCTCAAAATGTAAAGTAATTTGTGGATTCAAATAAAGTATTTAAAATGTGTGTGTGAGCGCGTCGTAACTAGGGCTTTTGCCGTGACCGTATTACTGCCACACCGGCAGTCATGACCGCAGTAAAATTCCACGTAACCGTTGAGTCATGGTAATCTCCTCTTTTGCACTCTGGACATGCGTTGGTAATACCCAACTCGCTAACAACCGCCAGGTCACTAATGGAAAGTTCTGCATGGAAAGCTCTGTATCAGAGGTGTGGGGGGGCTGCCTTAATCGACGTCCATGTCGTCGGGCACCCGGGGACCAGATCTTATAAGGGGTGTTAACTGTTCAAGAGCAGAACGGCAGATTTTTCCACTTTGCCAGCTCGGGGATTCGAACCAGCGACCTTTCGGTTACTGGGTCTTAACCGCTAGGCTACCTGCCGCCCCAGGCTACCAGGCTAATGGCCTGGTACTCAGGGCTCTATTGTCCCTCTAACCGCTCTGACATCAATGCAAATGGAATCGAAAATGACAAACTCATCAAAACAGTGTGTGCTTTTAAAACTCACCTCACTGTGATTGATCAATTTGAAGATAGTTTCAAACAGTTGTTGAACTTCTGAGTGGAAAATATGGTCATTGTGGATGTTGTTTCAAAGCCTAACAACAAAATGAACAGTGCTTTCTAAGGTGATGATTCATTCAAAACACCCATACGCATATTAGAGCTTATGCTCTCTAGAGCTTACCGAAGCCAACCACAATTTTTTTTAAATAACTATTGTGTTGTTATATAACACAGCCTACCGCATTTCACGCACGTCAGAAAAACGCGATTTAAGATGTCTTTGGTACATAATTGGTCTAGCCTATACTTCAAAATTAAACTAATTCTAGTAATTGCCTTTGAGCGTGGACCGTATTATTATGCATACTGGATGGACCTTATGCTACGCGCCAACTTTTTATCCATGAGTCTGGGCCTAGGCGATGCTTGTATTTTCATAATTAATAGGCTGACATTCCTTTTAGCTACAGAATCTCTCACCACTGCTTTTCCACCTCTTTCTCCATTCTTCTCTCCAGGGCGCAGAGAAAAGTGCTGTCAGTTTAATGAAATATATGTTTTCTTGTGAAAACATGTTACTATGGATGGTCCAGAACAGATTTCCCTTGGTTTCCCAAATGAACTGGGTAGCTGCAGGAACAAGGTCGGAGAGCCCATGGCATACAGAGTTTGGATGGAGTATTACCTGTCGCACAGCATGCTCCTCCAACGGTGGTTAAGGCGTGGAGTGAAATAACCGACATGATTGAAAAACGAACCAGCTATTCGAGTGCATATGGATGACGTTGTTAATCCCCTGCCCATTTGATAATGGGCCATTCTAAATTAAAACTAATTTTAAATATTAGTAAAGACAAGAATAAATTGAGAATAGCAAAAATAAGATCACTTTATGAGAGACTGTGTGCAGGCTGAGACGAGGAACAGAGCAAGCTTTTTTTCTCTCAAAACATCAATAGCCTATAGTTGCATCATGCAGCCCATATATGTTTTGATTTCTAAGACAGTCTAAAGTTTGTATCATTTACAACTATAGTTGACCAATAACTGTAACATATAGGACCTGTTTCAAATTATAGGCAATTTTTCACATTCCAATGCAAGTGCCTTTCTATTTCATTCAGCTAAGTTCAATTATATTATTTTAACTATAAAATCCTATATCATAATGCTTCTTTAGACCTACCTAAAATAAATATTTATTGTGATGTGTATATTAAATTGATTTAAATGTAGATGTTCGAAAGGCACGCATCAACGGCTTGTGTGCGTGGAGGCCTGGAAATGCTAATCGTGTTTATCCTAATTAATGTCAATTACCGTGAGACCAGCAATCTTTTGCATGACAATAACCATCTGACAGAATGCCATGACCGCCACAGCCCTAGTCCTCACCCCTAGAAGCCTCAGGTGAAGCCAGTGCAGCCTGTACAGTGGTGAATCTCTCCAGCAGCAACACACTCTGCATCTCCTCAAAACCCAGCTCCTAGAAAGAGCGAGAAAAGGAGGGAGAGAGAGAGAGAAAGTTAGGAGGCAAGACTATGGATCGTCCCTTCAGTCTAATGGCTTCCTCTCCTTGTCTGCTTTGAGAGTTAAATGCAAACTTATGAATGCAGCACAATGCTTTCCCCTGTCCTGTGTTTTCAGATCAGTGCAGATGTAGGAGACCACTTTAGACTATTGAGATGCACCCTAAAAGGACAAACAGTGCATGAACAGTGTAACACCCCTAGATGTTACACAATTTTGTTGTAGCCCTGAACTAACTCACCTGATCACCTATTCAATGGCTTGATTATTAGTTAACAAGTTGAATCAGATGTGATGTAGTTAAAATACATGGAACAGCTGGGGGCCCCAGAGGAGAGTTGAAAACCTGACCTAAACTCCAGTCTTCCTGTCCTTAGCTGGTTGTCATGAAGGAAAGGAAACGAGGAAATTAGCCAATTTAGTAGATCTGGAACATAACCATACGCTGCCATTTCACATACGTATTGTGTGACCATGGACAGCACGTGTGTACGCAGGCTTGAATTGTGTGTGTGTATTAATATTTGATGTAGTACTCTGAAGTTGAAGAGGCTGTGTGTGTGCGCGTGCGAGCGAGCGACTGAATCCAAAATCACTCCCTTCTCCTTGCCCCTCCACTTAAGCGTTCACGTGCACCTCCGCCATATGCACAAGTGTTCAAAGCTGAGGGAGTGAAAATTATCAAGGGTGTAGTGGCTAATTAGACCCTCCGGTAGTCACTTCGGCCAGGCCAGCAAGGCCGCAGGCTCCAGAGCGAAGTGCTATCCTGACACACAATTTGATACAAAAGAATGGAGAGGTGTGCCTAATTATATATTTCCCATGCATTTGTTTACGTCTGATTTCCAGAGTTGACACATGTAACAGATTAAATGCCTCAAATTAAATGTTTAAAGGCCCTGTGCAGTACAAAATGTGATGTTCCTGTGTTTCACGTATATTTCCACACAATGAGGTTGGAATAATATGTGAAAACTATGATGTCCTTTGAGTGTAAGAGCTGTTTGAAAAGACCGCCTGAGATTTCAGTGTGTAGTGGTGGGATAGAGTTTTGCCCTGCCTGGTGCTATCACCAGGAGGTGAATCAGTTAAGACAGTTCCAAACCTCTCTGCTAATAACAGCTAGTTTTCAGTTTGCTCCTCCCCACTCAGACCACTCCCAGATAGTTCTAGCAGAACTCTTGCTTGAGAAATTGCTCTTTGCTAAGAAGCTTCTTTTTTTTTTTAACCATTTTGATAGAAAACAATCACAGTACTTAATTGTTAAAGAAATTATTTGATATTGATATAAAAATCCAATGCAGGCGTTTTTAACTGCTACTGAGGTTAACATCTTGTAAAACAACAGGGGTGATTTGTTAATTAGAATTTCATGCTTGTTTTATTTCAAAGTGGAACATGAATAGTATCATTCAAGCCACGAGTGAGTCCTGAAGTTGATGGGTTAATTGATCCCCTCACCACTCTCTGGAAGACACCCTCTGAGTTTTGTCAGCAACAGAGTGCCCTCCAAGAGTGTTGGTAGGGGCAAGGTGGTGGTTTGGGATTCACCAAGAGTGTGTGAGTGAGCGAGCGTGTGTACCATAAGCTGTAAGACTTTGCAGTTGAAGAGATCAATGACGGCCTCCTCACAGTCTTCATCCAGCTTCAGCACTTGTTCCATGGCTTTCTCCGCCTCACTGTACCTCTACACACACACACACACACACACACACATGCATGCACGCGCAGACACACGTACGGACGCACACGTTTAGAGGTAAAGACACAAAAGGCCGGCATAAAAATTATAGAACTGATGAAAAAACAGTAAATGCAGAATATGCGTCCTATAGAATAGATTACAATACATGACAATAGGACAGGTCAGAACATGAAAGTGATGTAGTCTGTGGCCCACCTTCATGCCAATGAGTGCGCTGCCCTTGCGGAAGTGTCCTTTAGGCCAGGCAACTGCCAGCTGGATGGACCGCTCAGCATCAGACAGGGCCTGGGGGTACTGCTCCAAACAGCTATAACAATACGACCGGTTCCCAAAGAACCTGGAGATAGACAGAGGAGAAATTGATAAATAACAATGTCATATACACTTCTGCCAATGTATTGATATATAATAAGCATATTGGCGTTAGAGGTCAGGTTGCAAAGGGAGAATATATTACTTGAAACTTTCAAAGTTTACCAGTAAACGACCAAAATTTGGGTAACTTTAAATTTTATCAGTTGACATCTAGTGGCCTTTTTGGGTAGTTCAGATTCTCTGGCCGTCTGTGACCTTACCACGTAAAATATACAAAATAACCAAATAAGATGAGTGAACACCATTGGTGTTAAATATGAGGGTTTCAGCATGAAATACCCTTAATATTTGTATTTCAAACTTTTATTGGTTTTACTATGTCGAATAGGTCTTGGTTGTTAATGTTTTGGCACATGTGATGCGTTGCAGAGTTAATTGAAAATGCCCCTGTTCAGACACTTTTTTTCCATTAATTAGGCTATTATCGCTTGAACCATATGGTCTATCCACTAAACTCATAATATGGACACAAATATATATACACACACACACACGTGTGTATATACACATACACACACACTCAGCAAAAAAAGAAACATCCCTTTTACAGGACACTGTCTTTCAAAGATAATTTGTAAAAATCCAAATAACTTCACAGATCTTCATTGTAAAGGGTTTAAACACTGTTTCCCATGCTTGTTCATTGAACCATAAACATTTTATTTCACCAGGTAGGCCAGTTGAGAACAATTTCTAATTTACAAATGCGACCTGGCCAAGATAAAGCAAAGCAGTGCGACAAAAACAAAACATAGTCAATAACGCAATAGAAAAATCTATGTACAGTGTGTGCAAGTGTAGAAGATTAGGGAGGTAATTAACACTGGAGCGATAGATGTGCAGATGATGTGCATGTAGAGATACTGGGGTGCAAAAGAGCAAGAATATAAAAACAATATGGGATGAGGTAGTTGTGTGTACCATTTACAGATTCACTGTAACTGTACTCAGCCATCGGTAAGCTGCTCTGACAGCTGATGCTTAAAGTTAGGGAGGGATATAAGTCTCCAACGTCAGTAATTTTTGCAATTCGTTCCAGTCATTGGCAGCAGAGAACTGGAAGGAAAGGCAGCCAAAGGAAGTGTTGGCTTTGGGGGTGACCAGTGAAATATACCTGCTGGAGCGCGTGCTACTGATGGGTGTTGCTATGGTGACCAGTGAGCTGAGATAAGGCGGGGCTTTACCTAGCAAAGACTTATACAGTTGAAGTCAGAAGTTTACATACACTTAGGTTGGAGTCATTAAAGCTAATTTGTCAACCACTCCACAAAATGTCTTGTTAACAAACTATAGGTTTTGGCAAGTCGGTTAGGACATCTACTTTGTATATGACACGTCATTTTTCCAACAGTTGTTTACAGACAGATTATTTCACTTAATCACAATTCCAGTGGGTCAGAAGTTTACATTCACTAAGTTGACTTTGCCTTTAAACAGCTTGGAAAATTCCAGAAAACGATGTCATGGCTTTAGAAGCTTCTGATAGGCTAATTGACATCATTTGAGTCAATTGGAGGTATACCTGTGGATGTATTTGAAGGCCTACCTTCAAACTCAGTGCCTCTTTGCTTTACATCATGGAAAAATCAAAAGAAATTAGCCAAGATCTCAGAAAAAAAATTGTAGACCTCATCCTTGGGAGCAATTTCCAAACGCCTGAAGGTACCACGTTCATCTGTACAAACAATAGTGCACAAGTATAAACACCATGGGACCACGCAGCCGTCACACCGGTCAGGAAGGAGACATGTTCTGTCTCCTAGAGATGAACGTACTTTGGTGCAAAAAGTGCAAATCAATCCCAGAACAACAGCAAAGGACATTGTGAAGATGCTGGAGGAAAGAGGTACAAAAGTATCTATATCCACAGTAAAACGAGTCCTATATCTACATAACCTGAAAAGCTGCTCAGCAAGGAAGAAGCCACTGCTCCAAAACCGCCATAAAAAAGCCAGACTACGGTTTGCAACTGGACATGGGGACAAAGATTGTACTTTTTGGAGAAATGTCCCCTGGTCTGATGAAACAAAAATAGAACTGTTTGGCCATAATGACCATCGTTATGTTTGGCGGAAAAAGGGGGAGGCTTGCAAGCCGAAGAACACTATCCCAACCGTGAAGCACGGGGACGGCAGCATCATGTTCTGGGGGTGCTTTCCTGCAGGAGGGACTGGTGCACTTCACAAAATAGACGGCATCACATGGTTGGTTCTTGGTTAGTTAGGTTGGCTTTGTGCATGCTACCTGTGCTGTGAAAAATGTCTGTCCTTTTTTGTATTTGGTGGTGAGCTAACAAATTTACGTGCTGTTTTCGCTGTAAAACATTTAAAAAATCGGACATGTTGGCTGGATTCACAAGATGTGTACCTTTCATTTGCTGTATTGGACTTGTTAATGTGTGAAAGTTAAATATTTAAAAAAAATATCTTTTGAATTTCGCGCCCTGCACTTGAAGTGGCTGTTGTCATAAGTGTACCGACGCCGGGCTGCAGCCATAAGAAGTTAAGCATACTTCCAAAGTTGTGGCAAAATGGCTTAAGGACAACAAAGTCAAGTTTTTGGAGTGGCCATCACAAAGTCCTGACCTCAATCCCATAGAAAATATGTGGGCAGAACTGAAAAAACATGTGCGAGCAAGGAGGGCTACAAACCTGACTCAGTTACACCAGCTCTGTCAGGAGGAATAGGCCAAAATTCTGTAGAACTGTAGATGACCTGGAGCCAGTAGGTTTGGCGGCAAATATGTAGCGAGAGTATCAGCCAATGAGAGCATACAGGTCGCAGTGGTAGGTAGTATATGGGGCTTTGGTGACAAAATGGATGGCACTGTGATAGACTAGATCCAATTTGTTGAGTAGAGTGTTGGAGGTTATTTTGTAAATTACATCGCCGAAGTCAAGGATTGGTAGGACAGTCAAGTGTGATGAACATGCACCTGTGGAATGGTCATTAAGACACTAACAGCTTACAGACGGTAGGCAATTAAGGTCACAGTTATGAAGACTTAGGACACTAAAGAGGCATTTCTACTGACTCTGAAAAACACCAAAAGAAAGATGCCCAGGGTCCCGGCTCATCTGCGTGAACATGCCTTAGGGATGTTGCAAGGAGGCATGAGGACTGCAGCTGTGGCCAGGGTATTCAATTGCAATGTCCGTACTGTGAGACACTTAAGATAGAGCTACAGGGAGACAGGACGGACAGCTGATCGTTCTCGCAGTGGCAGACAACGTGTAAAACCTGCACATGATCGGTACATCCGAACATCACACCTGCAGGACAGGTAAAGGATGGCAACAACTGCCTGAGTTACACCAGGAACGCACAATCCCTCCATCAGTGCTCAGACTGTCCGCAATAGGCTGAGAGAGGCTGGACTGAGGGCTTGTAGGTCTGTTGTAAGGCAGGTCCTCACCAGACATCACCGGCAACAACGTCGCCAATGGGCACAAACCCACCGTCGCTGGACCAGACAGGACTGGCAAAAAGTGCTCTTCACTGACGAGTCGGGGTTTTGTCTCACCAGGGATGATGGTCGGATTCACGTTTATCGTCGAAGGAATGAGCGTTACACCGAGGCACTTGCAGGTGCCTTGGTAGAAGAGTGGGGTAACATCTCACAGCAAGAACTGTCAAATCTGGTGTAGTCCATGAGGAGATGCACTGCAGTACTTAATGCAGCTGGTGGCCACACCAGATACTGACTTACTTTTGACCCCCCCTTTGTTCAGGGACACATTATTCCATTTGTTAGTCACATGTCTGTGGAACTTGTTCAGTTTATGTCTCAGTTGTTAAATCTTATGTTCATACAAATATTTACACATGTTAAGTTTTCTGAACATAAACGTAGTTGACCGTGAGAGGATGTTTCTTTTTTTGCTGAGATATATATATGATACATTTTAATAAATTACCGAAGTTAACAGGTTTATGGCAATCTATGTTAATTACCAAAATTACAGGAGATCCTGGTAACTTTGGTAAATTACCGGTAACTTTGCAACCCTAGGACATGCGGTAGTGAGTAGTGCTGAGTGATTTGAGGTCATCGGTTACATTTTTAAAAATAATCACGATTTTCAATTATATATATATATATTTTTAAATGCACGATGCATTGTGGGTTGAATGCTGTAACACAGAATAAAACAATTAATAAAAGTCCCATGATAGTAGTGGCTGCCCATGACTGCTTATCACTTATTAACCATCAGTTATTCACATTACTTTAATAAAATATTTCAGTTGTGTATATCAAATGTGTTTTTTTGACTACTATTATTTCATTTAAAGTCATCAACTCATCTCTATTGAGCTGCTGCCGAAGCGGGCTGACAAAATTACTATTTTTGTAGTTCTTAAAATAAGGCATACTTTTATGACTGCTGAATGCCAATAGCTCGAAGCAACTATGCTCTAATCACGCATTCTTCGGTCTCTTACATAGCAGGCGTAAAAGAAACTGACAAGTAGCCGCAAAATGGATTATGGTCATTGTAGTTAATTATCATGTTTTCTGCACTAAACTATGTAGAACATTGGCCTGTTGGAAGCTACAACACCATACTATGTCGCACAGCTTGGGCACGATCGGATTTATCTCTAGAGAAACCACAGCGCAATGTGCACATTGAGCTCACAGAAAAATAAAATGGAATTCATTTAATTAGTTGTTTAAAAAACAAAAAAATGACCGGCATTTCAGTTAAATCGCTCAGCACTAATAGTGAGTGATATAATGTAGCTATACAACATGTAATGGTGTGATATTACCTGTAATCCTTTGGGTTGTATCTGATGGCTTCTGTAAACATACCGACTGCCTGAGAATACTGGCCCTCCTGGACCAGCTTGATCCCTTTTTCTACAGGACACACAGTCAGAGGCTCAAGTATACAAACAAAATCTGGGCATGTTTGCACAGCAAGTTGTGTGTGCGAGTGTAACCTGGATGGACATATAGACACTCACCTGTCAACAAGGCACTTCTCTTAGTCACAGCATCTGTTTCATTCACCTAGACCAAAACCAGAGAAATAATTTATAAAATCGATCAAATTGTTGATCACTCAGTTGATCACTTCCGACTCACGGTCACTCAACGAGTGTGCAGGCTAGTGCTCTAGCCTGCACACTTAGGCAGCCGTGTGTGTGTGTGCGCTCGTGTGTGAGAGAGACTATACGAGGTAAAACTCAAACATTCCAAAGAACTGTTTATCATGCCTTCCATGTCCAGAATTCACCTCGCCTTAGGGAGGACATTGAACCTGCACAGCCAACAACTAGCCATCAACACTAGTGGAGACCGAGGCTAAATGTAACACGGTTTGCCTTTTGCTTAAGAAAATGTTTTTGTATAAGAATATTAATAATCTTACATTACACGCTGTAACAACGTTTCTAGGACATACTAGTCGTTTAAAGTAAACCGAGTGGCTGAAATGAAATTGTACAATTCACCCATTGGCGGGGTGAAATCTAACAGGCTGCAGGGCAGTGTTCATTTCGTCAACAATAACTATGACATAAAAATTAAGATTAGAAATGACTTTTAGTTGACTAAAATGTAACGAGACGAGAATGGACATTCAATTTGAAAAGAGCCTCCTTTCCATCATTAGCATGCATGGCTTTGCAGACTAATGCAGTCCTCTTATTTGCGGATAATGTATTTCAGTTGCTCGGGCTGATTGTGTGGGAGAGCCGGGTCTGCTCACACACAGCTCCAAGGCCGTCACTTCAATCACTCTTCTCTCTTTTGAACTGATGTGCAGCAATGACACTTACAATTGTAACTTACCAGAATTTGAAACTATAATTGCGTTTGATAATCTTTGCTTTCATATACGCCATTTTTGCTCTGATCACATAAGCTCTATTTTGCTGTGTGCTTTTATTCATCTTTGTTGCAGCTCACGCGGTCCAAATGAGAGTTGCGGTTGCTTTTTATATTGGAAAAGCTAATGCTATTTGCTGAATATTAGGCGTACATTAATACTTCTGGCATTGTTGGAAAGCTCAGATTATCCTCTACTCATGACAATCGTTATGGGAAGAAATTCAGAGCTGTAAACATTTTAACCTGTAGCCAAGGCTTATAGCCATATAGTTAATTATGGCTGGCATTGGTTACAATGTGCAACAATAGCAATATTGCTAGGGGGATAGTTGGCCGAGTTGGACAAGGTTAACTGAATGTAAACGATGGAAGCTAGAGGTAAATATGAATAATTTAATGGGAGGGGGGTGGGGGTGCACCGGCTATTGTGACTAAAACTAGTCAACAATTTTGCAGAGTTGAAATCACATGAAACTATATCTAAAATAGCTGCGGTAGGGTTAAATGTAAAAGCATAAAAACAGAATCTTCTTTTTATTTATAATATGTCCCTTTTTTTTTTACACTCCAAAAACAAACATTCATATGAACAACAACTTACAAACATCTCATCTGCCCAGACCCGCATGCTCACACCCCAATCCCTAGTGCCTGCATTATTGTTTGCCACTTGGCAATAAATTGTAACAATTTATTTCTCGGTCACCCATGCCATTTCAAATCAAAAATGTATTAGTCACATGCGCTGAATACAACAGGTTACAGTTACCTTACAGTGAAATTCTTACTTACAAGCCCCTAACCAACAATGCAATTTAAAAAAATATGGATAAGAATAAGAGATAAAAGTAACAAGTAATAAAGAGGAGCGGTAAAAAAAAATAACAATATATACAGGGGGGTGCCGGTACAGAGTGAATGTGCGGGGGCACCGGTTAGTTGAGGTAGTATGTACATGTAGGTAGATTTAATTAAAGTGACTATGCATAGATGACAACAGAGTGGCAGTGGAGAGGGAATGCAAATAGTATGGGTAGCCATTTGATTAGATGTTCAGGAGTCTTATGGCTTGGGGGTAGAAGCTGTTTAGAAGCCTCCTGGACCTAGACTTGGCGCTCAGGTACCACTTGCCATGCGGTAGCAGAGAGAACAGTCTATGACGAGGGAGTCTGACAATTCTTAGGGCCTTCCTCTGACACCGCCTTGTATAGAGGTCCTGGATGACAGGAAGCTTTACAGGGCCGTTCGCACTACCCTCTGTAATGCCTTGTGGTCAGAGGCCGAGCAGTTGCCATACCAGGCAGTGATGCAACCAGTCAGGATGCTCTCAATGGTGCAGCTGTAGAACCTTTTGAGGATAGGTTTTGTTGTGCCCTCTTCACAACGGTCTTGGTGTGCTTGGACCATGTTAGTTTGTTGGTGATGTGGACCCCAAGAAACTTGAAGCTCTAAACCAGATCCACTGCAGCCCCGTCGATGAGAATGGGGGCGTGCTCGGTCCTCTATTTCCTGTAGTCCACAATGTCCTTTGTCTTGATCACGTTGAGGGAGAGGTTGTTGTCCTGGCACCACACGGCCAGGTCTCTGACCTCCTCCCTATAGGCTGTCTCGTTGTTGTCGGTGATCAGGCCTAACACTGTTGTGTCATCGGCAAACTTAATGATGGAGTTGGAGTCGTGCCTGGCCGTGCAGTCATGAGTGAACAGGGAGTACAGGAGGGGGCTGAGCACGCACCCCTGAGGGGCCCCTATTGAGGATCAGCGTTACGGATGTGTTGTTACCTACCCTTACCACCTGGGGGTGGCCCGTCAGGAAGTCCAGGATCCAGTTGCAGAGGGAGGTGTTTAGTCCCAGGGTCCTTAGCTAATTGATGAGCTTTGAGGGCACTATGGTGTTGAATGCCCAGCTGTAGTCAATGAATAGCATTCCCACATAGGTGTTCATTTTGTCCAGGTGGGAAAGGGCAGTGTGGAGTGCAATAGAGATTGCATCATCTGTGGATCTGTTACGCAAATTGGAGTGGGTCTAGGGTTTCTTGGATAATGGTGATGTGAGCCATGACCAGCCTTTCAAAGTACTTCATGGCTACATACGTAAGTGCTACTTGTCGGTAGTCATTTAGGCAGGTTACCTTAGTGTTCTTGGGCACAGGCACTATGGTGGTTTGCTTAAAACATGTTGGCAATACAGACTCACAGGGAGAGGTTGAAAATGTCAGTGAAGACACTTGCCAGTTGGTCAGCGCATGCAGTACACGTCCTGGTAATCCGTGTACTACAAGAATGTTGTTTTGTTTAAAGATCTGCCTCATAGGCTGCGGAGAGCGTGATCAGAGTCCTCCGGAACAGCTGGTGCTCTCATGCATGTTTAAGTGTTATTTGCCTCGAAGCGAGCATAGAAGTAGTTTAGCTTGTCTGGTATGCTCGTGTCACTGGGCAGCTCTCGGCTGTGCTTCTCTTTGTAGTCTGGAATGGTTTGCAAGCCCTGCCACATCCGACGAGCGTCGGAGCCGGTGTAGTACGATTCGTTCTTAGTCCTGTATTGACACTTTGCCTGTTTGATGGTTCAACAGGAAGGCATAGCGGGATTTCTTATAAGCTTCCGGGTTAGAGTCCCGCTCCTTGAAAGTGGCAGCTATAGCCTTTAGCTCAGTGCGGATGTTGCCTGTAATCCATGGCTTCTGTTTGGGGTATGTACGTACGGTCACTGTGGGGACGACGTCATCGATGCACTAATTGATGAAGCCAATGACAGATGTGGTGTACTCCTCAATGCCATCGGAGGAATCCCAGAACATGTTCCAGTCTGTGCTAGCAAAACAGTTCTGTAGCTTAGCATCTGCTTCGTCTGACCACTTTTTTTATTGATCTCATCACTGGTGTTTCTTGCTTTAATTTTTGCTTGTATGCAGGAATCAGGGAGTATAGAATTATGGTCAGATTTGCCAAATGGGTGGCAAGGGAGAGCTTTGTATAGGTCTCTGTGGGTGGAGTAAAGGTAGTCCAGATTTTTTCCCTCGGTGCACATTTAACATGCTGACAGAAATTTGGTAAAACGGATTTAAGTTTCCCTGCTTTAAAAGTCCCCGGCTACTAGGAGCGCCGCAACCGGGTGAGCGTTTTCTTGTTTGCCTATGGCGGAATACAGCTTATTCAATGCAGTCTTAGTGCCAGCCTCTGTCTTTGGTGGTATGTAAACAGCTACGAAAAATGCAGATAAACTCTTGGTAGATAGTGTGGTCTACAACCTACCATGAGATACTCTACCTCGGGCGAGTAATAGCTTCAGACTTCGTTAGATATCGTGCACCAGCTGTTATTTACAAAAATACCTAGTCCGCTGCACCTCGTCTTACCAGACGCCGCTGTTCTATCCTGCCGGTACAGCGTATAACCAGCCAGCTGTATGTATGTTCAGCCACGACTCCATGAGACTCCATGAAGCATAAGATATTACAGTTTTGTATGTCCCGTTGGTAGTTTAATCTTCCACGTAGGTCATCGATTTTATTCTCCAGACTACACGTTTGCAAGCAGAATGGAAGGAAGTGTGGGTTTATTCGATCTTCTACGAATTCGCTGAAGGCAGCCCGCCCTTTGGCCCCCTTTTCTCCGCCTCCTCTTCACGCAAATCACAGGGATCTGGGCCTGTTCCCGAGAAAGCAGTATATCACTCGCGTTGGGCTCGTTAAAGAAAAAAAAGGATTCTGCCAGTCCTTGGTGAGTAATCGCAGTCCTGATGTCCAGAAGTTATTTTCGGTCATAAGAGACGGTAGCGGCAACATTATGTACAAAATAAGTTTAAAACTAAGTTACAAACACGTAAAACGTCAGCCTTCTTCTCCGGCGCCATTGCACTATCAACACATCTACCACAGAAAGTAACTAGCCAGTCATCCTTAGCAAACAACACCCCTACCATAGCAACTTAAAGCTACCAAAGTAGCTAGCGATCTTTAGCCCCAACACCTCAGACTGACAGCTATTGACAAAACATCCACCACAGCAAATCTCTAGTTAGCTAGCTATACTGGCTATCACCACTCTAACGATAACAACTAGTCAGCAATGTAGATATCCCAAAACTCAGGGTCCACTTACCTCTCTGGTTCTGCCCTCATTCTCCTTATTCTCTTTGGACTTGGCAGCAGGTTTGGTCCAGCCTTTTGGCCTGATGTGGCTAGCAGCGTTAGCAAAGAACGCACTGCTCACATCCCACTCCAGTTCCTACAGCAGAGAAGGAGAAGGAGAGAGAATGGTTTACTAAGGTGCCAATCAGCTTGTATATGAAGACTCCTCAAGTACACACAGCTCCCCTAAAAGCTAGCCTGGGGAAGACGGATCATAATAATGGATGGAATGGAGTAATTGGAATGTAATCAAACACATGGAATCCATGTGTTCGATACCATTCTATTCAAGCCATTACTATGAGCCCATCCTCCACAATTAAGGTGCCACAACACAAATAGATCTAGGACCAGGCACCTACGCCATTGCTTTGCCCAAATGAACGAGTCAATCTGTCCCTACCTCTTCAGATGTTCTTGCAGCGGTATTCTGGGGTCCTTTAGTTCCTGAGGGGGCTGGCGATGGGGTAGAGGGTTCCTTAGAGTGAGGGATGGCTGCTTTATCCTCTTTCTCTTCTTTGACTACCTCTTCTACCTCCACCTCAGACTCACTCTCATCTTTATCCTCTTCCTCCTCAGATCTACCATCGTCCTCCACATCCTGGAAAAAAAGAGCATATCATAAATTAGCTGAAATGCAAAATGTCCATTCCTTTTTATACAGACTTTTTTTCTGATCATTGTAAATGAGGCTGTTAAGCATTGCATAATTTATATTAATTCAGAATACATGTAATACTGGTTTGTAGTTAACCTGGTCAGTGCCCTCAGGCTTCTTCACCTGCTCCAGCTTCTTGCGTTCCCGTCGACGCTGAGAGGAACATAGTAACAGCATCAGGATACACAGATTGGGTGCTGAATATGTGGTTCACTATGGACAGAGTAGGTCCTTCACAGTTTTTAACCAAACACTATGGCTCAGGAAGATTTGGTGTGTGTATGTATGTATGTATATATATATATATATATATTAATGTGCGAGTGTGTTGCTCACCTTCCTCTTGGCTCTGCGTCGCGCCGCTCTGTGTTTGGCCTTCTCCTCCTCGGTCATACAGTCCTCTCCACTGATGTCCTGTTCCTTACACACACATTCATTATTAAGTGCATCGATGATGTTGTACCCACAGTGACCGTACAGTACATATCCCATCCAGAAGCAATGGATTAAAGGCAACATCCGGATGGTTATAAGAAATACCGCTATGCCTTCCGACGAACCAACAGGCAAAGCGTCAAGACAGGAAAAAATTGAATCCTAATACGCCAGCTCTGACACTCATCGGATGTGGCAGGGCTTGCAACCTTTTACGGATTACAGAGGGGAAACCAGCCGCGAGCTACCAGACGAGCTAAATACCTCCTGTTTGCTTCCAAGCTAGAAGCACTGAATCATGCATTAGAGCACCAGCTATTCCGGATGACTGTAAGACCTTTAAACAGGTTAACATTTACAAGGACGCAAGGCCAGACAAATTACCAGGATGCATACTCAGAGCATGAGCTGACCAGCTGGGAAGGGTCTTCACTGACATTCAATATCTACCTGACTAAGTCTAATACATGCATGTTTCAAGCAGACCACCATAGTCAATGTGCCCAAGAACGCCAAAGTAACCTGTCTAAATTAATTTCAACCCGTAGCACTCACATCTGTAGCCATGAAATGACTCACATCAAAACCATCACACCAGACACCCTGAACCCACTCGCATACCGCCCCAACAGATCCAAAAATTACCATCTCCATTGCCCTTATCCGTCCGGGAAAAAAGGAACACCTATGTGAGAATGCTGTTCATTTACTACAGCTCAGTGTTCAACACCATAGTGTCCTCCAAGCGCATCACTAAGCTAAGGACCTTGGCCAAAAAGAAGGCCAAAAAGATCATCAAGGACAACAACCACCCGAGCCACTGCCTGTTCACCCCGCTATCATCCAGAAGGCGAGGTCAGTACAGGTGCATCAAAGCTGGGACCGAGACACTGAAAAACAGCCATCTCAAGGCCATCAGACTGTTAAACAGCCATCACTAACAGAGAGGCTGCTGTCAACATACTGACACAAATCTCTGGCTACTTTAATAAATGGACTTAAAAGGTATCACTAGTCACCTTAAATAACGCCACTTTAATAATGTTTACATATCCTACATTACTCATCTCATATGCATATACTGCTCTATATCATCTACTGCATCTTGCCTATACCGCACGGCCTCCGCTCATCCATATATTTATATGTACATATTCTTACTCATCCCTTACATTTGTGTGTATAAGGTAGTTGTAGGGCCCCGTGTGGCTCAGTTGGTAGAGCATGGCGCTTGGAACGCCAGGGTTGTGGGTTCGATTCCCACGGGGGGCCAGTACAAAAAAAAAAAAAAAAAAAAGTATGAATGTATGTACTTGTAAGTCGCTCTGGATAAGAGCGTCTGCTAAATGACTTAAATGTTGTTGTGAATTTGTTAGATTACTTGTTAGATATTACTGCATTGTCGGAACTAGAAGCACAAGTATTTCGCTACACTCGCATTAACATCTGCTAACCATGTGTATGTGACCAATCAAATTTCATTTGAGGTCCAAAAGGCTTCAACAGCTTCTACCCCCAAGACTGCTGAACAGCTAATCAAATGGCTAACCAGACTATTTGCTTTGCCCCCCCCCCCCCCCCCCCCTCCCTCCCTCTTTTTACACTGCTGCTATCCTCTTAATTATCTAGGCATAGTCACTTTAACGCTACCTACATGTACATATTACCTCAATTACTTCGACTAACCGGTGCCCCCACACATTGACTCTGTACCAACACCCCTGGCGTAGCCTCGCTATTGTTATTTTACTGCTGCTCTTTATTTATTTGTTACTTTTATTTTTTACTTAAAACATATTTTTCTTAACTGCATTGTTGGTAAGGGCTTGTAAGTAAGCATTTTACTGTAAGGTCTACATCTGTTGTATTCGGTGCATGTGACGAATATAATTTGATTCGACTTACAGTTGACCGGGGCAACTAGCAGGGAAGAAATTTGACGAACAGACTTGTTGGAAAGGTGGCATCCTATGACGTTGCCACGTTGAAAGTCACTGAGCTCTTCAGAAAGCCCATTCTACTGCCCTTGTCTATGGAGATTGCATAGTGGTGTGCTCGATTTTATACACCTGTCAGCAACAGCTGTAGCTGAAATAGCCGAATCCACTGATTTGAAGGGTTGTCCACATACTTTTGGCCAAAAACTTCAAGACCACAATGCACCGACTACTGTCAAACATACAGCCCCTTGTCCTTCAGTGTAACATGTCTTTACCCTGGACAGTGTGAAATCATTACCTTACCTGTGTGACTTTGGTGGGCTCAGAGGTCCCTGCTCCACATTCCATCTCCTCCTGGCGCTGAGCATTGGAGGTTTCTGGGTAAAAAAGCAAAACATACAGTACATCAGGGTTCTATTTGTACATTACATGCTCAAAGATAACCCATTCCTCTAGACCAGACATTGATTAGGTTAAAACCAGGCTAACTTCAACAACTGAACTGTGAAAGGTCAGTCAGATAAAGGTTTGTACGAGGTCACGGCTTCACTGAGGTCTGATTCAAGTCAGTCAGTCACACACAGAAGTCTTATGACTGAACACTTCCTTATGCAGAAGGAGAACAGTTCTTGTTTTTTACTGTCGAAGAGTGCCTTAAACAAACCAGAGTCAATCTTTTCTATTTTTACATTTCAAACAAGCTCTGAATTCTGATGGAGAATAGACCAAAACGAGGGCATTCAAAAGAAGTGAAATGGCAGTCAAGAGGTGTACATATGACTGCTTTAGAAATATGTCCTTGATAAGATAACCTTACACAGGGATAAACATTGCAGGGCTTGCAGTTAGCTTTTCAGTGATAGCCTGGCTGTGACACCATGCCCCATGTTGATCTGAGTGGACTAATGAGCTGTGTGTGAAAACTAGAGAACGACTGATATGGACTTTTTTAGGGCCGATGACGATTTTTTGGGGTCAAGGAGGCCGATGGTCAATATTTTAGGCAGATATTCAATATTAAATTAGAAAATGTTGATGACAAAATTTGCCAGAAACAGCCATGCATGTGTTAATGCAGCATTTAAAAAAAAAATCTAACAAATTTGACTTTGTTTTTAACCAACCTAATGGTAATAATTTTATTTGAACGATAAATCTCTTGATAAACTGGGTAAATTAAGATGGCATACTAACAATACAGGTGAATGGATATTAAGTAGGAGTGTGTGCACGCATTGCGTTATTGAGCTTCTTTTGGCTAATCTGGTGCTACAGATGACAATCGGTTTGCCTTTCATTTGGGACATATTAACATCATTTAGGCACTGCTGTTAGTTTGAAAATATAAAATCTATTCAATGCAAATGGTTCAACGTAACATCAATGTGATCACGGAAACAAGTAAAAATGTTAAGCTGTCAGGACACCTCTAAAAAAATATATATTTAAAAAAACTCAGCTGCCAGGACAAATTTAAATAAATTAAAAAAAACACTCAATTGGCTAGTTCAGCTATCTGTCAAGAAATGGGGGGTTGTAACTTTATCCTACTGCTATGATTGGATAGAGCGAGGCTGTAACTCCGCTCCCTTTCACATATCTCTTCATCAATCATATCACTTGCTGGCTGCAGTTTACTGCTACTACGATAACTAGCTCAATGGTGATGACATTTGCTACCAAGCCATAAATGTGCACAATGTAATATTCATATGTGTAAACATACTGAATTGTAATTGGATGCATTTTACCGCCATATCATACTGTGCTATGATTGGTTAAGACCACCCAAATGGTTAGGTCATGGTCAGTTTGATCCTGGTTGGCGATACGTGAACATGCCAGTTATAGCTAGCTAATAAAGAGCTACGTTAAAATGCAGTACTACAGGATATTTCTTATTATTTTGTACAGTGTGCAAAACAAGACACACAATATCTAATATTTGTTAGAAGGCACAGGCACTGATCTAAAGCTTTCTTGGTCCATAAACATGCAGGGAGATTCTTAGGTAGCTAAACCTATTGCCAACCTTTATTTAGGCATTTTAAAAACACTTAATTATTTCCTATTATGACAATCATCTAATCCGACTATCAACTGTCAATTTACAGATACGATTGTGGCTTGTTAGATGAGCACACCAGTAAATATCTTAGGTTACACCACAAGTCAGATGGCTCGTTGCCAAAAATGGTGCATTTTCAAAATGATATCCAGCTAGCGCTAGCTACATTTGCAATTATCTCCTATCTGATAACTTAGCACCATGTTATCCTAGCCAGCTAGATAGCATACAGTAGTGGCTAATAAAGCTAGCTTGTTAATACCACAGATGAAAGGGTTAATTATTGTAATCTTTGCTAACAGGTCACATAGTCATCTGCTTATTGCATGCATGTTGGGCACATCGACATAAGCCTTATTATTAGTGACTTAAACAAAAATTTGCAACAGAAGTTTGATTTTGGTCACTGTCATTTTATCCGTTTCTCTACACTGCACCTTTCTGTTGAAGAATGAGCTAGCTTGCTGCTGCTAATTTTCCCAGCTAAACATTCCTCTGCATTGTGCTGTGCTCGTGGCTCAGGCGGTGAGTGGCAGCTGGCATAGCAGCAGTTTTGCTATGTAGAGGGACTATCGGCAAAGTCGACCGATAGCAGATTGTCCTTTTTTCTAGTCTGTCGGCCCACTATATCGGCTCGGCCGACCATTGGTCGTGCTCTAGTGAAAACAGCATATCTGAGGAGCTCTCAGAGACAAGCCTCCGCTCCCACTAGTCAGCATAGCAGAGAAAAAAAGGCTATGTTCAGCAGGCAAATGTTATGGAATGTTTTAGATATGCAATGAATAGAGCTGACAATCCCTTATTCTAAAGGTCAAAGAAGCATGTTTGTGGGCCTCCCGAGTGGCGCAGTGAAGAACATCCTCTGTTCTGTTAGACAGGTAACTCTTTTGTATCTGGTCAAATAATTTTTTCCAACAGTTTACTAAGGGTTGGTAACAGGCTGATTGGTCGACTATTTGAGCCAGTAAAGGAGCCTTTATTATTCTTAAGTAGTGGAATGACTTTTGCTTCCCTCCAGGCCTGGGGGCACACACTTTCTAGTAGGCTTAAATTGAAAATATGGCAAATAGGAGTGGCAATATCATCTGCTATTATCCTCAGTAATTTTCCATTCAAGTTGTCAGACCCTGGTGGCTTGTCATTGTTGAGACTATTGTTTTACCTCTTTCACAGCCCCTTTACGGAATTCAAAATTACAATGCTTGTCTTTCATAATTTGGTCAGATATACTTGGATGTGTAGTGTCAGCATTTGTAACTGGCATGTCATGCCAATGGAAAAAAATCATTAAAATAGTTGACAATATCAGTCGGTTTTGTGATGAATGAGCCATCTGATTCAATGAAATCAGTTTAGTCACATGATTTCTCAATTTGCAATATGTTTGCCAATCGGTTGTGCAACCAGACTTATTTGCCATTCCTTTTGCCTCATCCCTCAACCATACAATTTTGCAATTTCTCATCAATCCATGGGGATTTAACCCTTTTTAGAGTCATTTTCTTAATGGGTACATGCTTATTAGTAACTGGAATAATCAATTTCATAAATGTGTCAGATGCAGCGTCTGTTTGCTCCTTATTACACACCACGGACCAACAAATATTATTTACATCAACATAGGATTCACTCCAAAACGTATTGTATGACCTCATACACTATATTAGTCCCAGCCTTTGGAACTTTGGTTTTCCTTGATACGGCTACTATACTGTTATCACTACATCCGACGGATCTGGATACTGCTGTCAAGCAAATTTCTGCAGCATTAGTAAAGATGTGATCAATACATGTTGATCTCATTCCTTTGTAACTACCCGGGTAGGTTGACTGATAACCTGAACCAGGTTGCAGGCACTGGTTACAGTTTGAAGCCTTTTCTTGAGTGGTGAGCTTAATTAAAGCCAGTCAATATTTAAAATCACACAGAAAATATAATTCTCTGTTGAGATCATACATTTTCAAGCAAGTCACACATGTTATCAAGATACTGACTGTTAGTGCTTGGTCTATAGCAGCTTCCCACAAGAATGGGATTTAGGTGATACAGGTGAACATGTAGCCATATTACTTCAACAGTATTTAACACGATATCCTCTCTAAGCTTTACAGGAGTGGTTCTGAATATAACAGCAACACCTCCATTGGCATTTCTGTAAATGTTATAAGCTTGTATTGCTACTACTGTATCAAAGGCATTATCGGAGTGAGTTTCAGACAGTCAGAATATGAATGCCATCTGTTAATAGCAAATGATTGATTTAATGAACCTTGTAACTTAATCTACATATGGTAACGTGGGCTATTTTGAGCACTTTTCTTCTGGGATGCTTACTTGTTTCCATTGATTTACTGGGAAGCTTAGCAGAAGTAGATATGCTGATGTTATTTATGTTGGTACAGGGTGAGCTGCACACTGTGGACTTCCTACTAACGCCTCAGTGCTAACAGTATAAATCTGGTTAATAGGTACATGATTAATGCAAAGAATAGCTGTAGGATCAGCAGAGGCAATCAGGGCAGTTAGAGGGACATACATTAGGTTACTTACATTGTGTCTACCAACGCCCCTCATGTAATGTACATTTGCTGAAGCATTATGACAACTCAGCGTCACTATGGTAGGGATTAACTCAGCTGGGCTTGGGTCATTGATAAGTCATTGTCTCAACTTAGACTTATAATGCTGTGAAAGGATCCAGGATCCCAAATGATTTGAGTGGATCACATCCTTATAAAACATGTTTTGTTTCCAAAAGGCATCGAAATTGTCAATAAAATGTTACGCCCATTGAGCTGCAATAATCAAGTAGCCAGTTGTGAAGAGAAAGAATCCTGCTAAAGCGTTCAATGCCACGATTCAGAGAAGGCACAGGGTCAGATAGGATGGGTCTTTTAATTGACATCTTCCCATAGTAACTAACTGGGCAACAGACAGTGAAGCTCTTGACACAGAACTGAAAAGTTGACAGTAAGTTTAGCGGTGACAATGTTTTTTTATTTAACACAACGGTTTAAAAGTTTGGGGTCACTTAGAAACTCTTGTTTTGAAAGAAAAGCAATTTCTTTGTCCATTAAAATAACATCAAATTGATCAGAAACACAGTGTAGACATTGTTAATGTTGTAAATGACTATTGTAGTTGGAAACGGCTGATTTTTGATAGATTATCTACATAGGCATACAGAGGCCCATTATCAGCAACCATCACTCCTGTGTTCCAATGGCACCGTTGTGTTAGCTAATCCAAGTTTATCATTTTAAAAGGCTAATTGATCATTAGAAAACCCTTTTGCAATTATGTTAGCACAGCTGAAAACTGTTCTGATTAAAGCAGCAAGAAAACTGGCCTTCTATAGACTAGTTGGGTATCTGGAGCATCAGCATTTATTTATGGGTTCGATTACAGGCTCAAAATGGCCAGAAACAAAGACCTTTCTTATGAAACTTCTCAGTCTATTCTTGTTTTGAGAAAGGAAGGCTATTCCATGAGAGAAATTGCCAAGAAACTGAAGATCTTGTACAACGCTGTGTACTACTCCCTTCACAGAACAGCGCAAACTGTCTAACCAAAATAGAAAGAGTGGGAGGCCCCAGTGCACAACTGAGCAAGAGGACAAGTACATTAGTGTCTAGTTAGAGAAACAGACACCTCAAGTCTTCAACTGGCAGCTTCATTAAATAGTACCTGCAAAACACCTGTCTCAACGTCAACAGTGAAAAGGCGACTCCAGGATGCTGGCCTCCTATGGGACATCCAATCACGTCCAGATGTGACTGCAAAAACCAGTCGCAAAAACCATGAAGCGCTACGATGAAACTGGCTCTCATGAGGACCACCACAGGTAAGGAAGACCCAGAGTTACCTCTGCTGCAAAGGATACGATAATTCGAGTTACCAGCCTCAGAAATTGCAGCCTAAATAAATGCGTCACCGAGATCAAGTAACAGACATCTCAACATCAACTGTTCAGAGGAGACTGTGAATCATGCCATCATGGTCAAATTGCTGCAAAGAAACCACTACTAAAAGGACACCAATAAGAAGACTTGCTTGGGCCAAGAAACACGAGCTATTGGATGTTAGACTGGTGGAAATCTGTCCTTTGGTCTGATAAGTCCAAATTTGAGAGTTTTGGTTCCAACCGCCGTGTGAGATGCATAGTAGGTGAACGGATGATCTACACATGTGTGGTTCCCACCGTGAAGCATGGAGGAGATGTGATGGTGTTGGGGTGCTTTGTAGGTGACACTGTCAGTGATTTATTTAGAATTCAAGGCACACTTAACCAGCATGGCTACCACAGCATTCTGCATCTGGTTTGCGCTTAGTGGGACTATCATTTGTTTTTCAACAGGATAATGACCCAAAACACATCTCCAGGTTGTAAGGGCTATTTGACCAAGAAGGAGAGTGATGAGTGCTGCATCAGATAACCTGGCCTCCATAATCCTCCAACCAATTGAGATGGTTTGGGATGAGCTGGACTGCAAAGTGAATGAAAAGCAGCCAACAAGTGCTCAGCATGTGGGAACTCCTTCAAGACTGTTGGAAAAGCATTCCAGGTGACTACCCCATGAAGCTGGTTGAGAGAATGCCAAGAGTGTGCAAAGCTGTCAAAGGCAAGGGTGGCTACTTTGAAGAATATCAAATATAAAATACATTTTGATTTGTTTAACACTTTCGGTTACTACAAGATTCCAAATGTGTTATTTCATATAGTGTCGATGTCTTCACTACTATTCTACAATGTAGAAATAGTACAAATAAAAATCCTTGAGTATGTGTCCAAACTTTTGACTCGTACTGTATATAGATCCTATGCAAATATCAAAACCTGTGTGTAAATTTCTTGTGTCTTGTTTCTGCCTCATATCCTTCTATGAAATCTTCCTTTGAGCTGTATCAGAACATTGCCATCTTTTCTCTATGACTTTAATTTTAGGTCTACATTCATTTTAGAATTTATTTTTATGAACTTTATTTTCATGCAGATACACTTTACCTAATAGCGGTAGTGTTTAATGATAATTAGCAATTATTTTGCAACTTAGTCTATCCAACAGACTTTTGTTGCTCAAGCAACAAATCTGCTAGATGCGCAGGGGTGTAGAGAGCTATAGGCTATTGTACTTCAGTAAAAAAAAATAAAGATGGACTTAAGACAATGCACGTTTTAATTGCTTGCTAGTAAATAAGTGTTCTTTAAAAAAAAAGGATGGATTTGTCTGACTAATTATTCAACAGCAGTCGACAAGGTTGTTCTGGCACCGAGGCCTATAAATGGTGTAATGTGTAAAATGGACAATGCACTAATCCTTTCCAACATTGTTACAATTTGATACAAATCTTTTCTTAATTTATTAGACTAATCAACACTGATCAGGCCTGGTCCTAGCAGACATGCCACTCTAGGCAAGATGTAAAAAAAATGCCGCCCTCCTATCCCCGCAAAATAGAATAGTAGACTAGGCTATAGTGTCGGCCCACAATGCACTTTTATGAATGCCCATGTGTTAGCCTACTGTTTGTAAAACAGTTAATCCCGGTCATTTCGTTACATTATTTTCTCTTAATGCACATATTACAGTCACTAACCATTCTCATTCTAGGAGTGTGAATGTTGTTTGCAGAGTTCACAACATTATGCACTTGTGAGAAACAAGTCATTTACTTCATATCATAATTTACATGATCCATGAACATGTCATTGCCCTGCTGGGGGAGGTTTACGGTGACCAGTGAGCTGAGATAAGGCGGGGCTTTACCAAGCATAGACTTAGAGGACCTGGAGCCAGTGGGTTTGGCGACGAATATGTAGTGAGGGCCAGCCAACAAGAGCATACAGGTCGCAGTGGTGGGTAGTATGTGGGGCTTCGGTGACAAAACGGATGGCACTGTGATAGCAAACTGGATGTAGTCGGAGTAGAGTGTTGGAGGCTATTTTATAAATGACATCGCCGAAGTCAAGGATCGGTAGGATAGTCAGTTTTACGAGGGTATGTTTGGCAGCATGAGTGAAGGAGGCTTTGTTGCGAAATAGGAAGCCGATTCTAGATTTAATTTTGGATTGGAGATGCTTATTGTGAGTCTGGAAGGAGAGTTTACAGTCTAGCCAGACACCTAGGTATTTGTAGTTGTCCACATATTCTAAGTCAGAACCGTCCAGAGTAGTGATGCTTGTCGGGCGGGCGGGAGGGTGAGGGCAGCGATCAGTTGAAGACCATGCATTTAGTTTTACTAGCGTTTCTAAGCAGTTGGAGGCCGCGGAAGGAGTGTTGTATGGCATTGAAGCTCATCTGGAGGTTTGTTAACAGTGTCCAAAGAAGGGCCAGATGTATACAGAATGGTGTCGTCTACATAGAGGTGGATCAAAGAATCACCAGCAGCAAGAGCGACATCACTAATATATACAGAGAAAAGAGTTGGCCCCGAGAATTGAACCCTGTGGCACCCCCATAGAGACTGCCAGAGGTCCGGACAACAGGCCCTCCGATTTGACACACTGAACTCTATCTGAGAAGTAGTTGGTGAACCAGGCGAGGCAGTCATTTGAGAAACCAAGGCTGTTGAGTCTGCCGATAAGAATGTTGTGATTGACAGAGTCGAAAGCCTTGGCCAGGTCGATGAAGACGGCTGCTCAGTATTGTCTTTTATCGATGGCGGTTATGATATCGTTTAGGACCTTGAGCGTGGCTGAGGTGCACCCATGACCAGCTCGGAAACCAGATTGTATAGTGGAGAAGGTACGGTGGGATTCAAAATGGTCGGTGATCTGTTTGTTAACTTGGCGTTCAAAGATTTCAGAAAAGGCAGGGCAAGATGGATATCGGTCTATAACAGTTTGTCCGCCTTTGAAGAGGGGGATGACCGCGGCAGCGTTCCATTCTTTGGGGATCTCAGACGATACGAAAGAGGTTGAATAGGTTTGTAATAGGGGTTGCAACAATTTCGGCGGATCATTTTAGAGGGTCCAGTTTGGCTAGCACAGCTGATTTGTGAACCAAGGGCTATATCTGTTCTTAATTCAAATTCTTTTGATGGGGAATGCTTATTTAGGATGGTGAGGAAGGCACTTAGAGCAACCAGGCATCCTCTACTGACTGGATGAGGTCAATATCCTTCCAGGATACCCGGGCCAGGTCGATTAGAAAGGCCTGCTCGCTGAAGTGTTTTAGGGAGCATTTGACACTGATGAGGGGTGGTAATTTGACCGCGGACCCATTACGCACGCAGGCAATGATCGTTGAGATCCTGGTTGAAGACAGCAGAGGTGTATTTAGAGGGCAAGTTGGTCAGGATGATATCTAAGAGGGTGCCCATGGTTACAGATTTAGGGTTGTAGCTGGTAGGTTCCTTGATAATTTGTGTGAGATTGAGGGCATCTAGTTTAGATTGTAGGACGGCCGGGGTGTTAAGCATGTCCTAGTTTAGGTCACCTAACAGTACAAACTCTGACGATAGATGGGGGGCAATCAATTCACATATGGTGTCCAGGGCAGAGCTGGGGCCTGAAGGGGGTCTATAACAATCTGCAACGGTGAGAGACTTGTTTCTGGAAAGGTGGATTTTTAAAAGTAGAAGCTCGAATTGTTTGGGCACAGACCTGGATAGTATGACAGAACTCTGCAGTAGATTGCAACTCCGCCCTCTTTGGCAGAGAGAGTATTGTAACAAACAGAGACTACTGTAACATCAAAAGGTTGGGGAAAAGAACAATCTTTATGTAATCCAACCAGTTGAAAGTGTCCGTTGGTACTTAAAGAATGTCAGATCAGTTGTCGTCAGACATTATTACTGATAAGATGACAAACTATCTTGGGAAGTCTACACATTCTAGTTATCAGATTCACATGGAATTGTTGTGCAATTTAAATATGAAACTATTTGGGAAAAGATTAAATGTAATTTTAGCTACTAAATGAGAGAATTGTTTTCATAAGTGAACTATGCTCACTCAGTGGCCCCGCCCAAGTGAACAGGCATTGGTTGTGAACTATGAAAGACGCCATTCTCTCCCCTACTACAAAAGCCCATTGACGAAAGTCAACCCCGTGTTCCCGATGACGTGAGGACTGCTGTCCATACGTTTAAAAAGGGCTAATATCAACTACAGAACTCAGCCAACCTCAACATGAGCTCTGGTTGCTAATGGTTGAATGACTACAACCTAAAGAAATTAACATTGTGTTCCCGATGACATGAGGACTGATGTCCAGACGTTTAGAAGGGCAAATTGCAACAGAGGTGACGATCACCGTGCTGGAAGGATGAATGTGACTATACCAGCCAGAATATAGCATGAGCCTATAGTATGGCAACTTGGTATGAACTTTGAACTCTTATTCACTAAAGAAGTGATACATCCTGATGTCGAGTTATCGTCAGCAGCAGCTATAAACGTGGGCTAGGAAAGGACGGACAATCTCTTAAGAAAGACAGGGTACTACCACAAGATATATTCTTCAAAAGGACAAGGGAGATCTGTTGGGCAACCCAGCCTTCCATCTACGGCCAATCTATCGAAGCGCAGCTCAAAGTAAATATTTCTTGCATTTTCCTTCTCCAAATGGGCGGTTATTTAGAATGCATAAAAGTCTGTATTTACGATAGCATTGCTTCATGAGGTCCGATAGAGACCCAATCCTTTTGTTCCTCAGTGTTTCCACGCTTTCATTCAAACCCAACCCCCTTTCTTTGTGTAACCAGCCGTCATATCGGTTCCGTCCACTAGGGACGTTTTCTTGTATGACAATTAGTAATCAATGTATGATCCATCTTGTGTAGATGTCATTCTGTGTGATTATTTAGGTATTTAGTAAATAAATAATTAAACCAAATGTTGTATTGCTGATTAAACTCGTTAGCTAGGGTTCGTGAAGATGAGACTGAATAAGGTCACGATTAATAATTGACTGCTATTGATATAAAAAAGTTTACCAGGTCTTTAAGAGTTTATTCGGAAGACAACAGCTCCATAAACATTATTCCGTGGTGCCCCGACTTCCTAGTTAATTACATCTACATAATTAGTTTAATCAGGTAATATTAGAGAATTTATTTTATGAAATAGCATGGCATATCATTTAATCCATAGTAAAGACACGCCACTTTTCTGCTTCATGCAAAATGTAGAAGTGCCCACCACACTGCAATTTTTTTTTTGTATCTTACCTAGATACCACTTACCATTAGAATGCATTGACGTCTTACCAAGACAAATTATTTTAGTGCACTGGCAGATCATTTTGCTTACTTTAACCTAAAAAAGGCTTGAAACAAGTCAAGAGAATCTTAAAACAATAGAAATTATCTTGATTTAGCTTACCCAGAAAATGCATCAACTCAAAACAAGTAAACTTAATTAGCTCAATACAAAAAAAGGTCTGCAGTGCATTTGGGGATGTCTGTGGATAGATTTGGGATGAGAACAGATGGGGGTCAACTCACCACCACTAATAACCTGGACTTGCCATTAAGTTCTCTCTTCACCTCACACAGTAAGTCAATGAAGTCCATTTTTCTTAACATCCATTCAACTAATAGTTCACTGATTCTCTATAGGCCTATTTGTCCATTCAGAAAGTTTCCTTAAGTAGCCTGTCTGGAATCCATCTCTTAATAAGAATCACAGGACCCTGTCTTTCAAAGATAATTAGTAAAAATCCAAATAACTTCAGATCTTCATTGTAAAGGGTTTAAACACTTTCCCATGCTTGTTCAATGAACCATAAACAATTAATGAACATGCACTTGTGGAACGGTCGTTAAGACACTAACAACTTACAGACTGTAGGCAATTAAGGTCACAGTTATGAAAACTTAGGACATTAAAGAGGCCTTTCTACTGACTCTGAAAAACGTGCCTTAGGCATGCTGCAAGGAGGCATGAGGACTGCAGATGTGGCCAGGGCAATAAATTGCCATATCCGTACTTTGAGACGCCTAAGACAGCGCTACAGGGAGACAGGACGGACAGCTGATCATCCTCGCAGTGGCAGACCACATGTAACACCTGCACAGGATCGGTACATCCGAACATCACACCTGCGGGACAGGTAAAGGATGGCAACAACAACTTCCCGAGTTACACCAGGAATGCACAATCCATCAGTGCTCAGACTGTCCGCAATAGGCTGAGAGAGGCTGGACTGTTGTAGGCACTAGGCCTGTTGTAGGCAGGTCCTCACCAGACATCACCGGCAACAACGTCGCCTATGGGCACAAACCCACCATCGCTGGACCAGACAGGACTGGCAAAAAGTGCTCTTCACTGACGTGTCGCAGTTTTGTCTCACCAGAGTGATGGTCGGATTTGCGTTTATCGTCAAAAGAATGAGCGTTACACCGAGGCCTGTACTGTGGAGCGGGATTGATTTGGAGGTGGAGGGTCCGTCATGGTCTGGGGCGGTGTGTCACAGCATCATCAGACTGCCTGCCGAGACGACAAGCTCAATCTGAATGCTGTGCGTTACAGGGAAGATATCCTCCTCCCTCATGTGATACCCTTCCTGCAGGAAGGGCCCATAGGCGACGTGACCCTACAGCATGACAATGCCACCAGCCATACTGCTTGTTCTGTGCACGATTTCCTGCAAGACAGGAATGTCAGTGTTCTGCCAAGGCCAGCGAAGATTCCGGATCTCAATCCCATTGAGCACGTCTGGGGCCTGTTGGATCGGAGGGTGAGGGCTAGGGCCATTCCCCCCAGAAATGTCCGGGAACTTGCAGGTGCCTTGGTGGAAGAGTGGGGTAACATCTCACAGCAAGAACTGGCAAATATGGTGCAGTCCATGAGGAAGAGATGCACTGCAGTACTTAAAAACCTCTTGACGCTAGGGGTCAGACATTTTTTTATTTTCTTAAAATATCATTCCCAAGGTAAATGGACATTTTCTCTGGCCCAGATCATAGAATATGCATATAATTTACAGATTAGGATAGAAAACACTCCAAAGTTTCCAAAACTGTCAAAATATTGTCTGTGAGTATAACAAAACGTTTTACGCAGACGAAAACCTGAGAAAATATAACCCGGAGATCTGCATGGAGCAATGGGCCAAAATACCAGCAACAGTGTGTGAAAACCTTGTGAAGACTTACAGAAAATGTTTGACCTCTCATTGCCAACAAAGGGTATATAACAAAGTATTGAGAAACTTTTGTTATTGACCAAATACTTATTTTCCACCATAATTTGCTAATAAATTCATTAAAAATCCTACAATGTGATTTTCTGGATTTTTTTCTCTCATTTTGTCTGTCATAGTTGAAGTGTACCTATGATGAAAATTACAGGCCTCATCTTTTTAAGTGGGAGAACTTGCACAATTGGTGGCTGACTAAATACTTTTTTGCCCCACTGTACATAAACAACACTGAATGGCTCAGAGTGGGAGTGAGAGGTTACGTGATTGACTGCTGGCACACGCCATTTGTATGAATAAATCACTAACACTATTTTGTGTGGTAATTATTGCTATAATTACTTTTTTTAATTCACGTTTTCAAGTAACGGTGATAAATCATGCATTCCGATTCTTGCATAGATTGTAATGGGCATATGTGTGTGTAAAATACTTTTTTGAAGGTTGTTCTCATTATGATGAGCTAAACTAATTCCAGCTGTGTGTGTGGAGTCATGTGTGTTGACATACAATGCATTCTGGGTTTCACGTAATCGTCTGTCGGACCAAAGATGCTATAACAAAATGAGGTGTGTAAGTCACACATTTTTTGAGAACTTCAGGAAGTGAATGGTGGGATATGAATAACGGCGCGCTGAAACTAATCGTTGGATTACTTTTCATTTCTAGAAAGTGTTCCTCAATTATTTTGTTCAATGGTTAGCTCACCCGTGATGTGATCAATTATAAATAGAAATTGCTATTAGCTAATACATATTGTAGTTTGTCAGCCGAGAATATTGCATCAATCTTTCCTCAGTTAGCGCTAGGACAAATGTAGCCTACATTTTTCCGGTTTGGATGATTGTGTTATGCTATAGATACTTCTGTGAATATCTGAACATTGCATCCAAAAATAAACTGCTCACATTCTGGACATAACTTTGTAAGGACTGTTTGGGTAAATAGTTTGTGAAAAAAAAGTGGCCAGCACAAATGCTGATTGTTGCGTCTTTCGAAACTTGCCGTTCTAAATAAGCGTTCTAAATCACACGGGTGTGATAGTACGCTTCAGGGACCACTGTAGAATAATCACACCTGTGAAAGGGTTAATGTTGTCAATAAGAAAATGCCATAGATCCTCTCCAACCTGGCATTTCTTAATTTATTGATTAAGTAATAACAATGAAATTCCATGATAATAACAAAGTGTAATGGCTTGTTTCAAATAGGTTTTATTAAGAAGCATATCCATGTAAATAAGTGTGCAAACAAAATTGTTACGTCGGTTACCGTGTACATTTGCCTGTCCAATTACCATAACCTCAAATTGCAAGACCGTCACAGCCCTACAATTGCTGAACATGGACAAAGTCAACAAACATTTTCTGGGAAGGGAGGTCTGAAGAGCTGGTTGACTTATCACATACTGTACTTACAGCTCACTCCCAGGTCCCCACCCAGCCATATCATGACTAGGGACACAGGCAAGAATTCCTTCCCTAGTCCGAGTGCACACTTAACTTCTTATGGCTGGAGGCAGTATTGAGTAGCTTGGATGAATAAGGTGCCCAGAGTAAACTGCCTGCTACTCAGGTCCAGAAGCTAAGATATGCATAGTATTAGTAGATTTGGATAGAAAACACTCACGTTTCTAAACCTGTTTGAATGATGTCTGTGGGTATAACAGAACTAATATGGCAGACAAAAACCTGAGAAAATCCAACCAGGAAGTGGGAAATCTGAGATTTGTAGGTTTGCCTATCCAATATACAGTGTCTATTGGGTCATATTGCACTTCCTAAGGCTTCCACTGGATGTCAACAGTCGTTAGAACCTTGTTTCAGGCTTCTACTGTGAAGGAGGGGGGAATAAGAGCTGTTTGAGTCAGGCAGAGTGCCATGAGCTCACTCAGGCGTACCCCTGTGAGAGGTAGCTGCGTTCCTTTTAGTTTCTAAAGACAAAGGAATTCTCCGGTTGAAACATTATTGAAGATTTGTTAAAAACATCCTAAAGATTGATTCTATACATTGTTTGACATGTTTCTACGAACTGTAATGGAATTTGACTTTTTGTCTGGCCTGCGCGTCATGAATTTGGATTTTTGAACTAAACGTGCAAACAAAAAGGAGGTATTTGGACATTTATCGACTTTATCGAACAAACATGTATTGTGGAACTGGGATTCCTGGGAATGCATTCTGATGAAGATCAAAGGTAAGTGAATATTTATAATGCTATTTCTGACTTCTGTTGACTCCACAACATGGCGGGTACCTGTATGGCTTGTTTTTGTGTCTGAGCGTCGTACTCAGATTATTGCATGGTGTGCTTTTTGCGTAAAGTTTGTTTGAAATCTGACACAGCGGTTGCATTAAGGAGAAGTTTATCTAAAGTTCCATGTATAATACTTGTATCTTTTATCAATGTTTATTATAGTATATTTCTGTTATAGAGTATTTCTGTAAATTGATGTGGCTCTCTGCAAAATCACCGGATGTTTTGGAGGCAAAACATTACTGAACATAACGCGCCAATGTAAATTAAGATTTTTGGATATAAATATGATCTTTATCGAACAAAACATACATGTATTGTGTAACATGAAGTCCTATGAGTGTCATCTGATGAAGATCAAAGGTTAGTGATTCATTTTATCTCTATTTCTGCTTTTTGTGACTCCTCTCTTTGGCTGGAAAAATGGCTGTGTTTTTCTGTGACTAGGTACTGACCTAACATAATCAGATGGTGTGCTTTCGTCGTAAAGCCTTTTTGAAATCGGACACAGTGGTGGGATTAACAAGTTTATCTTTAAAATGGTGTAAAATACTTGTATGTTTGACGAATTTTAAATTATGAGATCTCTGTTGTTTGAATTTGGCACCCTGTACTTTCACTGGCTGTTGTCATATCGATCCCGTTAACGGGATCTCAGTCATCTGACTCAGTCATCTCCCCCTCTGTCCAAACTTATACCTCAAGTCTGTAGCTGCCAGCATTAGTATCCATTTCTGTCATCCTTCAATATCTGTTTGGATACATCAGGATGTACATTAGCATCAAATAAAATGTATTTGACTCAGAAAGAAAAAAGATGCATCTATTGCTGCCGGTGAAATCATAGGACACATTTATCATCACAACATTAAACTTCTGGAGTCTATGGAGATTAACCACAATGCCTTTCATTATCAAACTACGGAAGGACTTGAAAGAGCAATAAACCACTAGAAATTGGATTTAAATATTCAATTCAGCAAAACATTTGACAAACTACATAATTCCTGCAACACACTGAATGGCAAATGAGTGAATTATTGATGTATACTCTTAGGAAAAAAGTGCTAAGTAGAACATATAGTCTACATCTGCTTGTCCCTATAGGAAAATCACATTTGGTGCTAGGTAGAAACCGCCTTGGCAAAGTGTTCTACCAAGAAAGAGAAATGTACAACAACATCAATCAATGTGTGTGTAAGGAGAAACAGATGGGCATGCTCCCTCTGATTGTCCTCTAAGATTGCACAGTACACCAGAGGAACAGACTGACCCTAGCCCACCGGCACATAGGCTATTGCATAATAGATACTGGGAATTGGGCAACACTGTTGCCCCGTTAAAAATGACTTCCGAAAAGGGCCAATCAGGCAGGATAAACACCACTTTGCCAAAGCACAGCCCCCACACCACTCAAGGGAAAACAGCAGATCACTAACTTACTACCATGAGACAAGATCAAGTATAGCCAGGAAATTCTCCCCCACGCACTAGCCCTAGGGTGCGCAAAACCAGACAGGAAGATTATGTCAGAGACTCAACCCGCATAAGGAAGTAAAGTATAGTGAACAAAGCCTGGCATGCAGTGATGCGCCCTTATAGGGGCGACATGGGAGTGTGTGAGCAGGCCAGTGACTCGGTCTCTGTAATTGGGTCAGGGGCAGAGAATCCCAGGAGAGAGTGGGGAGCCGGCCAGGCAGACCGCAAAGGTGGTTCCTCTTGCCAGTGCCTTGCCGTTCACCTTAGCACCCCTGAGCAACTCAATCATAGGACCTACTTAAGAGATGCGTCTTCAGTAAAGACTTAAAGGTTGAGGTTCGAGTCTGCTTCTCTCTCATGGATCAGCAGACCATTCCATAAAAGAAAAAGTCCAGCCTCCAGCTGTTTCCTTTGAAATTATAGGGACAATAAGGAGGCCTGCTTTTTGTGCGCGTAGCGTACGTGTAGGTACATTATGTAGGGAAAGACTAAATCAGAGATAAGTAGGAATAAGTTCATGCAATGCTTTGTAGGTTAACAGTAAAAATCTTAAATCATCTCTAGCAGGAAGCAAGTGTAGAGAGGCTAGCACAGGAGTAATATATATTTGTTGGGTTCTTGCAAGAAATGGGAGACTGGGGGCTGAGTGGAGGGTGACAAAGTGACTTCGGAAAGTATTCAGACCCCTTGACGTTTTACCAAATTACAGCCTTACACTAAAAAAAAATAATAATAATTTAAATCTATCCTCAGCAATCTACACACAATACCCAATAATGACAGTGAAAACAGGTTTAAAACATTTTTTTTAAATGTATTAAAACAGAAATACCTTATTTACATAAGTATTCAGACCCTTTGTTTTGAGACTCGAAATTGAGCTCAGGTACATCCTGTTTCCATTGATCATCCTTGAGATGTTTCTACAACTTTATTTTAGTCTACCTTTGATAAATTCAATTGATTGGTATTGCACACACCTGTCGTCTATATAAGGTCCCACTGTTGACAGTGCATTTCAGACCAAAAACCAAGCCATGAAGTCAAAGGAATTCTCTGTAGAGCTCTGAGACAGGATTGTGTCAAGGCACAGATCTGAGGAAGGGGACCAAAAAAAATCTGCAGCATTGAAGGTCCCCAAGAACACAGTGGCCTCCATCATTCTTATATGGAAGAAGTTTGAAACCACAAAGACTCTTCCTAGAGCTGGCCGCCTGGCCAAACTGAGCAATCGGGGGAGAAGGGCCTTGATCAGGGAGGTGACCAAGAACCCAATGGTCACTCTGTCAGAGTTCCTCTAGTTCCTCCAGAGTTCCTCTGTGGCGATGGGAGAACCTTTCAGAAGGACAACCATCTCTGCAGCGCTCCACCAATCAGGCCTTTATGGTAGAGCGGCAAGATGGAAGCCACTCCTCAGTAAATGGCACAAGACAGCCCACTTGGAGTTTGCCAAAAGGCACCTAAAGACTCACAGAACATGAAAAACAAGATTCTCTGGTCTGATGAAACCAAGATTGAACTCTTTGGCCTGAATGGCAGGCGTCACTTCTGGAAGAAACCTGGGACCCTCCCTTCGGTGAAGCATGGGTGGCAGCATCATGCTGTGGGGATGTTCTTCAGCAGCAGGAACTGGGAGACTAGTCAGGATTGAGGCAAAGAAACAGAGCAACGTATAGAGAGCTCCTTGATGAAAACCTGCTTCTCAGACTGGGGCGAAGGTTCACCTTCCAACAGGTCAACGACCCTAAGCACACAGCAAAGGAGTGTCTACGGGACAAGTCTCTGAATGTCCTTGAGTGGCCCAACCAGAGCCCGGACTTGAACCCGATCGAACTGGAAAGACCTGAAAATAGCTGTGCTACGACGCTCCCCATCCAACCTGAGAGAGATTGAGAGGATCTGCAGAGAAGAATGTGAGAAACTCCCCAAATACAGGTGTGCCAAGCATGTAGCGTCATACCCAAGACTCAAGGCTGTAATCGCAGCCAAAGGTACTTCAACGAGGTACTGAGTAAATGGTCTGAATACTTATGTAAATGTGATATTTCAGTTTTTTGTCATTATGGGGTATTGTGTGTACATTGATTAAATTGAGAGAGAAAAATATATTTTAGAATAAGGCTGTAACCTAACAAATGTGGGAAAAGTAAAGGGGTCTGAAGACTTTCCGAAGGCACTGTAGGTGTTGTCTGAAGAGATGTTTTGTGAGTCTGGATTTAAATACGCAAATGGAGTGATGAATGGTCCAGGAATTTCAAAGGACTGCAGCAGAGCTCAAGGCACTGCAGGTCCCCATTGGCCATGAGTCTGGTGTTGGGGGTGATAAGCCAGAGTCAGATGAGTAGTGTGAGTGACAGGGGATTTAGCTGTGAAGCATGTCAGAGAGGTAAGAAAGAGCCAGGAAATTGAGAGATTTGTAGGTGAGCATAGGAGTTGGAGTGGATGTAGGGAAGTTTCAGTTTCCATTGGTGTAAAATTAAGGATTCAAGGATAGAGAAACCAACGAGTGTGAATGCTATTAAACCTTTGAGACAATGTGCACAATAGTGAAAAGTAGCATAAAGTCCAACGGTCAACAGTCTTATTTTATACCATAACATCAGACCCAGAGGAGGGAGAACACCATATTTTGCCCTTCCCCTGCCAACCCATCAGAATGCATGCAAAAAGATTGAGCCTTAACAGTAACACCAAAACAATGTAGCTTTCAGGGTGAGCACTGAACAGAATTCTGAACACATTGAAGAGGGTTGACAGAGAGGCTATAGAGAGGAGTGTTTCAGTAGTACAGGTAAGAGGTGACAATCTCACAAACTGTTCCAACACAACACTTGAGAATGGACAAAACCTGGTGGTTCAACTTTGCAGAGAAGAAAATCTTATTGGTGCGTGGATCTGAGGGAGTCAGAGACTTGGGTGCTTTATGGGAAAACCAATGGCTGTGCGATGTGTGCCCTTACCCTGTAAACAATACAAAGTTGTTTAAAGGTGCCTATGTCATGTAATCAAGTAGCTATTGAATTGTAAGTGCTGTATTTATTAAAAAACATTTTTTTATGTAGGAATCATTTTATGAGAAAACTAAGGGGTGTGCAACATGCCTTTCTATATAACGAATAATGGACAGTTGACATTAGGTTACTAAGTCACATGCTTGAAGAGTTATTGAAATGTTACATTTTCAAATATTGATATATGCGCTTAAATGGGGAAACCAAAGGGTTCGCAATGTGTCCCTACCCTGTGAACATTCCAACGTTGGTTTGTGTTGTCTAGGTCACATGGTCAAAGAGCTATTGAATGTTAAGTGATTTTGTATAAATAAAAATGTAGGAATATTTGAGAAAACTAAAAGGTTGTGCAACTTGCCTCTATGTAAGGAAAAAGGGACTGTTTAAAATGAGGTTGCTAAGTTACATGGTGTAACAGCTATTGAAAATGTAATATTGTCATAATGCACTTTATTAACGGTCCCTAACTAGTTGCATTGACAGTGCTCGAGGCTGCCTTACAAGGTTGCTGTGTGAGATTATGAAACTCAGATCGGAATCGGGAAAATAAGACCTGTGCAATGTTGTACACCTTTATTCCTTCATAAAGAGCCAACCCGGAGGTATGTAGCTCAAACCGTTCGCCAGCTATTGAAGTTTGAAGGTCCGAATATCGAATCAAACCAACATTTACCACTGAGATTTGCCTCCTTCGCTCGGTCGACCACCACATTAGACCAATGTAGCAAAAAAAGGCTAGCTGGACAGCGGCATGTGTCGCCCTATTATTTTAATGCATTTCAACTTCTAATCATCAACAAGCAGCAAAAGAGCCGAATTTTGTTACAAAGTAGCTATTCTACCCGTGTAACTTGGCACATGTTACAAACACTCCCTGAAATTGTTAATATCCCAGTTCTAAGGCGAAATATTATTTTTAATTTAACCTTTATTGAACTACGCAAGTCAGTTAAAAGAACAAATTCTTACTTTACAATAACGTCCTACCCCGGCCAAACACTCCCCTAACCCGGACGACGCTGGGCCAAATTGTACGCCGCCCTATGGGACTCCCGATAACGGCCAGTTGTGATACAGGCTGGGGTCGAACCAGGGTGTGAAGTGTTTGCCGACTATGGAGGAAAGTTCGAAGAGTTGGGAAAAAGTGGAGATTTCTTACCGCTCCCAAGCCCCAACAGCCTGCAAATGTCCCGTGTGAACCGCATGACTGCGACTATCCAGCATTATCGTCTCAAATACCCGTTAATAAAACCAAACACATTATTACAAAGTAAACACGATTAGAACATGGGAACAATCGCTGTCTGCGGGAATCTGGGAGGTTTTGTCAGGGCTTCCTTCTTCTTTAAATATGAATTGGCGGATCGCAACCAAATGAAAGGTGCCTACACCGCCACCTACTGTACTGGAGTGTGAGGCCAGTATTTCTCTTATCTAGCCCTGTGTTTCTGCCTACTGTTCTGGAATTCATTACACTTTGTGACAAAGAGAGGACAGATTTTTTTTAAATAAAAAGCCCTACCAACTAAATGTGTCAGCCTGCTGGCACCTAGCTCAACTCAGGCTAACGTTAGCTGAACCGAAGGAGTATGCTCCCATACTCCCTTAAAAGACCTTTGCTTAAAAACAAGAGATGCTATAGCCAGTATACACTTCCTCAAAATTGTCAGAATTAATCTAAGATAACACAAGAAATCGGTCATTCATTTTGACGTTTTTGCTTAAGAGAGCTTAGTCGCACAATTTTACATCTAAATAAGATGTTTGGTGCGGTATTTTTCAATGAAAAAATTAGCATGAAAACTTTGTCTCGTTGAATGACAACAAAGACTTTATTGAAGAATCCCTAGTGTTGACCAATCACTTTGGCATGCCTCAAGAAAAAATGTTGTCTGCCTGAACAGCCGAAAAAAACCTTCACCGAAGTCCAAAACTAAAAAAAGTCACAAAATGTTGTCATAATATAAGCACGAACTCTACCGAACTGTTTCAGCTGGGAAACATGCAGAGGCCTTAACTCTACACCCATTAAAACCTCACCACTATTGCACTACTTGGCCCTATCAGATCCTACACCAGGCCGGCAGCCTGGGAAGACGGGACGCTATCATTCAACACAGCTTGTAACTCCTCTGCAATAAAATCTTGTACACCGAAGTACTTCTCTGCAGCTGCCACCAACACATATATTTTCTGTTAATTACGTTCAATTTCTGCGGAACAGTTGATAACCATGTCTTTGAACGCTAAGAAGCCAACCTTACTGAAACACGTTATTCCTATCACTCTCTATTGGCCTCTGCCTACTCACATGGAGCCTCTTAGGATCCCTCGCCCTGGACCTCTTTTCCTCTACTATTCTTCATTGCTCAACCTGCCTTTCTCTCACCGAACACTTCTGATTTCAAGCACCATGGGTACCCCTACAGTTAACACACACAGCTTTTTCCACCGACAATACACATTCCTTTGTTTCATGCCCTCCTGCACACTTCTCACATCTAGGAATCTCCCTTCTACACACGGATACGACATGACCAAATGCTTGGCACCTAAAACACCTAATTGGTTCGGAACAAAAGTCACCGATCGAAGCGCGTGGTGAACTCTGGATGGAAAACACACAAAAAATCAGCACGAGTCCACTTCGAGGTACTTTCACCAATTCAACAGTCTCTAACCTCTTCTCCACCCAGCCGGACACCACATATGGATCAGTCAGAAGGCAACGATCCATTCTTTCCAAAAATCTCACTCCCACTGGGCCAGAATCATCCTTGTCATCGGCGTTCTAGACCACACCTGCCACTGCAGGTAATTCATCCTCACTCTTGTCAGGTTGTCAGGTTCATCCTCACTCTTGTCAGGCACTCTTGTCAATTTCTGAGATACCGGAGTAGTCGGGGCTTCCTAGGCATCGGCATATTGTCGTTGGTGGTACCACACAATGCCAACTAGTGATGAGTTGTTCGCAAATGAATGGCTCTTTTTGAATTGATCTTTTTGGTGAACGTCGGGAACCGAATTGGAGAAAAGAGATGTTCATTTCGCTCCCTGATTTGCATACTGGTACTACTGCTTTTGAGCTGCAGATAAGTTACAAAATAATTCTCTAAAGAGGGTGAATCCTCAGATACAATAAATAGTGGGGAGAGAGAGTCAATCTGGTCCACGTAAATTTTTTCTGTGTGTTTTTGCAGGCCATGTTTTTGCAGGCCATATAATAATGTAATGAAACAGGCAGGGAGCAGGTCTCGAACCCTCGACCTTCGAGCCCGAGGTCCGGCGCGCTATCGACTGTGCCGCAAAAGCATGCTCAAGCGGCAGAGTCGATTTCCGCGCTTATAAATCCAGGGTCTTTACAATAATTTGGACAGGTAGAAATGTATTTGAATGTGTATTTCCCAATCTGACATAATGGTAGCCTACCTCTTGGGCTTTGAGATTTGCAATATTCTTCATGGTTTCTAGGTCGGTTTTTAAGCATGTTTATTGTTTACAGAAGTTTTTCACATAGAAATAGAATCTAGAAGCAGGAAGAGTACCTTCAATCTGTGCTGTAATTTTTTTTTGGTTAACTCAACTGACATTAGGCTAGCCTGGGTACCAGTAGCCTGGATACCAAACACCAGTCTCAACGTCAACAGTGAAGAGGCAACTCCGGGATGCTGGCCTTCTAGGCAGAGTTGCAAAGAAAAAGCCACATCTCAGACTGGACAATAAAAAGAAAAGATTAAGATGGGAAACAGGGGAATCACATGACCCTTGAATGAGATGGCCGCATGAACTAAGAGCTCCGCACAAGTAGTTTCCAATTCTTAATCTTACCTCCACTTCAAGTTAAAACTCCTTTAGCTTTAGTCAAAAAGTCATGGCAGCTACAAAAGGCGACATTTTTACCTGAACTCGAGAATTAGCGGTGGAAAAAGCCTCCAAGAAGCAGCTAGCTTCAGAAAAAGCTAGCGCTATTAGCCAGGATCAAGAGGACCCCTCCCCCGAGGCCCAACCTAACACTCTGTCAAAGACATCCTTTCTGAGCTGATCCCAACATCAAATTAGATGCCATTAATTCTCAGCTCAGTGTGATAGGGGGCAAGGTGACAACCCTGGAAAATGCTTTGCCAGACATCAACAACAAGATAACCATCAACGCGGGGCGCCTGGAAGTAGGCAGAGGGGCGAATCCTATCCATGGAAAACTCACTGACAGACGTCATGGAAACAATAGCATATGCTAAAAAGAAAATAGAGCATCTGACAGGCAGCGAAAATCAACACCATTACAGTGGGAAACGCCAAACTCACTTTACACCAGGACCTGTCAGCTGGAATATGTTGAAAGCGCCGAGAGTTTGACGAGGTGAAGAAATACTCCATTGACCAAGGCATCTTTAGGGGATTCAAATACCCAAACGAGCTCAGGATTCTTCACCAAGGATCCCTGCGACACTTCAAAACTCCTGAAGAGGCAAAACGTTTTTTGAAGGACAATCCTGGTCCCTGAGAAATGGACCAATGACTAAAAGCGATTACTGTTATTACTAAAGAAGGTAAGACAACATATAGCCGCCATCCAAAGACCCACCCGCCCCGCTAAATGCCATTATAGCTGTATAATTTATATTTATTTTCTTTTAGCTGAGAGGGATAGGCTCTGTAGCCTAACCTAGGCCTACTAACGTTTCAGCCTACTTTTAAATCCCTTTTTTTATTATTATTATTATTATTTGTAGTTATCATTTTCACATAGGCCTCCACCATTTATAGGCTGTCGATTACGACACACTTACAGACCTAACGAGAAGCTCAATATGTCAATGTTATGCCTATGGCCTTATCCTCTTGGCAATAGGGGGTGCTATTTGCACTTTGTAATAATTTCGTTCCCAAATTAAACTGCCTCGTACTCAATTCTTGCTCGTACAATATGCATATTATTATTACTATTGGATAGAAAACACTCTCTAGTTTCTAAAACCGTTTGAATTATTTCTCTGAGTGAAACAGAACTCATTCTGCAGCACATTTCCTGTCAGGAAGTGAGATTTCTGAAATCGAGGTCCCTGTTCTAGGGTCAGTTTATAAGTCCCCATGTAAGCTATGGGGCTACATGCACTGCATACGCCTTCCTCTAGATGTCAGTAAGCGGTGAGAATTTGAATGGAGTGGATTGCACCATCTGGGGCGCTATAAAAGCTCATGGAACGGAAGTACCGTTCTTTTCAACGGGGCGCCTGGCGCAAGAGGGACATCACAATGGCGTCCTGAAAAGCTTTCGTTTTAGCAGTTCTATATCTCCGGTCATGTTTTTATTCGTTATAGGTGTTAAAGACATCATAAGGTAGTTAATTTAAACCGACTTATAGCAGTTTATATCAGTTTATTGCGATTTTCTGGGATTTCTTTGTGACGCGCTATCAGGAGTTGGACACCTTTCCGGCACATAGCTAGCGTTAGCTGCTATTTCTACAGGAGAAGGGGACATCTTTCAACCAAAAGACGATTGTTCTGGAGAAAGGACACCTTGCCCAAGATTCTGATGGAAGCTCAGCAAATAGTAAGCAGTCTTTATGCTGTTAATTCATATTTATGTCGACAAATGTCATAATAATTCCGCCATGAATTTCGGTGCGGTCTCGCTTTAGCGCACGCTGTATTGCGCAGTAACGTTAATTTTAAAAATCTAACACAGCGGTTGCATTAAGAACTAATGTATCTTTCATTTGCTGTCCAACATGTATTTTTTTAGTCAAGTTTATGATTACTTATCGATTAGAATAGGTGCCTCTCCAAGATGGCGCCGGACAGATTGCTTGAAGTTTTGGCCACTAATCACATTGTATAACCACGATTTGTGCCGCTAAATATGCACATTTTCGAACAAACCCTATATGCATTGTGTAATATGATGTTACAGGACTGTCATCTGATGAAGAATATCAAGGTTAGTCAAAAATTATATATCTTTTGCCTGTTTGTTACGATCGCTAACCTTTGCTGCTGGTAAATGGTGTTGTGTTTCTGGCTATTGTGGTAAGCTAATATAATGCTATATTGTGTTTTCGCTGTAAAACACTTAGAAAATCTGAAATATTGGCTAGATTCACAAGATCTGTGTCTTTCATTTGCTGTATGCTGTGTATTTTTAAGAAATGTTTTATGATGAGTAATTAGGTAATACACGATGGTCTCTGTAGTTATTCTAGTTGCTTTGGTGAGAGTTGTGATGGTGGCTGCAATGGTAAACTATGATTTATACCTGAAATATGCACATTTTTCTAACAAAACATATGCTATACAATAAATATGTTATCAGACTGTCATCTGATGAAGTTGTTTCTTGGTTAGTGGCTATTTATATCTTTATTTGGTCGAATTTGTGATAGCTACGGATGCAGTAAAAAAATGGTGGAGTAAAAAAAGTGGTGTCTTTTGCTAACGTGGTTAGCTAATAGATTTACATATTGTGTCTTCCCTGTAAAACATTTTAAAAATCAGAAATGATGGCTGGATTCACAAGATGTGTATCTTTCATCTGGTGTCTTGGACTTGTGATTTAATGATATTTAGATGCTAGTATTTACTTGTGACGCTATGCTAGGCTATGCTAGTCAGCTTTTTTACTGATGGGGGTGCTCCCGGATCCGGGTTTGGGAGGAACTAGAAGTTATCCTTTTGATATTACGTTTTAATAAAAACGAAAAATCCCTCTTAAGGACTTGCCCCAAAATGTCTGTTTTATTTGGTCCAAACGATTAGCCTTATGTCCTTTGGGGGAGGAATATGTAGGCTGGGCTATTGATTTTACATTCTCCCTCTTTTTTAATGTGGTCTGGACGGGGGCTGTGTTATCACTTACTCAATGCGGGGCAGAGAGGATGAGGCATTTCTTTGGTGGGGAGGGGGAGACGTTGTGCGTTGCTAACTGTTCCCGGTTTTTAGTTATTTTCGGAACACAGAATTGAGACTGAGCGTGGGGGTAATAAATCCAACGGGATATGTCGAGTTGTTTGGGAACTCGGCTGGGGTGTTCAGAGATTGTTATTTTATGTACACCATTTATTTTTATTTTATGTGTTTGCAGCTGTAACTATTATCCACCTTTACCTAGAGATGACTTGCACTATAGTTCGATTACTGTTTGATGACGTTGACTAGTACCTTAAATCTATTGACATGGAACTGCTATGGTCTAGGTCATGCAATAAAACGGAAAAAGATACTATGTGCTCTAAAAAATGAAAAAGCAGACATTGCGCTATTACAAGAGACACCTCTGTGAGCCCAACATGCCAAACTCCGCAGAGCTTGGGTGGGACAGGTGTATTTCTCATCTTTCAAATCAAACAGTGGAGGTACAGCCATACTTATCCATAAGAATGTTCCATTCATAATTGACAAAAACATATCTGATCCGGAGGGGAGATTTATTTTGATAACTGGATCACTGTATGGGCAACCAATTACTATCTTAAACATATATGCCCCTAACACAGATACTCCTGCTTTCATGTCAAAAATGATAACCCTGTTCAATGAGCATTGGGTTTCTTTTGGAGTGCTGGCTGGAGATTTTAATTGTACCCTTAACCCAACCCTAGACACAGCATCTCAAGTCCCCTCCACAAATCCTAGATCTGCAAAGATGTTGAACTCTCTTACTAAAGAGAAGAGACTGATAGATATCTGGAGAGAGACTTATAGCTCATCTATGGACTGTACTCTAATGTCCATAACACCTACTCCCGTATAGATTACATTTTTATCCCAAAGATTTTCATAAATTCAGCCACGTGTACAATCGGACCCATAGCACTTTCAGATCACGCCTTTGTCCACCTCTGCTTTGACCTTTGCAAAAACATTCCGAGGTCAAAGAGCTGGAAATTCAACACCTCCATGTTATCAAACGAAGCGTTCCATACATTGGTAACTACATGGATAGACAACTACACACAAGACAACAAAGACTCTCCTGTTTCTCTGGCCACAATGTGGGACGCTGCCAAAGCCACACTAAGAGGTCATCTAATTGCATATGCTTCCTCTAAGAAAAAAGCAATGGAAGCACACAGGCTAGATCTTGAGAGGGAGCTGGAACGCTGTGAAAAAGTACATAAACAATCCCCAGACAGCACCTCCTGGAGTCAACTTAAAGCAGCCAAAGCCAAACTGAACTTGGACTATACTCGGGAGATTAAAAAAAAAGTTTTCTTTACTAAACAGAAATACCATGAGTATAGCAATAGGCCTAGTAGATTGCTTGCTTACCAATTAAAAAAAGAGCAGTCAGAGCGTACAATCATGGCTATCCGAACAGCAGAGGACGAGGTCACATATGACCCAAATAAGATAAATTTAACTTTTCATGATTTTTACTGCAAACTATATACTTCTGAGAGAAAACATACGGAGGCAGAACTCCATTCCTTCCTAGAGGGAATCTCGCTACCTAAACTATCAGAGACCGACCAAGAAGATCTCAACTCTCCCTTCACTCCTGAGGAAGTCCTGGAGACAATTACCTCCATGCCACCTAATAAGTCCCCAGGCCCAGATGGATTCCCCAGAGAGTGCTACAAAGCTTTTTGTCTCCAGCTTAGCCCTATTTTCATGCCAATGCTGGATGATTTTTGCAAAAACTGAGTTCTCCCAGACTATCCACACAGCTCGCATTACAGTGTTGCTCAAAATAGACAAGGACCCTCTATCCTGCTCGTCCTTCCAACCCATAAGCTGGTTGGATTTCAACTACAAAATAATTACCAAATTGCTCGCCAAAAGACTAAACATTCTTCTTCCCAAAATAATAAAAGCGGACCAAACTGGATTTATTAGAGACAAGTACTCTTCTGATAACATTCGCCGTCTTTTTGATATTATTGATCAAGTAAACGCACAGAAGACCCCTGTCCTGCTGGCTTCACTGGATGCTGAGAAGGCGTTCGACAGGATGGAGTGGAGCTTTCTGTTCTCAGTCTTAGACAAGTTCGATATGGGCCCAAACTTTATTAAATTAATTAAGTCCCTATACTCTCATCCAAATGCCATGGTGACTACTAACGGACTGAACTCTGACAGATTCCCTTTGGGATGGGGCACAAGACAAGAGTGCTCGCTGTCCCCCCTGCTCTACTTGTTGGGTGCGGAGCCTCTGGCAGAGTTGATAAGGAGCAATCCAAGTATTATGGATGTTTCTGCAGGCGGCCTGCAGCACAAGATTTTGCTCTACACGGATGATGTCTTGCTCTACATATCCAACCCTGAGAAATCCCTCCCATTTTAGACACAATTGCTCAGTATGGCAAGTTTTCAGGATATAAGATACATTTTAACAAATCCACTGTTTGCCCTCTCAATCTTACACTCACCAGCTCTATGAAGACACTCTGTCCGTTCCAATGGAAGACACAGGGGTTTCAATAGCTTGGGATCTTCATAACACCAGATCTGAATAGCCTTTTGAAGGAAAATTATCTTCCACTCATGGATCGAATCAAGAACGATCTCCAAACCTGGATCTCCCTCCCAATTAGCTTAGTCGGAAGAATTCATGTCATCCGTATGAACATCCTCCCTAGATTGAACTATTTATTTCAGATGCTCCCATGCTATCTCCCAGTTTCCTTTTTCAAAACAACTAACCAAAGCATCACCAAATTTATATGGGCAATAAAAAACCTAGGATCAAGTTCTCCACTCTATCGAAACCTGAATTTAAGGGTGGTCTTGCCCTTCCCTCCCTTCAATTGTACTACTGGTCTGCCCAAATCCGCAACATGCGAACATGGATCACAAACAGACAAGACTCAACGTGGATTCAGATAGAAGCCCAATCCTGTGGTTTATTGCCCCTAAGCTCAATTATATTCATTAATAACTTTAGTGAAGTGGGCAACATAGCCAAAACCTTTGGGATTTACAGCACCCTACTAGTGTGGAGGGCCTGTAAGAAATACCTGGGCATTTTCTCCCAAATATGTTCTCACTCGCCTATAGTATGCAACCCAGACATGCCAAAAGCCCTGAGTGATGCCAACTTTAATCTTTGGCATACTTTAGGGATCAGGACCTTTTCAGACCTATTTCATCAGAAAACCACTGCACTGAAATCATTTCAAGAGCTCTGCAGTGAATTCAATGTGCCAAAATCCATTTTTTTTTTTTAAATATATCTTCAAATTAGACATGTCATTTACTTCCAAGAGGAAGCGGGGTTTGCGACAGGGTATACTGCTCCTCTACTAATGTAAAAATGAAATGAATCTAATTACACATTTTTGTACAAATTTGATTACACTCCAATGAGACTCCATAGAATGAAAACAGATATTTCTCCTAACTGTAAAAGATGTACCTCTGAAAGTGGAACCTATATGCATGTATTTTGGAGCTGTAGAGAGATTGCCAGATTTTGGCAATCTATACATACTGCTGCACAGAAAATACTAGATGTACAGTTTGATATGACCCCGTGTATCTATCTTCTTAATGCCCAGCATTACTTTGTTCTTGATCCTGACAGAGGAAATGTGTTTATGACTATCACATACTTTGCTAAGAAATGTATTCTTCTATTGTGGGCTTCTAATACTTCTCCTACATTTAAAATGTGGATTGACCAGATTGTTGACTTTCTCCCTCTTGAAAAGCTCACTTTTTCTCTCACTCCGCAAGAGACTGCCTATATTTCAAATAGGACAGAGTGAATGGGGTGATTAGGGAAATGAGCAGATACATGTTGTGTAAGGTGCTGTAAAAACGAATTATTTGCTCGTCGTCTCAGCTAAGGCTGGAAATAGCTAATAAGAACCTTGATAGTGCTGCTGCAAGTTTATTTTTATATATATATATTTTTTATATAATAATTTGTTTGTTTTTTGTGTGTTTTTTTTTTTAAGTCTGTCACATCTGTGAATGTGGAATGTGTTTTGTTGGTTGATTGAAAAACAAGAAAACTTAATAAAACTTTTAAAATGAAAAAAAGATGGGAAACAGAACAGACACTGGACAGAGGAACTTTGCCTAGAGGCCGGCATCCCGGAGTCGCCTCTTAGCTGTTGATGTTGAGACTGGTGTTTTGCGGGTACTATTTAATGAAGCTGCCAGTTGAGGACTTGTGAGGCGTCTGTTTCTCAAACTCGACACTCTAATGTAGTTGTCCTCTTGCTCAGTTGTGCACTGGGGCCTCCCACTCTTTCTATTCTGGTTAGAGACAGTTTGCGATGTTCTGTGAAGGGAGTAGTACACAGCATTGTACGGGATCTTCAGTTTATTAGCAATTTCTTGCATGGAATAGCCTTCATTTCTCAGAACAAGAATAGACTGACAAGTTTCAGAAGAAAGGTCTTTGTTTCTGGCCATTTTGAGGGTGTAATCGAACTCACAAATGCTGATGCTCCAGATACTCAACTAGTCTAAAGAAGGCCAGTTTTATTGCTTTTTTAATCAGGACAACAGTTTTCAGTTGTTTGCAAATGGGTTTTCTAATGATCAATTAGCCTTTTAAAATGATAAACTTGGATTAGCTAACACAACGTGCCATTGGAACACAGGAGTGATGGTTGCTGATAATGGGCCTCTGTACGCCTATGTAGATATTCCATAAAAAAATCTGCCATTTCCAGCTACAATAGTAATTTACAACATTAACAATGTCTACACTGTATTTCTGATCAATTTGATGTTATTTTAATGGACAAAAAATGTGCTTTCCTTTCAAAAACAATGACATTTCTAAGTGACCCCAACTTTTGAACGGTGATGTATGTACATTTTAACTCTATTTATTCCTAATTTCTTTCTAAGTTTTCTTGAAAGAACAATCAGAGATTATAGATTGTAGTTTCCCAGTAGTCATTACCAGTTGGAGGGGTGTTCAAGGGGATTTTTCCCAGTCCTGTGCAGGTATTTACAAATTGACAAAATGTTATGAACGCAGCATAATTCTTCATTTAATATTTAGCCTATGCTACTACCAACCCCTTACAGTTACACCCTAATTTACATGGACTGTTGGGGGATTCCCAAACCTAGCTTAATGCCTGAAAAGCAGCCTTAAACTCAAGATGTTGAAGAATTGCTCTTGTAGGCTCAACATAAAGCAACTATAGCCATATGTTAATGTAAATGCATTCAATTACCATAATTATTAAGTGCTTGGTGATTCATAACACACATAGGCCTGCTGTAATAACCTATAGACGGGTGTTTAGAAACAACATTGAGTGACAGAGATTCCTCACAGATGTCGTATGAAATGACTATGTAATTCTATGGATTCCTACTTGTTGCATGATATATCATCATTAAATAGATAGGATGGAAACAATTCTGTCGATCTGAAAACACGGTTTTAATTTGGACCAGAATATTCAATTGAGACAGAATGACACAGGCAGAGAGACAAAGAGATAGCTGCACATCTGCATGCCATTTCAGCTAGATTAATTTGGTGCAAAGTTCATAAAATGTTTAAACAATAGAAATCGATTTTTAAGATTCCTCTGGTAAGTTTTATTCACAAAACACACATATACATTTCAATGTTTAATGCAATCAAAACAGTAATTGATGTCATACTATTATCATACTAGTATCCCTTTACACTTGTGTGTATAAGGTAGTAGTTGTGGAATTGTTAGGTTAGATTACTTGTTGGTTATTACTGCATTGTCGGAACTAGAAGCACAAGCATTTCGCTACACTCGCATTAACATCTGCTAACCATGTGTATGTGACAAATAAAATTTGATTTGATTTGATTTGATTACTTCTGTTTTGTTTACCTCTTTGATATGTTTTTTTTTTTTTGCAGAAGATGAATTGTGTGTTTGTCACGTAGAGCAGTTTAAACCAATTCCAGTACCCCCAATTGTAGCCCTGGATAAAGCACCCTTATCAATTTGTCAACTTATCAGCAAGCCCTCTATGAGTTGATCAGGTGTGTTTCTCCGAGGCTACAACACAAATGTGTGCTGTTGGGGGTACAGGAGGACTGGAGTTGGGAAACACTGATGTGGAGTGCACATTCTTTTCTGCAATTAGGCTGAGAGCTTTTGAGTTTGAGCTTTTGTTAAGTCATTCATGTTCTATTCCAGAATTCAACTCCTTATAGTGTTCTATTCTACAAGTCTAGTATGCTTAAGGTTTGAATTAGCTTCCCTTTGGGATGTCATCAGTTGAATGTTCAATAAAAGACGTGTCATGGTGTCACAGTACCATACAAGTGGATGGAGATCTGTACTTCTTCATTGAGAGTTGAGGTCTGTGAATCTGAGATCGTTCCTCTAGAAACAGAGCGTTCATTTTAGCTAACCAAGGGCACCGGGTGGGAAGAGTTTGCACATTGGAAATCATTTCATTATTCCTAAAGTTAAAAACTGCCCAAACGGTGCACAGGGCTATGAAGCACCTACAACTGGGAGGGCAGTGTTAAGGTATTGGCATGGACGTCCAAATCTCCCGCCCTTCATCCCGTCAGAGCGGGTTAAGGTTTCAGCCACGTTTCAGGTCGGCCATGGCAGCCAGAGCAGCATTCCACCCTGGAGACCCCATCACTCCACCACCTTAGGAGAAACACACACACTAATACATTGGCATTTTAGTCATTTAGCAGACGCTCTTATCCAGAGCGACTTACAGTAGAGTGCATTTTCTTTTTTTTCGTACTGGTCCACATGCAAGAGTGAATGCACACGCACACGCACACACACACAGATATAGGATCTTAATTTAATCACTGTTTGTTTGCTGAGAATTTGCAAACTTGTACTGTATTTGAGTTTTAAAAAGGCTTCCAAAGTTTTTAATTTCCATTTTGACATTTCAGCCATGATTTGCCCAACGAAAAATGTATCAACCCCTACAAAAATATCCATGAATTATAATCCACATAATAATTCACAGTTCCTGTTGCTGCAGGATTATTTTCCCACTGTAGCAAACTGGCTCAAATGAAGATCCTACATCGGTACACACACACACAAGGATGACTAGGAGCTGGCATCGGATAGAATTCCAATAAACCATTTACGACCAATCACAAACCTGGATGGGAGCCACTGCCACAAAGATAAAGCCCTTTGATTGGTGAACGGTAGTCTGAAAGGGAGGGTAGAGGTCGAGCGAGGTAGAGCTGATCCAATGACATTGCTCCGTGGAAGATATTCTGTGAAGGATAAAATACCACACTACATAAATCTAAGTCCAATTTGCCCTCTTCTCCCTGAAGTGCGCTCTCGTTCAATTCCCCGCAATGATCTAAAAGCTTTGGATTGGTGTGAGCATGGGCTAGGGGGTGTTTCCACCCTCTTAGCCATCAAAGTAGAATAGTAAGGGTAAGGTTTAGGGCATAACTTTGCTAACCCCACTTCTCATTTAGGCATGACTAAGAAGACAGGGGCTTTGACTCACTCATCATGTCTCTATGGTCATTCGAGAGAATGGGAAGAACAGGACTGAGTGAAATAAGGAGAAATGGAATTGAGTCCGTGAATGAGAACATAGTCAAGCTGGTAATACTCTTGGGACTTACTAACTGCACTAGTCTTAGACTTAAGTCTTTAAACTGCACTTTCAGAGTCCATTCATCGGCTTTGTGAAAGCAGCAGTGTAAAAGTGCACAGTAGTTTAAGCATGCAAAATGAGCCATGAACCAGAAACACTTACACAAATACCGCAGACCCAAGTGGTTGAACTACTTTGAATATCAGATATGAACTTTGATTCTGACGGACAGTATCATGGTAACTGTTGGCGTAACCATAAACCGTTCAATGCCGTTTGTTAGCACACATACACACTCTCTCTGACGAAAGGAAAGCAGGAAGAAGAGAGACGCTCCTATATAAATCACTTCCTGGTTCAGAGCCTGTGGTTTGGTGGTGTGCATAGAAGCACAAGCATTTCGATAAATACATGCTACTTTCCAGTGGAACACTATCTAATCTACTACTAGCTATTAGAAAATTGACTTGAAATATTGAAATGTACGTACATTGTGGCTGTGAACCGTCACACACACTGCACACACAGACATTTTCACACACACAAGCACACACACATACCCCTCCAGTTAGGCCAAATATCCTCTCCAGGTCGGGGGGAGTCAGGACATCTTTGCCAACAATGGAGGATTTGAACCCAGGGGCATACTGCTCAATCCAGCTAAATACTACACAGATACACAGGCACACGGAGACCTAGTCAGTTTCATATAAGTTCAATAATGCCTGTGATGAGCAGTAGAATGTTATACAAAATCTTCTGAGGATGACAACTTTCTGCGTGGGTGACAATATTTCTGTTACTAGCATCAGTGACAACTGCTCTAAGAGTGTTTCCACGTGTGTGTGTGTGTGTGTGTGTGTGCGTGTGTGTGTGCGTGTGCGTTCTAACCTGAGTCTGCAAAGGCCTCTCTGTCCTGGTCTGTCCACGCTCTCCCTCCCAACAGACTATATGGCGTAAACTGGGTGAACAGTAACACCACATGACTACCAGGGGGAGCCAGAGTTGGGTCCAACACCGATGGAATGGTCATCTCGATCATGGGCCTGTAGGGGAGAGAAAAGGAAGAATGTGAGTGTGTGTGTGTGTGGTATGTGAACCTGTATGCACTTGTGTGGGTCCCTGGATGTGTGTGTGTCCGTACGTGCGTGTCTGTGAGTGTGTTTACCTGGACGAGGGCCGTCCCTCCATGCAGTTTTCGTAGGCTGTCTGTAACACCTCCACACTCTCACAGTTGAGGTGGATAGAACACTGGTGGTGTGGGCCAGGCTTGCCGTCTGGTGTGGGGGCCGCTAAAAAGTTAGGAAGCTTATCCACTGCCACTGTTAGGAAGAATGGGTCCAAATTATTTGTAATTATGTTCCTGCCCCCCAACCATCCAATCCAGAAAAAAACGGCCCACGGCTGAATCTAGTTGATGATCCCTTATCTAGAGGAAGTTTCAAGGCGGATTGCATGAATTCTCTGATTGCGACATCTGGGTTATTGGATGTGTCCTAAGGAATCCTAGAAAACATTAGATTTTCACGCATGCTGCGACTTTGTATGTCTAGCAGTGAATCCATCACCCCGTTTTTCCTGAGTAGACAATCCATGTTGGAATCATGGATTTTTACCTTGGCTGTGAGTGCCTTGTTCTCTCTTTGGAGAGTGGGAATTTCACTCTGGCTAAACTCCAAACTCCCCCTCAGCCCTGCTACCTTCTCACACAACTTTTCCAGTGTTGCATGGATTCCAGCCAGAGCACTAGCCTCTACTTCAACAGTAAGTAAATTGTCCGTGTCTGTAGATTAATCTGTTTTTCTTTCTTTTGTCGGGTTAGAGTTCTTTTGCGAGGTAGTCGGATCTTTCCATGATGGAGTATGTTGTTCCTCCATAGTGTAAAGCTGTTGGTATTCGTCAATTTCCCTCAGGATCTCCTTAGTATCCAGGTTGGCTCTTTACTGCAACCAGTTGTTTTTCAAAAGTTTTTCAACAATGCGTCTTTCCCACGACGACGACCGCTGTCTGTAGTACAGCCACCTAGCACTGTTGTTTGGTTAGCGGTGGTTCCTAGTTGTTTAAAGCTAATCATGTTGCGGAATCCACGCGGTTTTGTTTTAATCAAAAATAACAAACGGGGTGTTTTCCAGCATACAGTGTTCAGATGCGCACTCTGATGACGTGTGACGACAATGAGGCGCATGTTGATTTTGTTCACCCACACCAGATGCGATCAGGACACTCAGGTTAAAAAAATCTAAATTAACTCTGAACCAACTATATTAATTTGGGGACAGGTCGAAACATTCATGGCAATTTAGCTAGCTACCTTGCTGTTGCTAGCTAATTTGTCCTGGGATATAAACATTGGGTTGTTATTTTACCTGAAATGCACAAGGTCCTCTACTCTGACAATTAATCCAGAAGAAGAGACTTGCTTGGGTCAAGAAACACGAGCAATGGACATTAGACAAGTGGAAATCTGTCCTTTGGTCTGATGAGTCCGAATTTGAGATTTTTGGTTCCAACCTCCGTGTCTTTGTGAGGCACAGAGTAGGTGAACGGATGATCTTCACATGTGTGGTTCCCACTGTGAAGCATGGAGGAGGAGGTGTGATGGTGCTTTGCTGGTGACACTGTCTGTGATTTATTTAGAATTCAAGGCACACTTAACCAGCATGGCTACCACAGCATTCTGCAGTGATAGGCCATCCCATCTGGTTTGCGCTTTGTGGGACTATCATTATTTTTCAACTGGACAATGACCCAAAACACACCTCCAGGCTGTGTAATGGCTATCTGACCAAGGAGAGTGATGGAGTGCTGCATCAGATGACCTGGCCTTCACAATCACCAGACCTTAACCCAATTGAGATGGTTTGGGATGTGTTGGACTAAAGAGTGAAGGAAAAGCAGCCAAAAAGTGCTCAGCATATGTGAGAACTCCTTCAAGACTATTGTAAAAGCATTCCCCATGAAGCTGGTTGAGAAAATGCCAAGAGTGTGCAAAGCTGTCATCTAGGCAAAGGGTGGCTACTTTGAAGAATCTAAAAGAGAAAATATATTTGATTTGTTTAACACTTTTTTGGTTACTACATGATTACATATGTATAATTTCATAGTTTTGATGTCTTTACTATTATTCTAAAATGTAGAACATTTTAAAAATAAAGAAAAACGCCTGAATGAGTAGGCGTGTCCAAACTTTTGACAGGTACTGCGTGTGCGTGTGTGTATATATATATATATATATAAAGTATACAGTTCCAGTTGTACCAAGGATAATTTAGCTATTTGATTTTGAATTTTAAGGCCCCTAAAGGTATAAAAAAAAATTGGGGAATGAAACATGGAATTTTGCATTACTGCTATTAGCCAATAGAAACACATTGAATAACAGATTCACTACATGGAACAAAAGATAGTCCCCCAAAAAATCTAAAGGAAGTTTGTTCTGAAGTGTCTGTCCTATATCTGAGAGATCTAAGAAAGAGCAGGAAACTATTTTTATTTTATTTTTTAAATGTAAAGTGTTGGTCCCACGTTTCATGAGCTGAAGTAAAAGATCCCCAAAAATGTCCATATTCACAAAAAGCTTTTTTCTCTCAAATTTTGTGCAGAAATTTGTTTACATCCCTAAAGGGTGGGCATTTATACTTTGTTAAGATAATCCATCCACCTGACAGGTGTGGCATATCATGAAGCGGATTGAACAGCATGATCATTACACAGGTGCACTTTGTGATGGGGACAATAAAAGGCCACTCTAAAATGTGAAGTTTTGTCACAACACAATGCCACAGATGTCTCAAGTTTTGAGGGAGCGTGCAATTGACATGCTGACTGCAGGAATGTCCACCAGAGCTGTTGCCAGATAATTTAATGTTAATTTCTCTACCATAAGCCGCCTCCCAATTTCGTTTTAGGGAATTTTTCAGTCCGTCCAAACGGCCTCACAACCGCAGACTACCTGTAACTGTGCCAGCCCAGGACCTCCACATCCGGCTTCTTCACCTGACCGATCTTCTAAGACCAGCCACCCATACAGCTGATGAAACTTTGTGAGAAGACCTATTTGGTCTCATGGTCTGACAAACACCACTCTAGCTCTGCCAACTTTCACCGCAGATGCGTAAGGGCGGTGGATTGAGACACAGCCCATGCAAAAAACATATCTCTAGTTTAATCAGACAAATTCTGATGGCGATTTAGTTTTATTATGTTAATTCGATTTCCGCTTGGCTGCAGAAATTGTATGCTAAGGGTTTCTTAAAGTAAGTACTTTAAGTACTTAAGTACAGTAAGTACTTGAAGAAAGGTAGTTAAACAACACAAAAGAAAAGTATGAGGTAGATATGATAAGGGTCGTACCATTAATCTTAGTGACAGGGGAGGTGTAGTCTATCTGATCTACAGCTTTGATGAATGCTGGAGAAAGAGCACTCTGTGAGAAGCAAAACAGAGGGGTTAGGGTTAAGGTAAGAGGACACAAACACGATAATACACTTCGGAGTACAATATTTTTTGAACAATTATTGTTGTCTTCCTGAATGTAATGTATATAGACTATTGTCTCTTCAATAGCCTACTTTTTCAAGTATTCAGACCCCTTGACTTTTTCCACATTTTGTTATGTTACAGCCTTATTCTAAAATGGATTAATAAAAAAGAAATCCTCAGCAATCTACACACAATACCCCATAATGACAAAGTGAAAACCGTTTTTTTTTAAATTTTGCACAAATTTATGAAAAAACAAACAAACAGATACCTTACTTACATAAGTATTCAGACCCTTTGAGGCTCGAAATTGAGCTCAGGTGCATCCTGTTTCCATTGATCATCCTTGAGATGTTTATACAACTTCATTGGAGTCCACCTGTGGTAAATTCAATTGATTGGACATGATTTGGAAAGGCACACACCTGTCTATATAAGGGCCCACAGTTGACAGTGCATGTCTGAGCAAAAACCAAGCCATGAGGTCAAAGGAATTGTCCGTAGAGCTCCAAGATGAGGCCCAGATCTGGGGAAGGGTACCAAAACATTTCTGCAGCAATAAAGGTCCCCAATAAAACAGTGGCCTCCGTAATTAATAAATGGAAGAAGTTTGGATCCACCAAGACTCTTCCTAGAGCTGGCCGCCTGGCCAAACTGAGCAATCGGGGGAGAAGGGCCTTGGTCAGGGAGGTGACCATGAACCGGATGGTCACTCTGACAGACCTGTAGTTCCTCTGTGGAGATGGGAGAACCTTCCAGAAGGACAACCATCTCTGCAGCACTCCACCAATCAGGCCTTTATGGTAGAGTGGCCAGACGGAAGCCACTTCTCAGTAAAAGGCACATGACAGCCCGCTTGGAGTTTGCCAAAAAAGCACCTAAAAGACTCTCAGACCATGAGAAACAACATTCTCTGGTCTGATGAAACCAAGATTGAATTCTTTGGCCTGAATGCCAAGAGTCATGTCTAGAGGAAACATGGCACCATCCCTACGTTGAAGCATGGTGGTGACAGCATCATGCTGTGGGGATGTTTTTCAGCGGTAGGAAATGGGAGACTAGTCAGGATCGAGGCAAAGATGAACGGAGCAAATTACAGAGACATCCTTGATGAAAACCTACTCCAGAGCGCTTAGGACCTCAGACTGGGGTGAAGGTTCAACTTCCTACAGGACAACAGCCCTAAGCACACATCCAAGACAACGCAGGAAGTCTCTGAATATCCTTGAGTGGCCCAGCCAGAGCCCGGACTTGAACCCAATCGATCATCTCTGTAGAGTCCTGAAAATAGCTGTGCAGCAACGCTCCCCATCCAACCTGACAGAACTTGAGAGGATCTGCAGAGAAGAATGGGAGAAGCTCCCCAAATACAGGTGTGCCAAGCTTGTAGCGTCATACCCAAGAAGACTCGAGGCTGTAATCGCTGCCAAAGGTGCTTCTCCAAAGTATTGAGTAAAGGGTCTGAATACTTATGTAAATGTGATATTTCAGTTTATTTTTTTTATACATTTGCAAACATTTCTTAAAACCTGCTTTGTTTTGTCATTGTGGGGTTTTGTGTAGATTGATTAGGATTTTTTTTGTTGAATAAGGCTGTAACCTAACAAAATTTGGGAAAAGTCAAGGGGTCTGAATACTTTCTGAAGGCACTGTTAATGAGCTATGGAATTTTGAGCTTGTTCTCCAACGGGATAGTCTCACATTGCCAGTCTCACATTCAATCTGACTGGAGATTAAAGTTCATCACCAGTCTTGAGGTGTGTTAAGATGTGAAAGTGTGTTACCTGTAAGATGCATTACCTGAGGAGTGAGTGTTTTAAAGGTGACGTAGGGTGTAGCGTTGGACAGTACCACTCTGCTGTAGATCTCTGTGCCATCCTTCAAGACCACCCCCTTGGCACTGCCATCTGACCCTACCAAGACCTGATGCACATCCTGTAACCCATATGCATGCACACCCACACACAGATATCACACAAGAACACATTATATTACCCATTAGCTATTAAATTCAAAAAGGTCGAGTTACCAACTAGGGAACCACTAGATAACCACTCCTGGGGAAATTAAATCTGTCCTATATGGCTGTATGTATGTTTATTCACTGTATTATAATCAGCTGGACCATTACAGTTTAACATTAACTGAAAACACTATGGAATAGAACAAATGTGAAAGCCTATCCAGCCAGCTGACCTGTTCAGTAAAAATGTCTGCTCCGTGGGAGCGGGCAGAGCTAGCGATGGCCTTGGACACCCCTCCCATGCCCCCCTCCACATAACCCCACGCTCCCTTCTCCTTCTCCAGCTCCCCCATCACATGATGAAGGAGGACATACCTGCGGGGGGAGATACAAAGGGGGAAACTGTATTGTCAAAAACATATATACAATATAATGTTCTATTCAATTCTGAGAGGGGGGTGTGTGTGTGTGTGTGTGTGTGTGTGTGTGTGTGTGTGTGTGTGTGTGTGTGTCTCACCCACTGCCAGGGCTGTTAGGGCTGGTCATAGCTCCTATCACAGCATCTGTAGCCAGTGTGGCTTTAAGAGGCTCAGATTCAAACCAACGGTTCAGGATCTGAGAATTTTAAAAATAAATAGTATAGATATTCAGCAAGACACAGAAGACGCTGGAAAGCTTTACAACATGGACGCAACTGGAATCAGATGAGGAAGGGTTAGACAGCAACGCCAATATCCTAATTCAATATTGTAGCTATATATATATATATATATACATACATACACATACAGTTGAAGTCTGAAGTGTACATACACCTTAGCCAAATACATTTAAACTCAGTTTTTCACAATTCCTGACATTTAATCCGAGTAAAAATTCCCTGTCTTAGGTCAGTTAGGATCACCACTTTATTTTAAGAATGTGAAATGTCGGGCCTCCCGGGTGGCGCAGTGGTCTAGGGCACTGCATCGCAGTGCTAGCTGCGCCACCAGAGTCTCTGGGTTCGCGCCCAGGCTCTGTCGCAGCCGGCCGCGACCGGGAGGTCCGTGGGGCGACGCACAATTGGGCTAGCGTCGTCTGGGTTAGGGAGGGTTTGGCTGGTAGGGATATCCTTGTCTCATCGCGCTCCAGCGACTCCTGTGGCGGGCCGGGCGCAGTGCGCGCTAACCAAGGGGGCCAGGTGCACGGTGTTTCCTCCGACACATTGGTGCGGCTGGCTTCCGGGTTGGAGGCGCGCTGTGTTAAGAAGCAGTGCGGCTTGGTTGGGTTGTGCTTCGGAGGACGCGTGGCTTTCGACCTTCGTCTCTCCCGAGCCCGTACGGGAGTTGTAGCGATGAGACAAGATAGTAATTACTAGCGATTGGATACCACGAAAATTGGGGAGAAAAGGGGATAAAAATTTTAATAAAAAAAAAAAGAAAAAAAAAAAGAATGTGAAATGTCGGAATAAAAGTAGAGAGAATTATTTCTTTCAGCTTTTATTTCTTTCATCACATTCCCAGTGGGTCAGAAGTTTACATACACTCAATTAGTATTTGGTAGCATTGCCTTTAAATTGTTTAACTTGGGTCAAACATTTCAGGTAGCCTTCCACAAGCTTCCCACAATAAGTTGGGTGAATTTTGGCCCATTCCTTCTGACAGAACTGGTGTAACTGACTCAGGTTTGTAGGCCTCCTTGCTCGCACACGCTTTTTCAGTTCTGCCCACACATTTTCTATAGGATTAAGGTCAGGGCTTTGTGATGGCCACTCCAATACCTTGACTTTGTTGTCCTGAAGCCATTTTGCCATAACTTTGGAAGTATGCTTAGGGTTATTGTCCATTTGGAAGACCCATTTCCGACCACGCTTTAACTTCCTGACTGATGTCTTGAGATGTTGCTTCAATATATCCACATCATTTTCCTACCTCATGATGCCATCTATTTTGTGAAGTGCACCAGTCCCTCCTGCAGCAAAGCACCCCCACAACATGATGCTGCCACCCCCGTGCTTCACAGTTGGGATGGTGTTCTTCAGCTTGTAAGATTCCCCCTTTTCCTCCAAACATAACGTTGGTCATTATGGCCAAACAGTTCTATTTTTGTTTCATCAGACCAGAGGACATTTGGGATCTTTGTCCCAATGTGCAGTTGCAAACCGTAGTCTGGCTTTTTTATGGCGGTTTTGGAGCAGTGGCTTCTTCCTTGCTGAGCGGCCTTTCATGTTATGTCGATATAGGACTCGTTTTACTGTGGATACCAGATACTTTTGTACCTGTTTTCTCCAGCATCTTCACGACGTCCTTTGCTGTTGTTCTGGGATTGATTTGCACTTTTCGCACCAAAGTACGTTCATCTCTAGGAGACAGAACGCGTCTCCTTCCTGAGCGGTAAGACGGCTGCATGGTCCCATGGTGTTTATACTTGCGTACTATTGTTTGTACAGATGCACGTGGTACCTTCAGGCATTTGGAAATTGCTCCCAAGGATGACCCAGACTTGTGGAGATCTACAATTTTTTTTCTGAGATCTTGGCTAATTTCTTTTGATTTTCCCATAATGTCAAGCAAAGAGGCACTGAGTTTGAAGGTAGGCCTTGAAATACATCCACAGGTACACCTCCAATTGACTCAAATGTTGTCAATTAGCCTATCAGAAGCTTCTAAAGCCATGACATAATTTTCTAGAATTTTCCAAGCTGTTTAAAGGCACAGTCAACTTAGTGTATGTAAACTTCTGACCCACTGGAATTGTGATAGTGAATTATAAGTGAAATAATATGGCTGTAAACAATTGTTGGAAAAATGACTTGTGTCATGCACAAAGTAGATGTCCTAACAGACTTGCCAAAACTATAGTTTGTTAACAAGAAATTTGTGGAGTGGTTGAAAAACGAGTTTTAAATGACTCCAACCTAAGTGTATGTAAACTTCCGACTTCAACTGTGTGTGTGTGTGTATATATATATCTACACACACACATATATATATATATACACATATATATATATATATATATATATACATATACATATACACACATATATATACACATACATATACAACCACACAATATATATATATATACACATACATATACAACCACACAATATATATATATATACACATACATATACATATATATATATATATATACATATATATATACATATACACACATATATATATACACACATATATATATACACATATATATATACACACATATATATATATATATATATATATACACACATATATATATATATATATATACACATATATATATATATATATACATATATATATATATATATATATATATATATAATATATATATATATAGACAGTTCTGACTCAAACCATTGGTTTAGGATCTGAGAAACAGAGTAGAACGTACAGATATTAATATAACTACTGTTCCCTGGAGGAGGGAACTAGGTATAACATATTCACAGGAAGAAAACTGAAATCACACCCAACGGTCCAATGGATACCGAGCGTGCCCTCGGAAGCCCGCCTTCCTAGCTATAATACCGGGGCTCGCATTAATTCCCTCAATTCAGTACTGCTCTTCAGTGAGCTCAAATCACCTGAAGGTGCGGGCCCAAAATATGTTATACCTCGTTCCCTCCTTTAGGGAACAGTAGTTATATTCATAAATGTATGCTCCATTTCAGTCAGTCACTCGGTATAACATACTATGAGGATATACAGTACAAGCACGCCCCAATCCGGCTTAGAGGGTACCAAACTAGGAGGCCCACGGCAACCAAGCACACACAAGTTCCACCAGCTCCAAAAATGGGTTACAGAAACCACATTTTTCCCTAATACTTTTCTGAGAAGCCTGAAATGGCAGAGCCCCATATAGGGAACCAGAACCTGCTGCAACTTGGCTATGTGCACTGACACGCTGCAACTGCAGCTCAAGTCCATTGAACTGACGGTTCCAAGAACAATACTTACCTTGCGAGCCTGAAATGTCAGAACTTGTACAAGGAACCGTAAGTCCAAAACAATGCATGTATACAATCACAGAATACATAACTGCGGTCGTGGGTGCCAAACTGTCTAGTGTGCCAGAGACAATAGATCCCGACAACACAGAACCTTCCACGGGTCCCAGCCCAACAGGTGGATGATCTCCGGGAACCAGGGTTGTCTGGGCCAACGGGGAGACACCAGAATCAACAACAGACCCTCCTGACTGACCTTCTCCACAGTGGCCTGAATCAGGTCCACCGGAGGAAATGCATAGAGCAGGGTCTGAGGCCACTGATACACCAAAGCATCTGTTCCCAATGGAGCGTCCAGATCCCTCATTGAGAAGAACAGATGACAATGCAGGTTTTCTTGAGTAAAGATCTATGCCGGCCCTGCCGAACCCGTCCCATATAGGGCTATGGCGGTCAAAAAAAATGTGTCATGCAAATAACAGGTGAGTGTCCATAAGGCTAGGGGGGGATCTAAGCTTTACCTAAAATAAATGTACAGTGGGGAGAAGAAGTATTTGATACACTGCCGATTTTGCAGGTTTTCCTACTTACAAAGCATGTAGAGGTCTGTAATTTTTAATCATAGGTACACTTCAACTGTGAGAGACGGAATCTAAAACAAAAATCCAGAAAATCACATTGTATAATTTTTAAGTAATTAATTAGCATTTTATTGCATGACATAAGTATTTGATACATCAGAAAAGCAGAACTTAATATTTGGTACAGAAACCTTTGTTTGCAATTACAGAGATCATACGTTTCCTGTAGTTCTTGACCAGGTTTACACACACTGCAGCAGGGATTTTGGCCCACTCCTCCATACAGACCTTCTCCAGATCCTTCAGGTTTCAGGGCTGTCGCTGGGCAATACAGACTTTCAGCTCCCTCCAAAGATTTTCTATTGGGTTCAGGTCTGGAGACTGGCTAGGCCACTCCAGGACCTTGAGATGCTTCTTACGGAGCCACTCCTTAGTTGCCCTGGCTGTGTGTTTCGGGTTGTTGTCATGCTGGAAGACCCAGCCACAACCCATCTTCAATGCTCTTACTGAGGGAAGGAGGTTGTTGGCCAAGATCTCGCGATACATGGCCCCATCCATCCTCCCCTCAATACGGTGCAGTCGTCCTGTCCCCTTTGCAGAAAAGCATCCCCAAAGAATGATGTTTCCACCTCCATGCTTCACGGTTGGGATGGTGTTCTTGGGGTTGTACTCATCCTTCTTCTTCCTCCAAACACAGCGAGTGGAGTTTAGACCAAAAAGCTCTATTTTTGTCTCATCAGACCACATGACCTTCTCCCATTCCTCCTCTGGATCATCCAGATGGTCATTGGCAAACTTCAGACGGGGCTGGACATGCGCTGGCTTGAGCAGGGGGACCTTGCGTGCGCTGCAGGATTTTAATCCATGACGGCGTAGTGTGTTACTAATGGTTTTCTTTGAGACTGTGGTCCCAGCTCTCTTCAGGTCATTGACCAGGTCCTGCCGTGTAGTTCTGGGCTGATCCCTCACCTTCCTCATGATCATTGATGCCCCACGAGGTGAGATCTTGCATGGAGCCCCAGACCGAGGGTGATTGACCGTCATCTTGAACTTCTTCCATTTTCTAATAATTGCGCCAACAGTTGTTGCCTTCTCACCAAGCTGCTTGCCTATTGTCCTGTAGCCCATCCCAGCCTTGTGCAGGTCTACAATTTTATCCCTGATGTCCTTACACAGCTCTCTGGTCTTGGCCATTGTGGAGAGGTTGGAGTCTGTTTGATTGAGTGTGTGGACAGGTGTCTTTTATACAGTTAACGAATACTTGTTCTCCCCACTGTAATTAAATTGCCAAAATTATATAGCCTAATGAACCGTCTCCTGCCTATACATAAATAAATAAAATAATTCTAAATAGGCTACTAAAGCATGATTTGGCCACAGATAATATTTCGATTATTTTTTTAAAGTAAGGTTTGTGGATTGTTTAAAATCAATTGCCTATAGCCAGAAGGAAAGGTAGCTCTTGCAATTTGGGCAGATTATTGCTGAGTTGCGACTGTCTGTGAAAAGTAGAGGCTAAGCCAGGCATATCGCAATATTTCAAAATACAATGTGGGAAAACATAGTTTGGAAAGCAAATGGTGGTGCTGTAAAGAGAAAACAATGAAAATACTCATGTCTATTAGTTATCAAAATTCTCAATTTAATTGAGCGAACAAAAAGTATAGCCTATCTTATTGCCACCGGCGGAGAGCATCTGCAATATGCACGCTGCACATATTCACTATTTATCATTGTTGGGTCAGTGATACTTAAAAGTTTGTTTTTGGACAATAATTTCCTCCTCCAGTGTAGATGGATATCATATTCTATTAGTATCTCCCCTTCTCGTAGGCCTATTATATGGACAACGTCGTTTTTATGTACCTTTTTGTCACCGTCAGCAGTAGGCTACCATATAATTTGTCCTATAAAACATATTCTGCTAATGTCTCCAGTCATATAAAGTGTAGTAGAATTGCATGAAATGTGTTTATAAAAGGCCACATTTTTCCCATGCAAAGAAAGAAGAAATGTATCTGATATAGCCTGCTCTATGCTACATGAGCTCAGCCATGCATTGAACATTTTCTTTTTGTTGCAAACAGTGATTGCGTTATAGTATTAGCCTAAATTATGACTATCCAATCTACTCATCACATTAGGAATAATAGGCAATCTTACATAAATGCGATTATGCATGTAATTCTTTATTATAAAGGTGCTTTATTATTATTATTTTTTGTTGTATTTTAGCCCCTTTTTCTCCCCAATTTTGATCTTGTCTGCAACTCTGCATTTGGCTCGGGAGGTGAAGGTCGAGTCATGTGTCCTCCAAAACATTACCCACCAAACTGAGCTTCTTTAACACCCGCCCGCTTAACCCGGAGGCCAGCCATACCAATGTGTCGGAGGAATCACTGTTCAACTGACAACTGAGATCAGCCTGCAGGTTCCCGGCCCACCACAAGTAGTCGCTAGAGGGCGATGAGCCAAGTAAAGCACCCCCGGCCAAACCCTCCCCTAACCCGGATGACGCTGGGCCAATTGTGCGCTGCCCGATCATGACACAGCCCGGGATCGAACCCGGGTCTGTAATGATGCCTCTAGCACTGCAAAGCAGTGCTTTAGACCGCTGCACCACTTAGGAAGCCATAAAGGTGCATTTTTATGGTGAAAATGATCTTCTCCAGACTTGAAACTCACTCGTCGCCTATGTATGCCAGTTAGGCTACACCGGTTGTAAAGCGGATTAATGTGCTTAATCTTAAGAATTGACTAGGCAGGTAGCCTAGTGGTTAAGAGCATTGGACCAGTAACTGAAAGGTTGCTGGTTCAAATCCCCAGCTGACTAGGTGAAACATCTGTTGATTTGCCCTTGAGCAAGGCACTTAACCTCAGTTTCTCTGGATAAGAGCATCTGTTAAATGATGAAAATGAAATAAATACCACAGCATGGGAAAGCTAGGATCCTCTTTTAAATAGTGTCCAGTCAAAACTGTTTTCACACGCGATTGCGCAATGACTGAGTTTATAAGAACACATTTCACTAGGCTCTGTAGGCTATGTGCTCTCTAACCTCTAACCATGTTCCAGGGGGTCTTAGGCTTATACGCTACGTTTGGAGTTATTTGGCCACTTTAATTGTGATACAAACCTTATCAAAACATATAGGCCTATGGGATAGGCTACACGATGTGTGTGACTATGATTTGGGGGAAAAAATGACCCCAAAAAAGGCATGTGCTGTTTCTTGCCTTACTGCACAAGCTGGGCATCACTCACAAGTGATAATACATCATTCACAAGTGATAATTGTTATGTCTATACAGTAGAACAGTCATGCGAGATGTTATTGTTACAGTGGTTGACCCTAGGGTTACGTTACACCCCACGTTCTGTATTGTTCAGTTGACGTTATGACTAAACAAGTACAGTTAGCTCTAACACCTGTGGTTGTTTCTAACCTTCAAACTCAACATTTGGCTACTAGGATGGCTGAATTTTCCCTACCACCACCCTCTCCCTTCCTCGCTCTGCTTGGTGAGCCCCCGGTTCCATGGACTCAATGGATTCCATCTTTTGAAACGTACATTACTGCACTGGGCTTACAAGACGTGAGTGATGCTAGTCTAAAAGAACTGCTGTTACACTGCCTAGGAGCAGAGGGACAGTGTGTGTTCGGGACACTCGGTTATGCTGATGCTGTGGCTCTCTTGGAGAGACACTTCTCTACACCCCAAAGTGCCCTTCTCCATCGGTTTCTGTTCCGACGGCACCATCAGCTGCCTGGTGAGTCTGTACACCAGTGTGTGGCAAATCTACGGGGCTTAGCTAGCTCGTGTAAATTTGGGGCACTGCAGGAGGAAATGGTACATGACCAACTTATCGAGCATACAAACAACAAGAAAGTACGTGAAAGACTGTTACTTGAACCTGATGATTTGTCACTGGCAAAGGCACTCCAGTTAGCTTTCCAAGTGGAGTCCACTGCAGAATCTGCTGCAAAGCCAGCCTCCCCTCTCCAGCCTCTTGCTCTCACTGACACGGACCGCTCTGCTCAGACCCTATACACGCAGACGCCCCACCCTCAAGTGGAGAGACCCCCATCATACAACCTCTACGATGTGTCCCACTGGCCCTGCATGCAGACATCGATGCCGAGCTCCGGTGCCAGCTAGAGGAAGACATCATCGAGGCTATTGATGCATCCCCCTGGATCGCAAACCTGGTGGTGTTAAAAAAGAGATCATTCCACCTGTGTGGACCTTAGAGCAGCAAATATGGCCATCATCCCAGACAAATACCCCCTGCAGAAGAGTTCACTGCCCTGTTCTACAGCTCCAGGGATACCTACAGGTGCTGCTACACCGAAGCAGCCACAACCTCATAGCGTTCATCACCCACTTAGGGGTCTTCCGCTACAAGCGCATGGCATTTGGATTCAGCTCTGCCCCCAGCTGCTTCCAAAAGATCTTGATGTCTTTCTACGCGGGGATCCCAGGGGTGGCCATCTACCTCGATGATATCGTTGTTCACAGGCCTACCATCAGGGTCCATGATGTGCACCTACACAGCGTTTTCACTGCACTGGCACAACACAACCTCACTCTCAATGGAGAAAAGTGTTTTTTCTCCACCCCTGCCATTGACTTTGTGTGATTTCACCTCTCTGCCGAGGGGATTTCCCCACTCCACTCCAACACTGCAGGAGCTCCAGAAGGCATCAGCAGACGACCCCACTCTCTCCAAGCTGGTGACCTTCATCACACAGGGCTGGCCCAATAAAGTGCCAGAGGAGCTGTCGTAATACTTCAGGGTCTGAGAGGAGCTGTCCTGCTGGAACGGCATCTGAAAAGTTTGTCAATTGCGTGACACGTTCTTCCTTCAGGCCAGCTAAAGAGCTGAGAATTTAGGAAATGAATGCGACCCCTGGTATTATAGCCAGGAAGGTGGAGCTTCCGAGGGCAAACTCTGCATCCATTGGCCCGTTGGGCATGATTTCAGTTTACTTCAGGTGAATATGATTGGTCGTTGACTCCCCATAGTATATACTGAAAGGGAACACAGGAGTTACACAGCAGAAATTCAGTCTGAATGGACCCATGCCTGTTAAGTAAGGTGGTACTGGAGAGTGTGAGTAGGCCAACTCACATCATTCTACTAATCATAGTCTAAATGGAAGCGATGATAAGTGAAAGAAACAAAGTGATATAGGTGGTCTATCAACCTTCATTATTGGTGCAGTTACGATCTCATAGAAGTCTGGAATGTTCTTGCCCAGTTTCAGGCCTGTAAACATACAACAGAACAGGTGAATATTATTATGTAATATATTGAAAAATAAAAAACAGATGTATTGTATTATAAATAATACAGTAGTTATTTAACATTTCAGCTGTGTTTATTCACCCTACAAACGTGTAGGAAAACAACTTAGTACCACATTGGACAAGGGGCAAGGCACTCCTCAGTGCTGCCATCCTCCTCCTCAGGGCCCCGCCGGTTAACCCTGCGATGTCTACTGGGGGCGAGTCCAGGAGGGGATGGATGGCCACAGCTAACTTATCCAGGTGGGTTATAAACTCTGGGTACGCCTGGAGTAGGGCAGAGGGGTAGGAGGGGAAAGGGAGAGGCAAAGAGGGAGAATGGGAGAGGGAAAGGGAGAGGCACAGAAAGAGTTACTGTTAATTACATAACAAGGAGAGGGGAAAACAATCACTACTCCCCTCCATTTCCTCCTTTTACTGTAGCCTACTGAGTACTAGCTAATAGAGCTAAGTGAGCTAACATCAACAATAAACAGCATCTGTACAGTAAGCTGTCTATCTTATATTGCTACCCACCTTGGCGTCTGTCTCAGAGAACTTGCCGATCTCCCTCTGGTTCATGGCCAGGTCTGAGCCCAGCAGTAGAGACCGAGGGGGGAGACCCCCTACCCCCTCCTCCAACATTGGGGTGAAGGCATGGGGGTCCCGCATGTACAGCTTCAGTCCATGTTTCTGAACACACACACACACACACAGTGGGTATCATAAGTATTCACCCCCCTTGGGTGTATTTCACATTTTGTTGCGCTACAGATTGAACTACATAGATTTAATTGAACTTTTGTTTTGTCATTGATCAACACAAAATACTCCATAATGTCAAAGTGAAAAGAAAATTCTACACATTTTTACAAATTAAATACCTAAAATATAGTTATTGCATAAGTATTTACCCCCTTTGTTTAGGCAAGCCTAAATTAGTTCAGGAGTAAAATCTGTTTTAACAAAATTGCATAATAAGTTACATGGACTCACTCTGTATGACACAATAGGGGTTGTAATGATTTTTGAATGACTACCCCTTCCTTTGTCCCCCATACATACAGTTGAAGTCGGTAGTTTACATACACCTTAGCCAAATACATTTAAACTCAGTTTTTCACAATTCCTAACATTTAATCGGAGTAAAAATTCCCTGTTTTAGGTCAGTTAGGATCACCACTATATTTTAAGAATGTGAAGTGTCAGAATAATAGTAGAGAGAATGATTTATTTCCGCTTTTATTTCTTTCATCACGTTCCCAGTGGGTCAGAAGTTTACATACACTCAGTTAGTATTTGGCAGCATTGCCTTTAAAATGTTTAACTTGGGTCAAACGTTTCAGGTAGCCTTCCACAAGCTTCCCACAATAAGTTGGGTGAATTTTGGCCCATTCCTCCTGACAGAGCTGGTGTAACTGAGTCAGGTTTGTAGGCCTCCTTGCTCGCACACGCTTTTTCAGTTCTGCCACAAATCTTCTATGGGATTGAGGTCAAGGCTTTGTGATGGCCACTCCAATACCTTGACTTTGTTGTCCTTAAGCCATTTGCCACAACTTTGGAAGTATGCTTGGGGTCATTGTCCATTTGGAAGACCCATTTGCGACCAAGCTTTAACTTCCTGACTGATGTCTTGAGATGTTGCTTCAATATATCCACGTAGTTTTCCTCCTCATAATGCCATCTATTTTGTGAAGTGTCAACATGATGCTGCCACCCCAGTGCTTCACGGTTGGGATGGTGTTCTTCGGCTTGCAAGTCTCCCCCTTTTTCCTCCAAACATAACAATGGTCATTATGACCAAACAGTTCTATTTTTGTTTCATCAGACCAGAGGACATTTCTCCAAAAAGTACGATCTTTGTCCCAATGTGCAGTTGCACAACGTAGTCTGGCTTTTTTATGGCGGTTTTGGAGCAGTGGCTTCTTCCTTGCTGAGCGGCCGATATAGGACTCATTTTACTGTGGCGTTAGATACGTTTGTACCTGTTTCCTCCAGCATCTTCACAAGGTCATTTGCTGTTGTTCTGTGATTGATTTGCACGTTTCGCACCAAAGTATCTCTAGGAGACAGAACGCGTCTCCTTCCTGAGCGGTATGACTGCTGCGTGGTCCCATGGTGTTTATACTTGCGTACTATTGTTTGTACAGATGAACGTGGTCCCTTCAGGCGTTTGGAAATAGCTCCCAAGGATGAACCAGACTCGTGGAAGTCTACAATTGGTTTTCTGAGGTCTTGATTGATTTCTTTTGATTTTCCCATGATGTCAAGCAAAGAGGCACCGAGTTTGAAGGTAGGCCTTGAAATATATCCACTGGTACACCTCCAATTGATTTAAATGATGTCAATTAGCCTATCAGAAGCTTCTAAAGCCATGACATCATTTTCTGGAATTTTCCAAGCTGTTTAAAGGCACAGTCAACTTAGTGTATGTAAACTTCTGACCCACTGGAATTGTGATACAGCGAATTATAAGTGAAATAATCTGGCTGTAAACAATTGTTGGAAAAATGACTTGTGTCATGCACAAAGTAGATGTCCTAACCGATTTGCCAAAACTATAGTTTGTTAACAAGAAATATGTGGAGTTGAATATGTTGAAAAATGAGTTTTAATGACTCCAACCTAAGTGTATGTACACTTCCGACTTCAACTGTACTACATCTGTAAGGTCCCTCAGTCAAGTATTGATGTCACGATCGTCGTAATAACATTCGGACCAAAGCGCTGCGTGAAATCGGTTCGACATTTTATTAGAAGTGAACCGCACAAAAAAAACTATAAAGAGCAACCGACATGTGAAGCTATGGAGTGCTCACAGGCAACTACACATAAACAAGATCCCACAAAACACAGTGGGGAAATGGCTGCCTAAATATGATCCCCAGTCACAGACAACGATAAACAGCTGCCTCTGATTGGGAACCATACCAGGCCAACATAGAAATAAAACAACCTAGATTACCCACCCTAGTCACACCCCGACCTAACCAACATAGAGAATAAAAAGGCTCTTTATGGTCAGGGCGTGACAATTGAACTTCAAGCACAGATTCATCTACAAAGCCAGGGAGCTTTTCGAAAGCCTGATAAAGAAGAGCAGTGATTGGTAGATGGGTAACACTAAAAATAAGCAGACTTTGAATATCTCTTTAAGCAAGGTCAAGTTAATAAGTATGCTGTGGATTATGTATTAAACCACCCAGACACAAATAAACAGTTGGCCTTCTGAACTGCAGGACAGGAAGGAAACTGCTCAGGGATGGTGGTGATTTAAAAACAGCTACAGAGTTCAATGCCTATGGTGAGAGAAAACTGGGGATGGATCAACAACATTGTAGTGACTCCACAATAATCACCTAAATGACAGAGAAAAAATATATAAAAATACACAGAATAGCATGGTGGTGGCTGCATCATGGTATGGGTATGCTTGACATCGGCAAAGACTGGGGAGTTTTTTTAGGATAAAGAGAAACGGGATGGAGCTAAGCACAGGCAAAATCCTTGAGAAAAACATGCTTCAGTCTGCTTTACATCAGACCTTTCAGCATGACAATAACCTAAAAAACAAGGCCAAATCTATACTGGAGTTGTTTACCAAGAAGACAGGGAATGTTCCCGAGTGGCCAAGTTACCATTTTGACTTAAATCAGCTCGAACATCTATGACAAGACTTGCTGTATAGCCATGATCCCAAACACCTTGACAGAACTTTAAGAATTTTTAAAATAATAAATGGGCAAATATTGCACAATCCAGGTGTACAACGTGCTTAGACTAACCTAATAAGACTCACAGATGTAATCCCTGCCAAACGTGTTTCTAACATGTATTGACTCAGGGGGGGTGAATACTTATCTAATCAAGATATATTACTGTTTTATTTTTCATTAATCTTCCACTGACATTACAGAGTATTTTATGTAGATCGTTGACACAAAATTACAATTAAATTAATTTAATCCCACTTTGTAACACAATAAAATGTGATGAAATACTTGTGATAGGCACTGTAACACCCCTGATTTATTCAAATATTCAAAGACATAATGATCAATTCATTCTTTCAAAAGCCTGCACACCCTGTGGGTCACCATAGACGTTACATAGAAGATCACTGATATATCAAGTATGATGGCTGGTCATTCACCTTGAGCTCCAGGTCTCTGAAGATGTGTGGTCTGAGCAGGCTGAGGAGATAGGAACACCGGGAGAAATGGAAACCTGCAGACAGACATACAGACATGAAAAGGAAACACATTAACTACATAGTTAACAACTTGAGCTTCTACAACAAGAACACACATTTTTTTCTGTGAGAGCAGATGTTCTACTCTTTTTGCATCTGTGTTGACTCTACTGAACACCCTGCTGCACTACCATGACCTCCAGAGGGACCCTCTGTAGCAGGAGTCTGTTACCAGAGAGAGTGAACCTCACCTGGGATGATTTCCTCCGACACTGCCGCCCCTCCCAGAACGTGTCTGCGTTCCAGAACTACTGTCTTCAGCCCACCCTTCTGCAGATAGGCTGCCTGTGAATACACACACACACCCACACAACTATTAACAAACTGCATGTAGACACACACACGTAAGTTAAGTTTGATATGTCACACATTCATGGAGATGGATATATTTGGATAAGCAAATATCCACTTACCGCTACCAGTCCATTGTGTCCTACAATGAAAAATGATATGAGTGTCAAACATCTGTTTATAAAGATACTAGTGCCCTGATTGCTATAGTAAATCCAGCAACAATATATTGACAGTATCCACATTTGCAGAAACTATTAATCTAATTTGGCTCCTGTCCATTGTTTCTCATCCACTAGTGCTGAGCGATTAGTGTTTTTTAGGTCAATTTCGGTTCGATTATTAAAAAATAATCACGGTTTTTCAATTTTAGTTTCGATCATTTTTTAAACATTAAATGCACTTTGTATTATGTGGGTTGAAGGAGTTTAACAACACAGAATAAAACAATAAAAGTCTCATGATGGTAGTGACTGCCCATTACTGCTCATCACTTATTAACCATCATTTAGTAACATTACTTCAATAAGATATTTCAGTTGTTGTGCATATTACATTTGTTTTATTTGATTACTTTATTATTTCATTCCAAGTAATCTCACCTCTACAGAGCTGCTGCTTATGCTATCTGACAAAATCACTATTTTGTAGTTCTTCAAAATAAGGCATACTACTGAATACCAACTATCAATCACTTAGATACTGTACTTTCAGGTAGAGATACCTTTTGAAGCAACAGCTGCTCTCTATATCACCTCACGATCGCGCATTCTTCTCTCTTCCGTAGCAGGTGTAAAAGAAACACAGACCGGACAGTAGATTCACAATGGTTCGTGGTAATTGTACTTAATTACGAAGTTTTATGGGCTAAACTATGTAGAACATTGGCCTATTGGAAACCACAACTCCCTACTACACTGCACAATTCAGTCTGGATCTGATTTATCTCTGGAAAAAATGTGCAATGAGCGCATTGAGCTCAGAAAAAAAGTATTGAACAGATGTCTGTGAATTAGTTATTTAAAAGAAAGCTAGGTTATATATATATATATATATATATATATATATATATATATAACCTATATATATATATATATATAAATAAATAAATAAATTGTTCAAGCACAAACAGTCTTTGTTATACTAAAAAAATAAATGGGTTATGGATATGAAATGGATATGGATATGAACCAGCAGGTCAGCTCAGAAGACTGAAGGCATGGCTTAGTATGGGCGTGGCTTTCAGTCATTGTTGGCCACCCGTGAAAGTAAATGTCATTCAGGTTCAGCTGTTCTGTTTTGTTGTTATCATATGATAAGATTTTGAAGCTTTAATGTGGCTTACAGAAGTGTATGAGTGGCTGTAAATACTACATCATAATTCTCTATCAGCCAGTGTGTTTCAGTAGGACAAAGTGGAAAGACTGGTTGCTGATTGGTTGGTTAAAACCGCATTCAAGCCGGTGTCTAGTCCACAAGTAGTCTCTGCCAATGCCTCAACAACCAATTTTCAGGGGAAATGGAAAGAGAGCCTGTGACTTCCGCTTTTGGACGTTAACAAGGCGACACTCCATATTTACTGGATTGGTTGAACAGTGCAGAAGAGAACATCTCAACAGTTTTTTTTTCTCGTCAAGGACAGTTATGTAGGGGATCTAGTTTCAGGCGTTTATTTTAAACCTGCTACGTTAGGTTATTCCACAAGTTACCACCACCTGGGCTATGACATTGAAATGCCTATTCTCTGTTCCATCTCACTGCGCAATCCACTGTCTCATCAGCCCAGCCATGCAATTTATAAACTTGATCTCCACTCTAAAAAGCATATAGACATTATCTCCCATTTCTTTTAGACTGGCATTTGGTTTTCGACAGAGGAGATTTATAGAAACCTTTCTGTCTCTCTGACATCTGCAACATTATTTCAATATTGAAATTCGATCTCCAGCTGTCTCATAGTAATGAACGTGTCGGGAGTCGGGACAAGAGACAGGCAGGCAACTTTTCTCAGCCAGTCGATATCATGAATCAGCATCATTTTTATGGATGTGTACAAAGAAATGTCAATAGAAAAACAGGTCAAATGAAAGGAAATTCAGCTAGTTTGCTGTCTTTCCAGCTTCAGTTTTAAGTGATTATGTTAGCTGTGTAGTTGGCTAGCTCCTCTCAACAGTGGCTAGAGTACAAATGTTCCACGGCAGGCAAAATTGCACCTCATTAGCTCATTGTTATGGCTGTATCATTGTAAAAAACATACAAATGCAGCTACTTGGTGGTATTTTGGCTGCACTGTTTGCATGACTCTGTTAGTCAAATTTGGCTAGCTAGAAAGCAAGGGATAAGAACATTGCCAGCATGGTAACGGAACATTTAGAACGAACCAATGGGTATTTGACTGCCTTCATGACTCATGACCGCCTGTGTGGCGGTAAAACAGTCACCGCAACAGCCCTAATTGTGGAAGGATGGAATAGTATGAATAAATTCAGAGAAGCCTGTGTTTGGAGAAGCCTGTTTTTGGAGAAGCCGGTGTTTGGAGAAGCCGGTGTATCAATGAAATTCAGATAATGAATGGACTTCGTCTCGGCCTAACAACACCATGCCAATATATCCTCCAAACACTGGTTTCTCGGGTATTATTGCCTGTCTCTTATCACACAGAGAAAAGCGATACTGTATCAGTTGACAAGTCAAGTAGAAAAGGGGATGTTGTACAATGTTGCATGTGGCAGAAATGGCATAAAACACTATGCTCTGTTTTTACTGTAGCCAACTGCTTTACAATACCCTTTTCTACTATTAAATGTCCTACATATGTACTGTATAAGGATAATGTAACTGTAACACTGAAATACTTCTCAACATGCTCACAACCTGCCATTGGATTAAATAAAATGTTGAATGTCAAGTGATATTCAATATCTACTATTAGTTTTTATCGCTTTGGTGCAATTTTCACAAGTATGTGGTATATTTACACAACTCTTAGTACGAACCTCAAAACAAAAAGGCAGTTGTTTCAAAACTCTTAACCACATTTTCAATTGACTTAGTGCAACACACAAAATCAGTCACTTTGTCACCAAACTTAATCATTGTTTCATCTAGAAATACATGTTTCACATTGTAATACATTTTCATATAAAGTAATTGCCTTTCACAATGTAATGCTCACATTACTTTTGATATGATTCTCTTCTCTTTTGTTAATTGTATTGTATAGTATAGAGCTCGCCAGCTTGTAGTCCTAAAAACCAGAAATGATTTACCTCTGGTTTGTTCAGCCATTCCTATGGGCAAAACGAATGCGGAAAGAATAGGGTTTTGGAATAAATGCTGACAAGAATAAAGCCTTTATAATTCATAACCTTTATGAATTATGTGCGTTGTTTTATTTTTTACACAAATGCTTCAAAATTCACAAAAAGTGACGCTACATGATGAAGATTATCTCATAGAACAAACGTAACGTATAAGGTCTCTTAAGCCTGTTTACCACAGACCTTATTTTGGGCGTTTATCCAAAAACCCTATGAAATCTCCATACATTTTCCCATAGGCTTTGTTCAACGACCATGGCGGAGTTAGTGCCTACAAAAATATGCGATTACTATATCTATAGGAATCAGCCGATATTAGCTAAAAATGCCAACCTCGGTATCGGCCGATGTGTAGTTAATGTCGATGTGCAAAACCGATGTCAAAGCTGACGTGCATACCTATATAACGTAGGTACATGACGTAATGACGCCACGTAAAATTTTGCGCTATACATGCAACACAGCATTACTAACCTAGCCCACAATGTCTGCTGTGTGGATCGAGCAGTCATCAAGTCGAGCAGTCATTTTAAAGAGTAAGAAAATTTCAGTGCGACAACTTAAAGGCTGAAACCCATTAAAGTCAAGATAATGGAATTAATTTCCCTTGACAATCAACCTTCTCTCTGTTGTGGGTGATGTTGGCTTTCTCCAACTGGTCGAGCACCGGTACACCCTACCAAGTGTGTTATTTTTCAGATGTTGCCCTACCGGAGTTACACAGCAATAGCGTGCGTCACTGCTATTAGCTTCACAACATACATACTATGGAACGCCGTTTGGGTCTTTGCGTGTAAAAAAATATACAGTAGCACTGTCAAAGCTGTACAATAAAGTCTGCAAACACCGGCCACGAACAATGTGTTGGTAATAAAGCATAATTTGTTTGACCGCAACTTCTGGGGTAGCTAGCTTTAGCTTGGTACCTAGCTAGCAGCAATACAACCAGCCTGAAAACAATGACCAGTAGAAACTGCAGTCATTTTCATTATTCTTAGCAATGATTTAGGAATCCTTGTGAGTAAGTATTAGCTAGGTTGCAATTTGTTGTTCGCCTATTGAAATTGAAGTCAGTTAAGAACAAATTCTTCTTTACAATGACAGTCTACCCCGGCCAAACCCAGACGACGCTGGGCCAATTGTGAACCGCCCTATGGGACTCCCAATCACATCCGGATGTGATACAGCCTGGAATCGAACCAGGGACTGTAGTGACGCCTCTTGCACGGAGATGCCGTGCCTTAGACCGCTGCATCCATGTGTGTGTATTAACTATTTATCTGTACTAGAATGCTTAAAAGGCCGCAAAAATTTTAAGTATCGGTATCGTTTTTTTGGCAAGGAAAATATTGGATATCGGTATCGGACAAAAATGTCATATCGGTGCATCACTAATTACTATTGCTCTCTATTTATATTATATTACTAGAAACACAAGCATTTCGCTGCACCTGCTGTAGCATCTGCTAATCTGTGTACACGACCAATAAGCTTAACATACAGTACATCTCTGATCTTGTCAATATCAGATGGACCTGAGCCCATTTTAATATAATTGTAAAATTAGCCAAGCAGTAGTAATTATTGTGTTATGGGTCAGATGGAATGATCTATGTGCATTGTATTTGGGGAAAGGGAAAATACAAAGGGGGCCTGTATCTGAGGGCAAGAATGATTCCATAAGAGTTGAATACGAGCCATTTGTCTGGAGTTCGAGTTGATAGTGTTATAGAACAGTTGCTACAATATATCTTTACTCTTTTATTCCATTATATACTCTTAATATGAATATACAGTTTTAATATAATCTTAGGGATTTAAAGTAAAGTTAGGTTTAAACTCTTTGTGTACGAGAAGAGTAATTATCTAGTGGACTGCAAGAATGTGTACTCCCTAACTCAAGGCCTCTCCTGACTGATTTGAAAATCTGTGAAAGGTGTGGAGGAGTAAGAACACCTGCCCAGCAATAAAGACTGGTTGTTCATTCTAGACACCGAAGGGGGGTCTAGCTGGGAAGGGGGGGGGGGGGGGGGCTAGTCGGAGGTTATGAATACATGTGCTTGTAACTTTGTATGTGTTCTTGCAGCTGCATAACCCAGTCAGGTGAATAATTCTAGCCTGAGCTTTCTTTGGTATCCGTATAGATTATTGAACCAGAATTTAGAACCTAACAGAATTATAATCATAATAATCATCATCATATTAGTACATTTGACTATACAGTATATCATACTTTTTGTTTCTACTTTACAGTGCTTTCAGAAAGCATTCATACCCCTTGACTTATTCCACACTTTGTTGTGTTAGAGCCTGAATTCAAAATATATTTTTTTCTCACTTATCTACACACAATACCCCATAATGACAAAGTGAAAACGTGTTTTTAGACATTTTTGCAAATTTATTGAAACTTAAATACAGAAATGTCACACCCCTGAGTCAATACATGTTAATGATATAATCACCTTTGTCATCTATGCATAGTCACTTTAATAACTCTACCTACATGTACATACTACTTCAACTAACCGGTGGCCCCGCACATTGACTCTGTATCGGTACCCCACTTTATATAGTCTCGCTATTGTTATTTTACTGCTGCTCTTTAATGACTTGTTACTTTTCTCTTATTCTTATCCGTATTTTTTTTTAAACTGCATTGTTGGTTAGGGGCTCGTAAGTAAGCATTTCACTGTTATATTCGGCGCATGTGACAAATCAAATTTGATTTGATTTAATTACAGCTGTGAGTGCTATGTTTGGGGCAAATAAATAAAAAACATTACTGACTACCACTCTCCATATTTTAAAGCATAGTGGTGGCTGCATCATGTTATGGGTATTTTTATTTTTTTACCTTTTTTTAACTAGGCAGGTCAGTTAAGAACAAATTCTTATTTTCAATGACAGCCTAGGAACAGTGGGTTAACTGCCTTGTTCAGGGGCAGAATGACAGATTTGTACCTAGTCAGCTCGGGGATTCGATCTTGCAACCTTTCGGTTACTAGTCCAATGCTCTAACCACTAGGCTACCTGCCGCCCCAAGGGTATGCTTGTAATCGTTAAGGACTGGGGAGTTTTCAGGATAAAAAAATGGAGCTAACCACAGGCAAAGTCCTAGAGGAAAACCTTGTATTGTCTGCTGTCCACCAGACACTGGGAGATTAATTTACCTTTCAGCAGGACAATAACCAAAAACACAAAGCTATATCTACTTTGGAGTTGCTTACCAAGAAGACAGTGCATGTTCCTGAGTAACCAGGTTAGTTTTGACTTAAATCTACTTGAAAATCTATAGCAAGACCTGAAAATGGTTGTTTAGAAATGATCAACAACCAATTTGATAGAGCTTGAAGAATTTAGAAAAAGATCATGGAGAAATGTTGCACAATCCAGGTGTGGAAAACTCTTAGAGACTTACCCAGAAAGATTTACAGCTGTAATCGCTGAAAAATGTGCTTCTACAAAGTATTGACTCAGTGTGAACACTTATGTAAATAAGATATTTCTGTATTTAATTTTAAATAAGTTTGCAAAAATGTGTAAAAATATGTTTTCACTTTGTCATTACAGGGTGTGTAGATGGGTGTGAGAAAAAAAAATATATCCAATCATTTTTGAATTCATGCTGTAACACAACTAAATGTGGAATAAGTCAATAAGTCTGAAGGGGTGTGTGTGTGTGTGTGTGTGTGTGTGTGTGTGTGTGTGTGTGTGTGTGTGTGTGTGTGTGTGTGTGTGTGTGTGTGTGTGTAATTACTTCCACAGACTTTTTTAGGTAAGATAACCAAATAATACTTTTCTAGTTGAATGAACATATGAGACCATTTGAAATAAAAAGGTTGACTGAATTTTGGCCTACATTTTCTTAAGTTGGAGCTAAGTTTTGGCCAACAATTGTTTTAGTTCAGGTAACACTTGGAATGAAAAGTTGAGTAAACAAAACAAATCCTGTGGAAGCAGTTACTTAATAATAAGGTTTTTTTATAATTTTTTATTTATTTAACCTTTATTTAACCAGGTAGGCTAGTTGAGAACAAGTTCTCATTTACAACTGCGACCTGGCCAAGATAAAGCCAAGCAGTGCGACAAAAACAACAACAGAGTTACACATGGAATAAACAAACATATAGTCAACAACAATAGAAAAAGTATATATGCAGTGTGTGCAAATGAGGTAAGATAAAGGAGGTAAGGCAATAAATAGGCCATAGTGGCAAAATAATTACAATTTAGCAATTAAACACTGGAGTGATAGATGTGCAGAAGATGAATGTGCACGTTGAGATACTGGGGTGCAAAGGAGCAAAACAAATAAATAAATAACAGTATGGGGATGAGATATTTACAGATGGGCTATGTACAGGTGCAGTGATCTGTGAGCTGCTCTGACAGCTGGTGCTTAAAGTTAGTGAGGGAGATATGAGTCTTTGTACAGTGAATATTTTGGGTTATTCACGCAACTCAACTGGCTGGGTCAAAATAACCCAGTGTGTGTTCTGTCCAATATTTACCCAACGCTGGGTTACAAAATAACCAAAATTGGGTTGGTTTTAACAAAGCATTTAAAAAAACAATGTATAGAGGGAGGCCAACGAGTCCAAATGAGCCTATAACAGTGTTGTTGTGTCACTGTAGCCTGCCTATCTTACATTATCATAAAATTAAGTTTTGTGAACCGTTAAGAAAGCCGTTAAACAAAACGTACAAATTATCAGCAAGATTGAACAAGTATAGCGCTCCTGCAACTTTGTGTCAACAAAATTGCACAAGCGGCGTGAAAAAAAGTAACCGCCGCACTAGAATCGGAAAGCCCGTAACCTGCACTATGCAGCCCGGTGCAGCATTTGCCAGTCCCCCTTGTCCCCCTACCTCCTCCGATGATCACCGCGTCGTAGTGAGACTTGACAGCTGAGTGACTGGCTCTTGTCACGGTCCCTAGGGTTGTCACTGCCTGCCGAGTTCGGCCTGTCCACACCGTCGCAGCCATGACAAACTTGGTTGTAACTTTTCCTGGATTCCTTGTTTTTCTTCGTTGCTCCACGCAACTCTGTAGCCCGAACTGAACTCGTACAAGCTCCACCTACTTGAGCATAGTTTCCCGTAGGTACCGATCCAGGATCAGTTTATTATTGCCCAATCCAGATCCCAACCGTTTATGAAAAAGCTCATAAACTGATCAGCGTCTAGGGGAAACTTCATTTAATTGAACTGACGGAACTGATTGTCTTATAGTTCTACTATACTAATGTTGATTTTCTATTACTATACTGTATTTAAACTGGATTGTATTTATACATTCACCTACAATAGTGTGTGACCAATCCTTTATCCACTGTTACATCAATGAAATCTTATTGAGGGTGATCAGTGCCAGAAATGATACATTTTTATTTTCAAATCAGCATGCATGATTCATGTCACAATTAAATTGCAAAGTTAAAAGGAAAATACAAAATGGTTCATTGGTGGTACAGGACACCAGGTTCGAACCCAGTAGTAGATGGGTGTGTTTGTGTGATAAAGACAAAACATTTTTTACTGTATATAGGCTATCATATTGATTTTCTTATAAAGACAGAATGTCTACACTTTACCTAGCAAATTAAAATAAGTTTTGTGTAGAGTACAACCACAGATAGAACAAGGAGCATAAAATTTTTTGGTACGACTTAAACTGTCCCAGAACTAGCTTGGTATTTCTATGGTCTATTTTAAGGATTTGACTGTCTAACCACACACTGACATACAGCTCTCTGGGTGAGGTTCTTTTCAAGTCTCCAGTGAGTGATGAAGTTCCTTTCAAACTATAGTTTTGGCAAGTCGGTTAGGACATCTACTTTGTGCAGGACACAAGTCATTTTTCCAACAATTGTTTACAGACAGATTATTTCACTTATAACTCACTATCACAATTCGAGTAGGTCAGACGTTTACATACACTAAATTGACTTTGCCTTTAAACAGCTTGGAAAATTCCAGAAAATGATGTCATGGCGTTAGAAGCTTTCGATAGGCTAATTGACATCATTTGAGTCAATTGGAGGTGTACCTGTGGATATATTTAAAGGCCTACCTTCGAAATCAGTGCCTCTTTGCTTGACATTATGGGAAAATCTTAAGAAATCAGCCAAGACCTCAGAAAAACAATTGTAGACCTCCACAAGTCTGGTTCATCCTTGGGAGCAATTTCCAAACGCCTGAAGGGACCACGTTCATCTGGACAAACAATAGTACACAAGGATAAACACCATGGGACCACGCAGCCGTCATACCGCTCAGGAAGGAGACACGTTCTGTCTCCTAGAGATGAACATACTTTGGTGCGAAACGTGCAAATCAATCCCAGAACAACAGCAAAGGACCTTGTGGAGATGCTGGAGGAAACAGGTACAAAAGTATCTATATCCACAGTAAAGCGAGTCCTATATCGACATAACCTGAAAGGTCGCTCAGCAAGGAAGAAGCCACTGCTCTAAAAACGCCACAAAAATGCCAGACTACGGTTTGCAACTGCACATGGGGACAAAGATCGTACTTTTTGGAGAAATGTCCTCTGGTCTAATGAGACAAAAATAGAACTGTTTGGCCATAATGACCATCGTTATGTTTGGAGGGAAAAGGGGAGGCTTGCAAGCCGAAGAACACCATCCCAACCGTGAAGCACGGGGGTGGCAGCATCATGTTGTGGGGGTGCTTTGCTGCAGGAGGGACTGGTGCACTTCACAAAATAGATAGCATCATAAGGGAGGAAAATTATGTATATATAATGAAGCAACATCTCAAGACATCAGTCAGGAAGTTAAAGCTTGGTCACAAATGTGTCTTCCAAGTGGACAATGACCCCAAGCATACTTCCAACGTTGTGGCAAAATGGCTTAAGGACAACAAAGTCAAGTTATTGGAGTGGCCATCACAAAGCCCTGACCTCAATCCCATAGAAACTTTGTGGGCAGAACTGAAAAATGTGTGTGAGCAAGGAGGCCTTACATACCTGACTCAGTTACACAAGCTCTGTCAGAAGTAATGGGCCAAAATTCACCCAACTTATTGTGGGAAGCTTGTGGAAGGCTACCCGAAACGTTTGACCAGAGTTAAACAATTTAAAGGCAATGCTACCAAATACTAATTGAGTGTATGTAAACTTCTGATCCTCTGTGAATGTGATGAAAGAAATAAAAGCTGAAATGAATCATTCTCTCTACTATTATTCTGACATTTCACATTCTTAAAATAAAGTTGTGATCCTAGCTGATAATGAGACATTATTTGGTTAAAACACTGAAGAAGATGTTGGTGAAAAATCATTTTTAAGAGTCTACAGGAGGGCACACGGGGCTACGCAATGAAAAGTTGACAGGCAAGTCTTTTTTTACTCAAAGACTAGCCAACTAGTCAACTATCTAGTAAATACTTTGGATACGAGGTTGGTGTCTCTTTTTTAAACAGAATTAAACGTATATATCTTGTAATTGAACAAAAGTGTAAGGTGGCCAATAACTGGGGACCGTATGCCGACCTATTATTTTGCTAAACCGCTTATCAAAAAGCTGATAGTAGTAGTATCTCCACTGAAATGTCAAACATGCTAATTGCTAACCCATTAACTAACATTTTTAAGACCCCAATAATCACAAAACATTGATGGCTTGATCACAAGATAACACCGTTGAAGGTAATATATTTCTTAAACGCTGTTGAATTTGCCGATAATACAGGGTGCTACACTAGGCCTACTCCAGCTCTGATTGTTTATGCAGCACCGGTCTGTGCAGAGTACGGGCTGAGTAGTGCATGTCAATGCAATAGAATCCTACTCCGATGAGTTCTGCCTACAACAAAATCTCTTGAATAGGTTGTTTGGTTTCGGTATGCTGCATTGAAAGTGGCTAATATTGCATTGATTCAATCACAATTGCCACAGTAATGGTAATCCTTGATAGTGTTAACAGGGAAAACACTAGAACAGTGGTCACCAACTTTTTCTCAGTCAAGACCACTTTCTGAGTCAAAATACAAGCCAAGATCTACCACTCTGATTTAAAAAAAAACATGACTTAAAAACGTAAGCCTATGCAACATTAACCAATTAAAAACAGAACTGTAGCAATGAGTTTTGTGCAGTAATCTATAGGCCCAATACATTATCATCGCATATTAGCTTTGCTTGAATTTGTAAGGGTGCGTGCTGGTGGCAGGGAAGTCAGGCGCAGGAGATCGAACTTGGTATAAACGGAGCAGTTTAATATGTGCTCAAAAACAAAATATACAAAATAATACAAGTGGGTACAAAACCCGTCGCACACCAGAACATATCTTGCACATAGCTTACAAACAAACAATCACCGACAAGGACAATGAGGGGGAACAGAGGGTTAAATACACAACATGTAATGAATGGGATTGGAAACAGGTGTGATACAAGACAAGACAAAACCAAGGGAAAATGAAAAGAGGATCAGCGATGGCAAGAAGGTCGGCGACTTCGACCGCCGAACGCCGCCCGAACAAGGAGAGGGATCAACTTTGGCGGAAGTCATGACAGAATTGCCCTACCAATGCATTGTTGTTTTAAATTATATTTCAAAATTTGAGGTAGGCTATAGGATCACACCGGTAATAAACTCAGCAAAAAAAGAAATGTCTGTCAACTGCGTTTATTTTCAGCAAACCTAACATGTGTAAATATTTGTATGAACATAACAAGATTCAACAACTGAGACATAAACTGAACAAGTTCCACAGACATGTGACTAACAGAAATTTAATAATGTGTCCCTGAACAAAGGGGGAGTCAAAATCAAAAGTAACAGTCAGTATCTGGTGTGGCCACCAGCTGCATTAAGTACTGCACCTGTCCTCCTCATCGACTGCACCAGATTTTCCAGTACTTGCTGTGAGATGTTACCCCACTCTTTCACCAAGGCACCTGCAAGTTCCCGGACATTTCTGGGGGGAATGGCCCTAGCCCTAACCCTCCGATCCATCAGGTCCCAGACGTGCTCAATGGGATTGAGACCCGGGCTCTTCGCTGGCCATGGCAGAACACTGACATTCCTGCCTTGCAGGAAATCACACACACAACGAGCAGTATGGCTGGTGGCATTGTCATGCTGGAGAGTCATGTCAGGATGAGCCTGCAGGAAGGGTACCACATGAGGGAGGAGGATGTCTTCCCTGTAACGCACAGAGTTGAGGTTGCCTGCAATGACAACAAGCTCAGTTTGACGATGCTGTAACACATCGCCCCAAACCATGAAGGACCCTCCACCTCCAAATCGATCCCGCTCCAGAGTACAGGCCTCAGTGTAACGCTTATTCCTTCAATGGTAAAGGCGAATCCGACCATCACCCCTGGTGAAACAAAAACGTGAATTGTCAGTGAAGAGCACTTTTTGCCAGTCCTGTCTGGTCCAGCGACGGTGGGTTTGTGCTCATAGGCGACGTTGTTGCCGGTGATGTCTGGTGAGGACCTGCCTTACAACAGGCCTATGCACAGACATTTGATTTATCACACTTGTCACGACTTCCGCCGAAGTCGGTCCCTCTCCTTGTTCGGCGACGTTCAGCGGTCGACGTCACCGGCTTTCTAGCCACCGCCGATCCACTTTTCTTTTTCCATTTGTTCTGTCTTTGTCTTATCACACCTGGCTTCACTCACCAATCACTTGTTTATTATTTAACCCTCTGTTCCCCATGTTGTATTTGTGAGTGATTGTTATTTGTTACGTGGATTATTTGTCAGGCATTGCACTTTTGTTTTAGACTGTGTTTTTGGCACTTGTATGTGTTATGTGCTGTCATTTGGTAACCGGTATTAAAGTGTGCCTGTTTATTATACTCCGCTCTCCTGCACTTGACTTCGCCTCCAAGATACACACATTACAGAATCACTCACCCGAAGAATGGAGTCAGCAGGAGCAGACACCCTCCCAGTTGCAGTGGAGGAGCGCGTTCAGCAGCACACGACCATGTTGCAACGTCTGGGCACAGCCATGGATCGTGTGCTGCAGACTATGGATCGTTGGGAGAGAGGAGGAGGTTTTTCAGCGCCTCCACCAGCCCCACTACAACAGGTCCCACTGTCCACCCCTCTTTCACATGGTCCCAGCGGGATTTGACTCGCGCTCCCGAGGGAGTATGATGGGACGGCTGCCGGATGGCAGGGGTTTCTACTACAGCTGGAGCTCTACCTGGCGACCGTCCACCCGGCTCCTTCGGGGCGTGAGAGTGTGTCCGCCCTCGTCTCCTGCCTCTCAGGCAAAGCCCTGGAGTGGGCCAACGCCGTATGGAGTGAGGGAGACGCGGCGTTGGACCATTACGCAGAGTTCACGTCTGTTCCACCTGAGGCAGGGGACGAGGAGCGAGCAGGATTTCGCCTTGGACTTCCGGACCCTGGCCACCAGCGCAGGATGGAACGACAGGGCCCTGATCGATCACTACAGGTGCAGTCTGTGCGAGGACGTCCGTAGGGAGTTGGCCTGCCGAGACACCACCCTCACATTGGACCAGCTGGTGGACCTGTCCATCCGGCTGGACAACCTGCTGACTGCCCGCGGACGTCCGGATCGGGACCTGTCAGTTCCATCCCCCAGCACCTCCGCTCCGACGCCCATGGAGCTGGGAGGTGCTGCATTTGGGCGGCAGGAGGGGCCATTCTCTGCACCATCGTGTCACCACAGGTGGGTCGGCACCAGGCTCACCCAGAGCCCCCTGTTGCTCACATGTATGTGTTTATTTCATTTCCTGAGTTTTCCCCGCATTCCCAGCATAAGGCGCTAGTAGATTAAGGCGCAGCTGGGAATTTTATTGACCGTTCATTTGCTCATAGTTTATAGATTCCCCTTGTTCCTGTAGACATGCCCTTCCCTGTGCATGCACTAGATAGTAGAGGTCGACCGATTAATCGGAATGGCCGATTAATCGGGGCCGATTTCAAGTTTTCATAACAATCGGAAATCGGTATTTTTGGGCGCCGATTTGCCGATAAAAAAAAAAAAAAAATTACACCTTTATTTAATCTTTATTTAACTAGGCAAGTCAGTTAAGAACACATTCTTATTTTCAATGACGGCCTAGGAACGAGGCAGAACGACAGATTTTTAACCTTGTCAGCTCGGGGGATCCAATCTTGAATTGATTACATTGCACTCCACGAGGAGCCTGCCTGTTAGCGAATGCAGTAAGCTAAGGTAAGTTGCTAGCTAGCATTAAACTTATCTTATAAAAAACAATCAATCAATGACTGTCATTGCTCCAATGTGTACTTAACCATAAACATCAATGCCTTTCTTAAAATCAATACACAAGTATATATTTTTAAACCTGCATATTTAGCTAAAAGAAATCCAGGTTAGCGGGCAATATTATTAACCAGGTGAAATTGTGTCATTTCTCTTGCGTTCATTGCACGCAGAGTCAGGGTATATGCAACAGTTTGGGCCGCCTGGCTCTTTGCGAACTAATTTGCCAGAACTTTACGTAATTATGACAACATTGAAGGTTGTGCAATGTAACAGGAATATTTAGACTCATGGATGCCACCCGTTAGATAAAATATGGAACGGAATAAACGTTTTGTTTTCGAGGTGATAGTTTCCGGATGAGTCAAAGGTATATGGTTTAGAGAGAAATAGTCGACGCGTTATAATTCCTGTAATAACTTGCGGCTGAATTTCAAAGGGGTTCCTTCGTTATTTTACCGTTCATGTCTTCCATAGAGAATGTCTTGATCTACTTCAAATAAGGTCTGTGTTTCGTGCAGGCTTAAACCGCCTCGACGTTTTGATACCCGTGTAAATCTCACTAGGATAAGGTAACGTTTGTCAACATATTTTCATAAATCCACTCTACAATTTTTTTTTATCTTCGCTTATATTTAGCCAATATTGATCAGAGTTACCTTGTCCTATGGATATCTACACAGTTATAAAATTGGCACGGTGATGTAAGCCTACACGAAACACAGACCTTATTTTAAGTGAATCTAAAAATATCCTATGGAATAAATGAAGGAACCGCTTTTCAGATTTTGCTAGGTGTCATGGGAATTATGACTCGCACTTTGGTTGTCAATTCTTACCATGCCCATTATTAAAATAGGATTTCCTGCATATAGAAATTAAAGTTTTTGTTTTCAACATTCATCACAGGTAACTTAAACTCTATTTTTATTCAAACAGTTGAGAGTATTTGTCTCCTAAGCAGACTCTTCAGTATCATTGTCACTTCAGAGCTGTGTGCGTGTGTGTATTTATGTATTATATTAAGTTAAAATAAAAGTGTTCATTGTTCATTCAGTATTGTTGCAATTGTCATTATTACAAAAATGTGTGTGTGTATGATATATATATATAATTTCTTTATTTTTTATAAATCGGCCGATTAATCGGTATCGGCTTTTTTGTCCTCCAATAATCGGTATCAGCATTGAAAAATCATAATCGGTCGACCTCTACTAGATAGTCGACCATTAGGGTCAGGGCTGATTAGGGAGGCCACCGCTCCACTTGACATGGTTACGCAGGAGGGTCATAAGGAGAGAATCAGTCTCTTCCTTATTGATTCTCCTAGTTTTCCCGTGGTGCTGGGCTTACCCTGGTTGGCCTGTCATGATCCCACTATTTCGTGGCAACAGAGGGCTCTCAAGGGGTGGTCACGAGAGTCCTCAGGGAGGTGTGTGGGGGTTTCCATCGGTGCGACTACGGTGGAAAGTCCAGACCAGGTCTCCACCGTGCGCATCCCCTCAGAATATGCCGATTTGGCTCTCGCCTTCTGTAAGAAGAGGGCGACTAAATTACCACCTCATCGACCGGGGGATTGTGCGATAAATCTCCTGGTAGATGCAGCACTTCCCAGGAGTCACGTGTATCCTCTGTCACAGGCGGAGACGGTGGCTATGGAAACATATGTCTCCGAATCCCTGGGGCAGGGATACATTCGGCCCTCCACTTCACCTGCCTCCTCGAGTTAATTTTTTGTGAAGAAGAAGGATGGGGCTCTGCACCCGTGTATTGACTATCGAGGGATCAATCAGACCACTGTGAGGTACAGCTACCCGCTGCCTCTCATCACCAGTGCGATCAAGTCAATGCACAGGGCGCGGTTCTTCACAAAATTGGATCTCAGGAGCGCTTACAACCTGGTACGTGTCCGGGAGGGTGACGAGTGGGAGACGGCATTTAGTACCACCTCAGGGCACTATGAGTACCTCGTCATGCCGTACGGGTTGATGAATGCTCCATCAGTCTTCCAGGCCTTTGTTGACAAGATTTTCCGGGACCTGCACGGGCAGGGTGTAGTGGTGTATATCGACGACATTCTGATATACTTCGCTACACGTGCCGAGCATGTGTCCCTGGTGTGCAGGGTGCTTGGTCGACTGTTGGAGCATGACCTGTACGTCAAGGCTGAGAAATGTCTGTTCTTCCAACAGTCCGTCTCCTTCTTAGGGTACCGCATTTCCACGTCAGGGGTGGAGATGGAGAGTGACCGCATTTCAGCCGTGTGTAATTGGCCGACTCCCACCACGGTAAAGGAAGTGCAGCGGTTTCTGGGGTTTGCCAACTACTACCGGAGGTTTATCCTGGGTTTTGGTCAGATAGCAGCTCCCATTACCTCACTGCTGAAGGGGGGACCGGTGCGGCTGCAGTGGTCGGCTGAGGCGGGCAGGGCTTTTGGTCAGCTGAAGGCTCTGTTTACCTCGGCTCCCGTGCTGGCTCATCCGGATCCCTCTTTGGCGTTCATAGTGGAGGTGGACGCGTCCGAGGCTGGGATAGGAGCCGTGCTCTCTCAGCGCTCGGGCACGCCACCAAAGCTCCACCCCTGTGCTTTCTTTTCGAAGAAGCTCAGCCCGGCGGAGTGAAACTATGATGTGGGGGACCGGGAGCTGTTGGCTGTTGTCAAGGCTCTGAAGGCGTGGAGACATTGGCTTGAGGGGGCTAAACACCCTTTTCTCATCTGGACTGACCACCGCAATCTGGAGTACATCCGGGCGGCGAGGAGACTGAACCCTCGCCAGGCAAGGTGGGCTATGTTCTTTACCCGTTTTGTTTTCACTCTATCCTACAGACCTGGTTCCCAGAACGCTAAGGCAGATGCACTGTCCAGGATGTATGACACAGAGGAGCGGTCCATGGATCACACTCACATACTTCCGGCCTCTTGCCTGGTGGCACCAGTGGTGTGGGAGCTGGACGCGGACATCGAGCGGGCGTTACGCACAGAGCCCACTACCCCCCAGTGTCCAGTTGGGCGCCTGTACGTTCCGTCTGCTGTCCGCGACCGTCTGATCTATTGGGCCCATACGTCACCCCCCTCTGGTCATCCTGGCATCGGTCAGATGGTGCGTTGCCTTAGTGGGAAGTACTGGTGGCCCACCTTGGCCAAGGACTTGAGGGTTTATGTTTCCTCCTGCTCGGTGTGCGCCCAGTGCATGGCTCCCAGGCACCTGCCCAGAGGGAAATTACAACCCCTACCCGTTCCACAACGGCTGTGGTCGCACCTGTCGGTGGACTTCCTAACGGATCTTCCTCCCTCACAGGGAAACACCACGATCCTGGTCGTTGTGGATCGGTTTTCTAAGTCCTGCCGTCTCCTCCCTTTGCCCGGTCTCTCTACGGCCCTACAGACTGCGGAGGCCCTGTTCACTCACGTCTTCTGGCACTACGGGGTGCCTGAGGACATAGTCTCTGATTGGGGTCCCCAGTTCACGTCCAGGGTCTGGAGAGCGTTCATGGAACGTCTGGGGGTCTCGGTCAGCCTTACCTCAGGTTTTCACCCCGAGAGTAACGGGCAGGTGGAGAGAGTAAATCAGGATGTGGGTAGGTTTCTGCGGTCATATTGCCAGGACCGGCCGGGGGAGTGGGCGACGTTCATCCCCTGGGCAGAGATGGCCCAAAACTCACTCCGCCACTCCTCCACTAACCTCTCTCCTTTCCAGTGCGTACTGGGGTATCAGCCGGATCTGGCACCATGGCATCAGAGCCAGATCGAGGCTCCTGCGGTGGACGAATGGTTCAAGCGCTCGGAGGAGACCTGGGACACCGCCCATGTGCACCTACAACGGGCCGTGAGGCAGCAAAAAGCGAGCGCCGACAGTCACCGCAGCGAGGCTCTCGACCCGAAACCTGCTTCTCCGCCTGCCCTGCTGGAAGCTGGGTCCACGGTTTGTGGGGCCATTTAAAGTCCTGAGGAGACTGAACGATGTATGCTATAGATTACATCTTCCCCCAGATTATCGCATTAATCCCTCGTTCCATGTGTCTCTCCTCAGGCCGGTGGTGGCTGGTCCACTCCAGGAAGCTGAGGTGCGGGAGGATCCTCCGCCCCCTCTGGACATCGAGGGGGACCCGGCGTATGCTGTTCGAGCCATCCTGGACTCGAGGCGTCGGGCGATGGGCCTTCAGTACATCGTGGAGTGGGAGGGGTACGGTCCGGAGGAGAGATGCTGGGTGCCGGTGGAGGACGTCCTGGACCCTTCATGGCTGCGGGATTTCCACCGTCTCCATCCGGATCGCCCTGCGCCTCGTCCTCCGGGTCGTCCCCGAGGTCGGTGTCGGTGCGTTGCTGGAGCTGCGCGTCAAGGGGGGGGTACAGTCACGACTTCCGCCGAAGTCGGTCCCTCTCCTTGTTCGGGCGGTGTTCGGCGGTCAATGTCACCGGCTTTCAAGCCACCACCGATCCACTTTTCATTTTCCATTTGTTCTGCCTTTGTCTTATCACACCTGGCTTCACTCACCAATCCCTTGTTTATTATTTAACCCTCTGTTCCCCATGTTGTATTTGTGAGTGATTGTTATTTGTTACGTGGATTATTTGTCAGGCGTTGCACTTTTGTTTTAGACCGTGTTTTTGGCACTTGTATGTGTTATGTGCTGTCATTTGGTAACCGGTATTAAAGTGCGCCTGTTCATTATACTCCGCTCTCCTGCACTTGACTTCGCCTCCCAGATACACGCATTACAACACTGTTGTTAAAGCAACATTATCTTATACTGGACAGGGAATATCACATTACTGAACACAGCACCTTGATAACTTACGCAATACTTACAGTGCCTTCGGAAAGTATTCAGACTGCTTGACTTGTTACAGCCTTATTCTAAAATGTATTAAATTGTTTTTTTTTACTCAGCAATCTACACACATTACCCCATAATGACAAGCAAAACAGGTTTTTAGTATTTGGTATTTGGGAAGTTTCTCACATTCTTCTCTGCAGATCCTCTCAAGCGCTGTCAGGTTGGATGGGGAGCTTCGCTACACAGCTATTTTCAGGTCTCTCCAGAGATGTTTGATCAGCTTCAACTCCTCGGTCTGGCTGGGCCACAAAAGGACATTCAGAGACTTGTCCCGTAGCCACTCATGCGTTGTCTTTGCTATGTGCTTAGGGTCGTTGTCCTGTTGGAAGGTGAACCTTCGTCCCAGGAGCAGGATTTCATCGAGGATCTCTCTGTACTTTGCTCCGTACATCTTTGCCTCGATCCTGACTGGTTTCCCAGTCCCTGCCACTGAAAAAGATCCCCACAACATGATGCCACCACCACCATGCTTCACCGTAGGGATGGTGCCAGGTTTCCTCCAGACGTGACACTTCATTCAAGCCAAAGAGTTCAATCTTGGTTTCATCAGACCAGAGAATCTGGTTTCTCATGGTCTAAGAGTCTTTAGGTGCCTTTTGGCAAACTCCAAGTGGGCTGTCATGTGCATTTACTGAGGAGTAGCTTCCGTCTGGCCACTCTACCATAAAGGCCTGATTGGTAGAGTGCTGCAGAGATGGTTGTCCTTCTGGAAGGTTCTCCCATCTCCACAGAGGAACTGTAGAGCTCTGTCAGAGTCACGATAGGGTTCTTGGTCACCTCCCTGACCAAGGCCCTTCTCCCGCGATTGCTCAGTTTGGCCAGGCGGCCAGCTCTAGGAAGAGTCTTGGTGGTTCTTCCATTTAAGAATGATGGAGGCCACTTTGTTATTGGGGACCTTCAATGCTGCAGAAATATTTTGGTACCCTTCCCCAGACCTGTGCCTCGACACAATCCTGTCTCGGAGCTCTGCGGACAATTCCTTCGACTTCATGGCTTGGTTTTGCTCTGACATGCACTGTCAACTGTGGGACCTTATATAGACAGATGTGTGCCTTTCCAAATCATGTCCAATCAATTGAATTTACCACAGGTGGACTTCAGTCAAGTTGTAGAAACATCTCAATGATGATCAATGGAAACATGATGCACCTGGGCTCAATTTCGAGTCTCAAAAACGTCTAAAAACCTGTTTTCACTTTGTCATTATGGGGTATTGTGTGTAGATTGCTGAGGACATTTTTTATTTTTTATTTAATCAACTTTAGAATAAAGCAGTAACGTAACAAAATGTGGAAAAAGGCAAGGGGTCTGAATACTTTCCGAAGGCACTGTACCTTAATAATATGCTCTTCTGTTTGATCACAGGTTTGTTTAACTTCATTGAAGACCTTCAGCTTCTCCTGTAAGAGCTACAGGGCAGTCTGGGTATCCTCCTGAAATGAGACAGAACGTCACTGAGGAGACAATCTCTCCACTTTACAGGAGAGTATTGTTTGAACTCCTTTCTGCAAATCTCAGTGTCAGAAGCACCCAGGTGCACACTCACTGGCTTGCTACGCTATACATTATGCAGAGACTCCTATTCATTTAAATAAAACCTTGCACTGGCCAAAAATGTTGCTTCCAGTGTAGCAGGTAAAATCCTATTGCTTTTGCGACACAACATAGCTATTATGTCAATAATTATATTTCCCATTTCAAAACAAGTAACGGAAATTAATGTAGCAAAATCAAATTTTAAACCTACCAGACTCATTCAGACAACAAATGTACTTCAAGGTGCCGTTTCCCAGACACTGATTAAGGCTAGTCCTGGACTAAGAAACAAGCTCAATAGAGCTCGCCAGCTTGTAGTCCTATAAAACGGAAATGCATTAGTATTTTCTACCTCTGGTTCGTTGGGCTTTGCTACTTGCGACAAGAATGGAATTTTGGGATGTATGGCAAAAAATGCACAAAAAGTGACATTAGCTAATGAAGATTATCTCATAGAACAAAACGTATAAGATCTTGTAAACCTGTGTTTACCACAGACCTTATTTTTGTCTTTCATCCAAAACCACTCCAACATTAATTCCACCATAGGCTTTGCCCAATGAGCCATGGCGGAGTTAGCCTCTGTTAGTGTCTACAAAAAGATGCCATTAGTATTGTTCTCTATGGGGAATGTCCATTGAAAATGCTTTTTAGTCCAGGATTAGGATTATTCTGTGTCTGGGAAACATCCCCCAAGTGTTTGTTTATAATGTATTGGTTCAAAACATAGTGAGAGATATTCCCAGTTCTGTTTTTCTCAATGCCTATCTTACCCGCTGCCCCTGCGCAGCCTCATCTACAGACATACAGTCATGAGATGTTTCTTTTACCCTTGACACACCCAACAGATGGGCTGTTTGTCCTCCAGACAGAAGAGCTTAAGTTTCTCGCCGTGCAGACTGCAGAGCACCTTGGACCGTGCTGAAGCTCTCAGACTCCTCTCCTGTAAGAAGGCCTCACACTGGTTATTCAGAGCCGTGTTGGGGAGAGGTAATTCCTATAATAAGGTACTTTTCCTGCAAACTGGAAATTCTAGAGATTCCTTATTACCAACATTCCTGCAGACAGACTTTAAATTCTCGGTCCACTTGTTTTCTCCATCTTCACTGATGACCTGGTCGATGTCTACGAGAACCCGTTGTACCTTTATGTGTGTGTGTGTGTGTGTGTGTGTGGTTTTGCTGAGTGTGCAAAATAATATCTCATTTACAGTTCACATGATACAGCATACAGACCAGACTCCAGATATATTTTACATTGTTGTCCCAGTTGAATATGGTCATAGCCCATTGTTTTTTCCAATTCAGTATAAATAGTATGAAATGCGCAAACATCATATAATCAACTCATAAAACAACACTTGGTATTTTAAGAATATAGATTTTTATTGACATACTGTAGCAGCAGCTTCAACATAGTAAAATATGCATTTACACAGACTGAACAAAACAATAATGTGTTCTATTTGTACAGCACTATCTTTAGTTTGTTTCTTTTTCATGCACAGTCAGAGCTAATAAATGGTTCATAAAGGGGTTATAACATATAACAAAATGGCTTATTACATACGAACTACTGCAAGCTCAGATGAATAGGCTAAAGCTTGAATAAGACTGGGATTAACTATCCTAGCAGATAACTGGACAATACACAGCTTTCTGAAACGACTGCCTCGGGTCTGTTAGGGCCTATGACTCCATACATGGTCATTTTCCCAGACAAATCCATTCCTGATCAATATGTTCCATTGATCACAATATATAGTACTTCTTTAAAAATCAATAAATGTGCAAAATTCTCAATATTTTGTTATGATCCTTTATATGGTTCCTGTGCTGTGACATGTTAACATATGTCACTTCTTTTCATGTGTGTTTATGCATGCATGTTAAGACATAATACTTTTGTGGGCAGTTATAAAATGATCCATTATTATTTGGAATTATTGTTTGAGATTAATTGAGGATATGGTCAAGCGTCCATCCAATTGAGGATTATTGCCAAGATCTGTGGCAGGGCAGTTCATGACTACTGCAGTGTTAGTAAAGCTATAGCAGGACCTTGTATTTCTCACTGTGCTCCATCGTTCAAGTAAATAGACTACTGTGCTCCTACGTTCAAGTACATTAAGTGCAATGACAGGACTATGAGTTCAGGAAAGGTCCATATCCATAAAGTATCTCAGAGTAGGAGTGCTGGTCTAGGATCAGGTCCTCCCTGTCCTAATCTTATTAATTAAGATTACGCTTTATGAAAATGGGCCCTGGGATTATAGAGACTACACATCCAATGGGTACACTATACTTTACGTCTCAGAAATCACAGCAGGAAAGATGTACTCATTTCCATTTTGCAAAAGATAGAATAGTAAACGTTCAGGTTTGTAGGGGAGGTTATAATTTATTTATTTTACCACTGATGAAGTTGTGTTTTCAATATTGTATAGAAATATTAGTAGCACAAAGAGAGGCAAAGAGAGATGTGGTGGTGTGCATGTTAGTATTTACTCTCAAAGAGCATTCAAAGGCACAGGCTACACAAAGTACCATAGACCTAGATAGAGAGATCAAAATCTATGAATCTAACAGTTACAGTACTGTGGGTTTAGGACAGGGATGGACAACTCTGGTACTCAGGGGTGCAGCAGTGTCCGCTGGTCGTCTTATCTTCCTGTGGCACTTAATTTATCAATTAATATCGCTCATTGCTGAGAGAACACACGCCCGGGTCCATGTTCAAAAAGTGTCTCAGAGTAGGAGAGCAGATTTAGGATCAGGTCCCCCCTGTCCATGGAATCCTATTCATTATGATCTAAAAGGAAAAAGATAGCCTTTAATCAACTCCTACTCTGAGACTCTTTGTGAACATGGGCCCAGGTTTCCCAGGAAGAAGTCAGTCACTGATTTGCAGGAAAAAACAAACCAGTAAACACATTGCCTTCCTGAGGACCGGAGTTGCTCATTCCTGGTTCAAGGTTATTATTATCCTTTCTACACAGGTTCATCTGTAGAGCAGTACAGTACATTATGATATCAGTTTTAAAGAGGATCTGTAGAGATAGACAAAAAATAGCATTTACCTTAAAGGATAGCAGAGACATATAAAACGACCATGCAAGCAGCATCTTTGAGAACCATTGTGCAACATTCACATGATGCCAAAGTCGTCCCTCGTCTGTCTGTTTATCCATGCCCTTTTGGTTTACAGTAGAATTCTAAATGGATGTCAAGCTAAACAGCTTACTCATCATGTCCACTGTTATAAGCACCATATTCACTGTCACTCCTCTCCCTGTTCTCCGACAATACAGAGTGTATAACTACAACTAGCTAGCAGCACACAGTGTCTTCCTTTAGGCACAATGGGGTATACTACAGTACATAATTCAATAAATACACTGGAATCATGCACACTCCCTTATACACAAACACACACACCATATGTTACCGTTCTGAGACACTCATCAACTATACTGTAGCAGCTAGAGACCAAGACACAGTGCAAGCCTAACAAGACAGTTCACCCAGATCCTATCTACCTAAGAGTTTGTGTGTGTGTCCGTCTATCTGTCCTACCTTCTCTCCATGTCAGAAAGTGCGAAGTGAAGCGAGAAGCAGGCAGGGTAGTGACTCTGGTGGGGAGAAGAGGTTAGAGGCTAGGGTTCGATGACCCTCCTTCTCCCTGAGTCTCTCTGGTGCTCTGTCCCCCGGCATGGTTCTTCAAGATCCTCTCCACAAACACTTTGCCTTGACCTGCTACACGTGGCCCTGCACACACACGGAAGCACATAAACATCCACACAATTAACATACACTCACACTAACAGGGTCCCATGAAAGTCCAAACAATCTACATACTCACCAGCTGATTCCTTCAGAATGTCCTCCAGTCTCTCTCTCAGAGCGCCTCGCTCTGTGTCTTCCTCTCTGCTCTCCACTCTCTGGCGGATCAGCTCCTTTATCTGCAGCACTGCCCCCAGCAGGCCATCTGAAGGAATTACACCATCAGAGACATGAAAGATTGACTGAAGGAGCTAAAAATGGCAGCCTGGTCTTATAGACCAGACGTAACACAGTAAATGTAAATCCGGGACACTCAAATTAGTATGATATGTTACGTTTGGTATGGTTACTTAACGCGAACGTCTAGCAATCCAATGGTTAATTAGCAACGTTTCAACTACTTGAAACAGTGTCCTGGCTAGAAACACATTTTGTCTTTACACCCTGGGTCACCACTAGACCCCATAACAACAGCTTTAGGTGGGTTGCTGATTATGATAGGCAGAAATGACTCACCATACTCTTGGTTCAGCCCCCACAGTTTGATTTTGTTGGCCTCATGCTGGGCTTTCTTTTTCAGTCGACACGCTCTTCAGAGAGAGAAAGAGAGAGAGAGGACAGTTTACAAACCTATCGCCAGGACTTATGCTCCACTACACTCGCCCTCACTAGCACTTACTGTAGCTAGACACACCCTGCTGTGCAAATCAAATGGACATCTGAAAGTGCTGTGTGGAAAAGCCACCAGAAAATTAGGTTTCTATAGTTAGACAGGTAAGTCAGTGTGCCTGCGTGTGTGTGCGTGTGCATGTGTCCCAGTGTGTATGTGTACCTGGAGGCCAGTTTGTTCCTCTCCTTTCGTGTTGGTGCCCTGGCAGTAACAGGCAGGTCACTGACAGGAGTCATGCCCTCCAGCGCAGAGCTGAGTGTGTGGAGCTGCTCCCCCAGGCTCTGTAGCTTCACAGGGCTAGGGGTCAGGTCACTGGCGTCTGTACGACGGGCTTTCCTCTGGCCTTGCTTACCTAGGGAACACACAGGGTTTTTGTCACTCTGGATAAGAGCATCTGCTAAATTACTAAATGTAATTGTATGCTTCACCAACCACTCAATACGCAACTGACAGTACATTTTACATCTGAATTTCCTAGTGTGTATATGTGACCCACCGAATGAGTGTTGATAAATTAACACTGCCAGAGTGTTGGGTCTCCAACACTGTGGTTGTTGAAATGGACATATATGTTCTCAATTTAATGGAAAATGTTTTACATCTTTCATTCCATTGTACATTTGTGGGCCTTGGGGTCTCACCATTGGTGGAGGTCCCCTCTATCAGGCACATGGTGCTGGGTAGGGTGCTAGGGCCCCAGATTATGTCCCCTCCATCTTTCTCTTCATCCTTTCCCTCATCTCTCCCTTTGGCTCTCCTGCTATCTCTCTCTCCATCTCTCCCCAGGTCTGCCTCACTGTAGACGCTACATTCCCAGTAACACCAGCGTTTCTTTGGTCTCACGTGGTGCTGAAGCTCCTCCTTTTCCTTCACTTCCTCCATGGCTTCTCTCCCCTCCTCTTTCTCATCTTCTTCCTCTTTCTCCTCCTCTCCAATATCACAGTCTGTTCCTTGACTAGACTCAGTGTCTAGCTCACTCTGTAGAGAGTAGTTATGTTCTTCACTGTGGACCTCCAGATCCACAGGAAGTGATACCCTCTCCTCCTGAACCACCTGATGCAGCCCTTTCCTAGCTTCACTCTCCCGCCCTCCAGCCTCTTGGTTCCAGGGCCCTGGATCTCTCCCAGCCAAGGGGAGGTGTCCAGTCATTAACCCCACACAGGGTGTGAGGTCTGTAGGGTTCCTCAGCTGCCTGCCCCCTGGTCTCTGGGATAACCATGGTTCTTCTCTGCTTCCCTGTTGAGAGCAAAACAGAGTAGGTAGAGGTTAGCTCTAAGGGCTCAGACACAACAATAGCGTTTGCTGACCGGGAGTACTTAGCATCTCTGAACGTAATTTTCTAACCGAGAGCGCACCGATTTTACATGTAGAATCGCGTAAAAAAATGTGGCACTCAGACATCTACACCAGGTGGTCCCTAAAACACCGCACGCTTAACATTCGGCAGACAAACGCTAGAGCCACAATCGGTGCGATGTGTGCGAGCCTTAAACCAGGGTGACTTAGATTTACATTCCCCAAATACAGAGTTCCTAAGGAGTGACTTCCAGGGATCTAATGGTTAAGGTCAGTGATGATGTTAATCTCGGTAATCTGCGGTTATAAGTAACCCCTACCTCAGGTAAGACGGAAGAGCGCTCGCAGCTCGGTGGCGTCCTCTCTGGGCTGCCTTTGGTATAGCGTGTAATGTCATCCAGGGCCGAGACGTCCCAGCGACGCTCTGGGGTGTGTGTGTCATCAGTGGTCGAGTCTTCTAAGAGATCACTGAGTAGCTCACATCCACGCTGCTGGCCTCGACAAAGGGACAGGGCTGGGGGCCCCAACATCACCACCACACACTACAGCACAGAGACAAAACACACACTACATGACCAAAAGTATGTGGACACCTGCTCGTCGAACATCTCATTCCAAAATCATGGGCGTTAACATGGAGTTGATCCCCTTTTCCTGCTATAACAACCTCCACCCTTCTGGGAAGGTTTTCCACTAGATGTTAGAACATTGCTATGGGGACTTGCTTCTATTCAGCCACAAGAGCATTAGTGAAGTCAGGCACTGATGTTGGGCGATTAGTCCTGGCTCCAGGTCGGTGTTCCAATTCATCCCAAAGGTGTTCGATGGGGTTGAGTTCAGGGCTCTGTGCAGGTCGGTCAAGTTCTTCCACACCGATCTCGACAAACCATTTCTGTATGGACCTCGCTTTTTGCACGGGCATTGTCATGCTGAAATAGGAGAGGGCCTTCCCCAAAATGTTGCCACAAAGTTGGAAGCACAAAATCGTCTATAATGTCATTGTATGCTGTAGCATTAAGATTTCCTTTTACTGGAACTAAGGAGCCTAGTCCGAACCATGAAAAACAGACCCAGACCATTATTTCATCAGTCCAGAGAACATGTTTCCACTGCTCCAGAATCCAACGGCGGCGAGCTTTACACCACTACAGCCAACACTTGGCATTGCACATGGTGATCTAAGGCTTGTGTGCGGCTGCTCGGCCAAATAAAAATCAATTTCATGAAGCTTCCGACGAACAGTTATTTTGCTGATGTTGCTTCCAGAGGCAGTTTGGAACTCGGTAGTGAGTGTTGCAACCGAGGACAAACGATATTTACGCGCTACGCGCTTTTATTTGTCATATGCTAGTCAAGATGCTCTCAATGGTGCAGCTGTAGAACTTTGAGGATCTGAGGGCCCATGACAAATCTTTCCAACCTCCCGAGGGGGAAGAGGTGTTGTAATGCCCTCTTCAAAACTGTGTTGGTGTGTTTGGACCATGATAGGTCCTTAGTGATGTGGACACAGAGGAACTTGAAGCTCTTGACCGTCTCCACTACAGCGATGTGAATGGGGGCGTTCTCGGGCCTCCGTTTCCTGTAGTCCACAATCAGCTCCTTTGTCTTGCTGACCTTGAGGAAGAGGTTGTTATCCTGGCACCACGCTGACAGGTCTCTGACCTACTCCCTGTAGGCTGTTTCATCGTCACCGGTGATCAGGCCTACCACTGTCGTATCGCCAGCAAACTTGATGATGGTGTTGGAGTCGTGTGCAGTCACGCAGTCGTGGGTGAACAGGGAGTATAGGATGGGGCTAAGCACGCACCCCTGAGAGGCCACCTTGTTGAGGGTAAGCTTGGCGGATGTGTTGTTGCCTACCCTCACCACTTGGGGGCGGCCCTTCAGAAAGTGAAGTACCCAACTGCAGAGGCAGTTGTTTAATCCTTGGGGCCTTAGTTTAATGATGAGCTTGGGGGGCACTATGGTGTTGAACACTGAGCTGTAGTCAATGAACAGTATTCTCACATAGCTATTCCTTTCATCCAGGTGGGAAAGGGCAGTGTGGAGTGCAATAGACATTGCGTCATCTGTGGATCTGTTGGGGCGGTGTGTGAATTGGAGTGGGTCCAGGGTGTCTGGGTCGATGGTGTTGATGTGAGCCATGACCAGTCTTTCAAAGCATTTCATGGCTACAGACGTGAGTGCTATGGGCGACAGTCATTTAGACGGGTTACCTTGGTGTTCTTGGGCACGGGGACTATGGTGGTCTGCTTGAAACATGTGGGTATTATTTGGTCAGGAAGAGGTTAGAAATGTAATTGAAGACACTTGCAATTGTTTATAAGTATCTGGTATTCACTTCCAAAGGTTGCTGTAATTTTGGGACTGATTCAGATGTGGGTCACACAACAAGAGGACTCTGTGGCCAAAATAAAATGTTTCCCCTGCACCTACCTGATCTGACTCTATGCTGCCCCCTGTAGGAGAGATGGTGAATGTCTCTGAAGTCACAGATAACCCATGGGTCCCATACGCCTCACCGAAGAAAGGCTCCATCCCACTGCTACCTGGCTGGAGAGGGGGTGGGGGAAAGACAAAGAGAGAAGGGCAGGAGGCCAGAGAGAGAAAGATAAAGAGAGGGGGAAAGACAGATGACTATCAGTTCTCATATTGTACAATAGCCCCCATTATGTCAGTAACCTAGCAACTCGACATGGAGTATCCATAGAAATACATTCTATTTCTATGGGTATCTTTATATTATGAAGTATAATGTAGAATACAACAACGTATAACAAAGCTGTGTACCTGAGGCATGGTGGTGCTTGGACCTGGTCAGAGGCAGAAGGAAGGGTTAGCAGTTTAGAACGGATAGCTTCCTCATCATCAATACACAAACCGCAAGAGGTCAGAGTTCACATCATCTCATAATAACAAATGTTATAGAGCAGCAGAATTATCACTGCAGTAAGACATATGCCTTACCAAGACCATATAGCTTCCATAAAATGTATTTATAGCTGGTAGAGAAAAGAAGGGATGATCTGCTACATACAGTTTGGGAGTCATTCAATCAAGAACCACTACTTATTATCATGCATGTATATTATGATTGTTCACGTACTTTCTGAACAACTATCGGGACTGTTAAAACAACTATCAGGAAGAACATTGGGTTGCTGTTTCCATTGTATGAGCACAGAGCGAGCAGAGGAAAGACTCTCTAATATCCACAGCCAACCTCCTGTGCCCCAGATCCCTAAAATAGTAATAATCAGTCATTTCACTGTGTCTCTCTCACACACACACAGTCTCTGGAGCAGCAGCCTTTCCACATGAGAGAGATAAATAAATATCTCTAAGGAATTGTTCAGTGCATTCTAGAATGTTCCATTGAACTCTAAAGTGGTGAAAAAAAGAGGAAGAAAGAGAGGGGTGCCTAGTTATTTCCAAGAAATAAGAGAATAGCAACCTCTGTACTTGACAGCTGTCGGATGAATATTTTCACAATAAGCTGACTGTTATTCTCATACATAGGCCCACATCTAGCTGTATGTCCTTCAAGCCCTTTAAAACAAAATTTGGCAAAAAATATCACCCTGACACTGTCCCTATCACTCAAGATACGAAAATGCAGTATTTTAAACGAACAGCTGTCTTACCTCCTGCATGGACGGTGTGTCACATTTTCCTATGTTGAAGCGCGCACCCGTCATCTGTCAACGCGCAGTCCCGCGATTCTGACAGAAAATAGGTTAAACGTTTGACCACTAAATATGTTGCAGCATATTAACGCTATTCCATTTTTACGAGTCCTACACATCTATAACATAGGATGCCACTGTTTAAAACACAGGAAGAGTGCATCCGTCGCATTGAGTGGAATAAGAGCCGCAACAAAAATAAAACCACCCTAACAGTAGGCTACAGGGACATTGCTCATTCATGTCTACCTTTGCTGTAGTATGCTAGGCTACTTACAGTCAACTGTTCCATCTGTCAGAAGTACAAAGTTACATATATCTCTGTAGACCGATTTACTTCTCCACAAGTCCGCAAAAATTAATAGAATTCAAATAGATGTGGTCCTCTAGACAGCTATCGTCGCTAAATATTATTTGGTCTTAGTTATGAACAGCTGGCTTTGGAATGGTCTAGCCATAGGGAAACAAGGAAACATGTTTCGTTATTTCTAATGAATACACACGTATGTTGTTAACATGTATTGCATTACTGTTATCAAAATAACATAGTCATGTTCAAGATTTCATTATGCTAGTCTATTTTTCCTCTAAACGCGATCATGTGTAACGTTTTGATAAATAATTCCCCTCACATCCAAAATGGTTCCATCCAGGATCAGCTGTGAAAGTAGATTGTAGGGTTTGTTCTCAGGAACGAAGAGTAAGTATTGAAGGAAATGAAACGAGAACACCAGTCATATAATTTGTGGAAGCAGATATGTCTGAAATGTAAGGGACATTTCGAAATTTACTGTGTGTTTGTGTGTGGTGGGGGGGTGGCAATAGTGGTAGTGGATCGTTTGTCCAGATCTGCAATAGGCTAACTAACAATCATACCTCACATACAATTATTCTAAGCTGCATCAATTTTCTATATGAAGCCACAAGAACAAATAGGAATAGCTGATAGGCAGCAGAGAGGTCAGGTGCATCATTGCGCATGAAAGAACAGTGAAGACATCCAGCTTAAAAAGCTCCCTATTGATCTTGTTTAGGGACAATACAATTATCCTACCTAGACAAGCTTACAACACCACAATGCAATGAATAATTGCATTATTGTTTTCAAGTGAGTACAAAATTATACTCTAAGCTGCAGTGAAAATGTCATTTGAATAATGGCGCAAAAGCCATGTGATTTGAATGTTTAATTCAACATGTATTGCCTTTTATATGTGGCATAAACACAACCAGTCACAATGCTTTAGTCTGATTAGACTACTTCAAAAGTCTCCTGTAAGCATGCACACGATCGTCCAACATATCATTTCAGCATCCTTAAAATGGCTTGACATTAACCAGGTTTCCATCCAACCTTTTTATGTGAGTGAAGTACATGTTGGATAAAAAATGTAATGACATCATGGAAAGCATGCAGTTTATTACATATTAAATAAGTTATGGTTAACTTCACAGGATGGTGAAAGTACACGGTGATGAGATTGATGCTCCTTTCAATAAATATTGAGAGTCTTATGTTGGTGACATGATGATCGATGATTGGCTGCCGTTTGACAAATAAAAATAATGTCACACTGTTGTACATAATAATCTCATCATCTCAGCTATACTCAAGGACGTAACTTTGTCATATTGGGTGAGTCCGGGTCAATGGGTTTCAGGGTCAGCACCTGTCTAGGGGGTCCAGGGGCATTTTTTTTTAAAGAAATAACTGTGAAATAGTTGTTTCTGGTGAATTTTTAAGGGAAAATACATCCCAAACTTTCCTGATAATTGGTCAGTATATCCCAAACGCAACTGAAATACCAATAATTTCTGTATTACTGTAAACTGTTGGTCTAACTCTATCAGTTCAGAAAGTAACCACGCTTGGTCATTTTTTTGTAGAACAACTATGAGAAAGTCAGTTCTGGAGTTTGTTCAGTTCGATTGAACGTTTGCTATGTTGCATAACGGGTTGTACTGAATGACACGTTTCCCAAAAGCATCATTCAGCGTTCTTAAACAAACTTTGAGGAACCTCTGTTTGATGGGTGTGGCGGGTTGTATCTTGAAGCAATGAGTGGTGTATTTTCAAGAGCAGTGGTGAATTTTGAACCCACAACCCAACCTCTCCCCATTTTTCAACTGGTCGTTCAGAGCAGCTGTATAAAAAAAAAGGCAGACCCTCTGAACCTGACTGGCCTTCAGATCTGTAACCTATCTCATTTCCAACCAATCAGGGCACTTGGACGTACTCCACGGCTCCACCCCGCGCACCTCAAGTCAGAGACACCTCAAGGAGACTCCCTCTCCAGTCGTGGAGCCACAGTCAGTCGCTGCCATGGGAACTGTTCTGGCTGCCGTTTCAGAGTAGTCCTCTACTCCCTTTGAGGAGCCCCTGCTAGTTGAGGTGGATGCCCAAGGTTCGACTGTCTGCTACCCTGGAACTTTCAGCCACAAAGACGCCACCTGTTATCCCTCAGGAGCCCCTCCCTGTTCCTTGCCCAGAGCCCAAGCCCCCCAGGTTGGAGCCACAGCCTGCAGCTAAAACAGAGGTCTAATACAGTTCCCTTCCTCCCTGGTAGGTCCAGAGTCAGTTTCCCTGGCAGGTCCAAAGTCACTTTCTCTGTCAGGTCCAAAGTTATCAGCACTAGGCTTCCAACCTTCTAGTTTCGCTGTCTCCAACTCTAGTCGGCCCTCAGTTCACTGCTCCGTCAAGCTATAAGTTCACTGCCCAACTAAGTCAGCAGCCTCTGGCCTCAGTTTATCCACAGCCCCCAGCCTCAGTCGGCAAGCAGTCAACTCCTTCAGGGCTACACGCCAAACCTCCTGCCCTAGTTCTAGGCCCTGGGTCTCCTGTCCCACTAGGCACCCAGCCGCCTGTCCTAGTGCTTAGCTATAAGTTCCCTGCTCAGCTAGGTATACAGCCTCCCGCCATACCTGGCTTGCAGTCTTCAGTCTTAGTAGTAGGTTCCAAATCCGCTGCCCTGTCAGGCCCTTTCCAGGCCCTCAGCCCCCTGACCTGGGGGACCCACCATTCCCTGCCGCTGAAAAACATCCCCACAGCATGATGTAGCCACCACCAGGTTTCCTCCAGACGTGACGTTTGGCATTCAAGCCAAAGAGTTCAATCTTAGTTTCATTAGACCAATCTTGTTTCTCATGGTCTGAGAGTCCTTTAAGTGCCTTTTGGCAAACTCCAAGTGGGCTGTCATGTGCCTGTTACTGAGGAGTGGGATCCATCTGGCCACTCTACCATAAAGGCCTGATTGGTGGAGTGCTGCAGAAATGTTTGTCCTTCTGAAAGGTTCTCCCATCTCCACAGAGGAACTCTGGAGCTCTGTCAGAGTTACCATCGGATTCTTGGTGACCACCGTGACCATGGCCCTTCCCATTTAAGAATGGAGGCACCTGTGTTCTTCGGGACCTTCAGTGCTGCAGACATTTGTTGGTACCCTTCCACAGATCTGTGCTTTGACAGAATCCTGTCTCGGAGCTCTACGTACAATTCCTTTGACCTCATGGCATGGTTTTTGATCTGACATGACGAACAGGTCATGCTCCAACAGTCGACCAAGCACCCTGCGCACCAGAGACACATGCTTGGCGTGTGTAGCGGAGTATATCAGAATGTCATCAATATACACCACTACACCCTGCCCGTGCAGGTCCCTGAAAAGGCTTGGAAGACTGATGGAGCATTCATCAACCCGTACGGCATGACGAGGTACTCATAATTCCCTGAGGTCGTACTGAACGGCGTCTTCCACTCGTCTCCCTCCCAGATACGCACCAGGTTGTAAGCACTCCTGATATCTAGTTTGGTGAAGTAGCGCGCCACGTGCATTGACTCAATCGCTGTGGCTATGAGAGGTAGCAGGTAACTGTACCTCACAGTGATCTGGTTTAGACCTCAATAGTCAATAGACGGGCACAGACCGCCCTCCTTCTTCTTCACAAAAAGAAACTTGAGGAGGCGGGTGAAGTGGAGGACCGAATGTACCCCTGACGCAGGGATTCGGAGACATATGTTTCCATAGCCGCTGTCTCCGCCTGTGACAGGGGATACACGTGACTCCTGGGAAGAGCGGCGTCTACCAGGAGATTTATTGCACAATCCCCCCGTCGATGGGGTGGTAATTGAGTCGCCTTCCTTTTGGAGAAGGCGAGAGCCAAATCGGCATATTCGGGGGGAATGCGCACGGTGGTGACCTGGTCTGGACTTTCCACCGTAGTAGCACCAACGGAAACCCCTAAACACCTCCCCGAGCACGCCCGCGACCACCCCGTGAGAGCCCTCCGTTGCCATGAAACAGTGGGGTCACGACAGGCTAACCAGGGTAGGCCTAGCACCACGGGAAACGCAGGAGAGTCAATGAGAAAGAGACTGATTCTCTCCTTGTGACCCCCCTGCGTCACCACGCCCAGGGGAGCGATGGCCTCCCTAATCAACCCTGACCCCAATGGTCGACTGTCTAAGGCGTGAACTGGGAAGGGCACAGCCACTGGAACAATGGGGATCCCTAAACTATGAGCGAATGCTCTGTCTATAAAATTCCCAGCCTGAATTGACGAGCGCCTTATGCTGGGAATGCGGGGAAAACTTAGGAAAAGTAACAAAATAAAAAACATGTGTGCAACAGAGGTCTCTGGGTGAGAATGGTGCTGGCTCACCTGGGGTGACGCCAGAGTGCCCTGCCTGCTGCCTCGACCCCCAGAGGAACCAACCTGGCACCGACCGGCATTGTGACCTCTGCGGCCACAGATGGTGCACAAGACGGAACTTCCTCCGGTCTCCCTGAGCGCAGCACCTCCCAGCTCCATGGGAATCGGAGCGGTGGTGCTGGGGGATGGATCCGACCGACCCCGCTCTGGATGGCCAGCAGGTTATCCGCGGGTGGCCAGCAGGTTATCCAGCCGAATGGACAGGTCCACCAGCTGGTCAAAGGTGAGGGTGGTGTCCCTGCAGGCCAACTCCCGACGGACGTCCTCGCGCAAACTGCAGCGATAGTGGTCAATCAGGGCCCTGTCGTCCATTCCCGCGCCGGCGGCCAGGGTCCGAATGTCCATTTCGAACTCCTGCATGCTCCTCGTCCCCTGCCTCAGGTGGAATAGATGGTCACCCGCCGCTCTACCCTCGGGCGGGTGGTCGAAGACTGCCCGGAAGCTGCGGGTGAAATCCTCGAAGTGATCCAGCGCCCCATCTCCTTCTCCCCACAGCGTTGGCCCACTCCAGGGCTTTCCCCGAGAGGCACGAGACGAGGGCGGACACCTTCTCACGGCCTGAGGGAGCCGGGTGGACGGTCGCCAGATATAAATCCAGCTGCAGCAGGAAACCCTGGCAGCGTGCCATCGTACTCCCTGGGAAGTGCGAGACGAATCCCACTGGAACCGGATGTGGGTAGTGGAGACCCCCGTTGTCCTGGTGGGGGCGCTGGAGGGACCCTCTGTCTCTCCCAGCGGTCCATCGTCTGGACGACGCAGTCCATGGCGGCGCCGAGATGGTGAATCAACGCCGTGTGCTCCTGGACGCGCTCCTCGACTCCGCTACCATAGGTACCTGCTCCTGCTGACTCCATACTCGGGTGTGGAATTCTGTTAGGTATGCGTAACTGGCTGTAAGGGAGTCAGGCGCAGGAGAGCAGAATTTGTGTAGCAAACGGAGCCTTTTGTTTCGGCGAACAAAACACACGGCACTAAGAACACTAAACACAATACGGGTTGACATAACCCAGCACAAACCAGTCACTACTTAGGCATACACGAAACAACAAACAATTCCACACACAGACATGGGGGGAACAGAGGGTTAAATACACGTCAAATAATGAGGGAATGTAAACCAGGTGTGTGGGAAAACAAGACAAAACAAATGGAAAAATGAAAGGTGGATCGGCGATGGCTAGAAGACCGGTGACGTTGGAAGTCGTGACACTTCCAGTTTGGTGTGGCGCCATTTCCGTTCCAATTTTCTGGAAGCTTGCTTCAGAGCTCAGGTATTTTCTGTATACCAGGGAGCTAGTTTCTTATGACAAATGTTTTTTGTTTTTAGGGGTGCGACTGCATCTAGGGTATTGTGCAAGGTTAAATTGAGTTCCTCAGTTAGGTGGTTAACTGATTTTTGTACTCTGACGTCCTTGGGTAGGCGGAGGGAGTCTGGAAGGGCATCTAGGAATCTTTGGGTTGTCTGAGAATTTATTTTTGATGATCCTTGGTTGGGGTCTGAGCAGATTATTTGTTGCGATTGCAAACGTAATGAAATGGTGGTCCGATAGTCCAGTATTATGAGGAAAAACATTAAGATCCACAACATTTATTCCACGGTGTCACGCCCTGACCTTAGAGAGCCGTTTTATTTCTCTATTTGGTTAGGTCAGGATGTGATTTGGGTGGGCATTCTATGTTTTCTATTTCTTTGTTTTTGGCTGAGTGTGGTTCCCAATTAGAGGCAGCTGTCTATCGTTGTCTCTGATTGGGAACCATACTTAGGCAGCCCTTTTTCCCACCTTCTGTTGTGGGATCTTGTCTTTTTTTGTTGCATGTGTTTGCACTCCTAGCTTTACGTTCGTTGAGTTGTTTATTGTTTTTGGTGGAACATTTAAATTAAAGGAAATGTATGCCTACCACGCTGCACCTTGGTCTTCATTTAACGACGGACGTAACACACGGGACAAAACTAGGTCCAGAGTATGACTGTGGCAGTGAGTAGGTCCGGAGACATGTTGGACAAAACCCACTGAGTCGATGATGGCTCCGAAAGCCTTTTGGAGTGGGTCTGTGGACTTTTCCATGTGAATATTAATGTCACCATTTTTTAAAATATTATCTGCCATGACTGCAAGGTCCAATAGGAATTCAGGGAACTCAGTGAGGAACGCTGTATATGGCCCAGGAGGCCTATAAACAGTAGCTATAAAAGGTGATTGAGTAGGCTGCATATATTTCATGACTAGAAGCTCAAAAGACAAAAACATAGTTTTTTTGTTGGTAAATTGAAATTTGCTATCATAAATGTTAGCAACACCTCCGCTTTGCAGGATGCGTGGGGGATACGGTCACTAGTGTAACCAGGAGGTGAGGCCTCAATTAACACAGTAAATTCAGGCTTAAGCCATGTTTCAGTCAGGCCAATCACATCAAGATTATGATAAGTGATTAGTTCATTGACTATAACTGCCTTGGAAGTGAGGGATTTAACATTAAGTAGCCCTATTTTGAGATGTGAGGTATCACAATCTCTTTCAATAATGGCAGGAAAGGAGGAGGTCTTTATTCCAGTGAGATTGCTAAGGCGAACACCGCCATGTTTAGTTTTGCCCAACCTAGGTCGAGGCACAGACATGTTCTCAATGGGGATAGCTGAGCTGACTACACTGACTGTGCTAGTGGCAGACTCCACTAAGCTGGCAGGCTGGCTAACAGCCTGCTGCCTGGCCTGCACCCTATCTCGTTTTGGAGCTAGGGGAGTTAGAGCCCTGTCTATGTTCGTGGATAAGATGAGAGTACCACTCCAGCTAGGATGGAGTCCGTCACTCCTCAACAGGCCAGGCTTGGTCCTGTTTGTGAGTGAGTCCCAGAAAGAAGCCCAATTATCTACAAATTCTATCTTTTGGGAGGGGCAGAAAGCAGTTTTCAACCAGCGATTGAGTTGTGAGACTCTGCTGTTGAGCTCTTCACTCCCCCTAACTGGGAGGGGGCCAGAGACAATTACTCAATGCTGACATCTTTCTAGCTAATTTACACGCTGAAGCTATGTTGCGCTTGGTGACTCCTCTGACTGTTTCATCCTAACATCGTTGGTGCCGACGTGGATAACAATATCTCTATACTCTCTACACTCGCCAGTTTTAGCTTTAGCCAGCACCATCTTCAGATTAGCCTTAACGTCGTTAGCCCTGTCCCCTGGTAAACAGTGTATGATTGCTGGATGATTCGTTTTAAGTCTAGTACTGCGGGTAATGGAGTCGCCAATGACTAGGGTTTTCAATTTGTCAGAGCTAATGGTGGGAGGCTTCGGCGTCTCAGACCCCGTAACGGGAGGAGTAGAGACCAGAGAAGGCTCAGCCTCTGACTCCGACTCGCTGCTTAATGGGGAGGACCGGTTGAAAGTTTCTGTCTGCTGAATGAGCGAAACCGGTTGAGCATTCCTACAGCATTTCCCTCCAGAAGCCATGAGAAAGTTGTCTGGCTGCGGGGACCGTGCGAGGGGATTTATACTACCATCTGTACTTACTGGTGGCACAGACGCTGTTTCATCCTTTCCTACACTGAAATTACCCTTGCCTAACGATTGCGTCTGAAGCTGGGCTTGCAGCACAGCTATCCTTGCCGCAAGGCGATCGTTCTCCTGTATATTATGAGTACAGCGACTGCAATTAGAAAGCATCATGTTAATGTTACTACTTAGCTTCGGCTGGTGGAGGTCCTGACGAACCACGTCCAGATAAAGTGTCCGGAGTGAAAAAGTTGAATGAAAAAAAGTAGAGCGAGGGAAAAACTAAAAATATAAACGGTAATTAAAAAGTAAAAAACGTAAAGTTGTCAGGTAGCAAAGTAAGGTTAGCAACAATACGCACAGCAGCAGGTAAACAAGTCTGTAAATTGTGACCGGAAATGACATGAATGAATAAATATATTTTTGGGGAAAGCTGAGCGGTCATCCCCCTCTTCTAAGGGGGACCCAAACTGTTACAGACCTATATTCATCCTGCCCCGCCTTTCTAAAGTCTTCGAAAGCCAAGTTAACAAACAGATCACTGACTATTTCGAATCGCACCGTACCTTCTCCGCTGTGCAATCCAGTTTCCGAGCTGGTCATGGGTGCACCTCAGCCACGCTCAAGGTACTAAACAATATCATAACCGCCATCGATAAAAGACAGTACTGTGCAGCCATCTTCATCAACCTGGCCAAGGCTTTCGACTCTATCAATCACCGTATTCTTATCGGCAGACTCAACAGCCTTGGTTTCTCAAATGACTGCCTCGCCTGGTTCACCAACTACTTCTCAGATAGAGTTCAGTGTGTCAAATCGGAGGGCCTGTTGTCCGGACCTCTGGCAGTCTATATGGGGGTACCACAGGGTTAAAATCTGGGGCCGACTCTTTACTCTGTATATATTAATGATGTCGCTCTTGCTGCTGGTGATTCCTTGATTCACCTCTACGCAGACGACACCATTCTGTATACATCTGGCCCTTCTTTAGACACTGTGTTAACAAACCTCCAAACGAGCTTCAATGCCATACAACTCTCCTTCCGTGGCCTCCAACTGCTCTTAAATGCAAGTAAAACTAAATGCATGCTATTCAATCGATCACTGCCCGCACCTGCTCGCCCGTCCAGCATCACTACTCTGGACGGCTCTGACTTAGAATACGTGGACAACTACAAATACCTGGGTGTCTGGTTAGACTGTAAACTCTCCTTCCAAACTCACATTAAGCATCTCCAATCCAGAATTAAATCTAGAATCAGCTTCCTATATTGCAACAAAGCATCCTTCACTCATGCTGCCAAACATACCCTCGTAAAACTGACCATCCAACGATCCTCGACTTCGGTGATGTCATCTATAAAATAGACTCCAACACTATACTCAACAAACTGGATGCAGTCTATCACAGTGCCATCCGTTTTGTTACCAAAGCCCCATACACTACCCACCATTGCGACCTGTACGCTCTCGTTGGTTGGCCCTCGCTTCATACTCGTCGCCAAACCTACTGGCTACAGGTTATCTACAAGTCTCTGCTAGGTAAAGTCCCGCCTTATCTCAGCTCACTGGTCACCATAGCAGCACCCACTCATAGCACGCGCTCCAGCAGGTATATATCACTGGTCACCCCCAAAGCCAATTCCTCCTTTGGTCGTCTTTCCTTACAGTTCTCTGCTGCCAATGACTAGAACGAACTGCAAAGATCTCTGAAGCTGGAGACTCATATCTCCCTCACTAGCTTTAAGCACCAGCTGTCAGAGCAGCTCACAGATCACTGCACCTGTACATAGCCCATCTGTAAACAGCCCATCTATCTATCTACCTCATCCCCATAGTGTATTTATTTATTTATCTTGCTCCTTTGCACCCCAGTATCTCTACTTGCAAATGCATCTTCTGCACATCTACCATTCCAGTGTTTAATTGCTATATTGTAATTACTTCGCCACCTTGGCCTATTTATTGTCTTAACTTACCTCATTTGCACTCACTGTATATAGACTATTTGTTTTCTTTTGTTCTACTGTATTATTGACTGTATGTTTTGTTTTTTCCATGTGTAACTCTGTGTTGTTGTATGTGTCGAATTGCTATGCTTTATCTTGGCCAGGTCGCAGTTTCAAATGAAAACTTGTTCTCAACTAGCCTACCTGGTTAAATAAAGGTGAAATAAAAAAAGCGAACTGAAAAGACGAGCGACCCAGGGATGTGTGTGCTTTGGGGACCTTTAAAAGAATGTGACTGGCAGAACGGGTGTTGTATGTGGAGGATGAGGGCTGCAGTAGATATCTAAGATAGGGGGGAAAGTCAAGGTGAAGCGTGGTCAAAACCATTCATCTTGAGGCAACGGGGGAGTGGGGTTCCAAAATGCAATGCAATAATATGGCACGCAATTTGACCAATTATAAAATGGTAATATCTTTTTTTTCATACAGACTAGCTCAAAAAGAAGTTAAACTTGCTGTAAAAAAAAGTGGAGGTGCAAAAACCCAAGTTTGCAATGCCTATTTTAGGTCACAACTCTTGAAGAGGAAGAAATTTGCAGGTGTGTCTGATTAATAAACAATGCAATACTGGTGAGTGGTAACATTTAAATAAAACCTAGCCCTGAAATTTAGACTAAAAAGTATTTGCACTTCATCTTGTAGTTGGGTAATATTTGATATACACTTAGTGTACAAAACATTTGGAACACCCCCCTAATATTGAGTTGCACCCCCTTTTGCCCTCAGAACAGCCTCAATTCGTCAGGGCATGGACTACAGGGTGTCGAAAGCGTACCACAGGGATGCTGACTGATGTTTACTCCAATGATTCCCACAGTTGTGTCAAGTTGGCTGGATGTGTTTTGGGTGGTGGACCATTCTTGATACACACGGGAAACTGTTGAGCATGAAAAACCCAGCAGTCTTGCACGTCTTACTACCATACCCTGTTCAAAGGCACTTAAATCTTTTGTCCTGCCCATTCACTCTCTGAATAGCACACATACACAATCCATGTCTCAATCGTCTTAAGGCTTAATAATCTTTCTTTAACCTGTCTCTCCTCCCCTACATCTACACACAGATTGAAGTGGATGTAACAGGTGACATCAATATGGGATCATAGCTTTCACCTGGTCAGTCAAAATGTGTAGAATTTCAGGAAATTTGCTTAAAAACAGCTAAATTCTCTCCCACCCAATCTGTTATCTTAAAGGGGGGAGCCCCCTGGAGGTCGGTGCCCAGGGTCCCCAAATGCGGTAGTCCGGCCCTGCAGCAAATGCATTCATATGTTCTGACTGCCATCTTATTCTGATTAGGCCTATCTTCACTGAAGCTTTATACTGAAGACCATTATTTTCATTTAAAGTTAGCCAAGGGCATCCGTTGAACTCCTCTACACACCCCTTTCAGCTCTGGCCCTCTGTTTCTGTAATGATCTGTAGCCTTAGTATATAACTGTACGAATAGGCTTTGTTTGGCCGACTCAATGCCAATAATGTCTGTCTTCACCCAGCAGGTGTCAGTAAAGTTCCAGTTGTGTTTTGAATTGATGCACAAACAGTGCCTTCAGAAAGTATTCACACCCCTTGACTTTTTCCACATTTTGTTGTCTTACAGCCTGAATTTAACATTTATTAAATAACGATTTTGTGTCACTGGTCTACACACAATACACCATAATGTCAAAGTAGAACTATGTTTTTAATTGTTTTTACTAATTAATTAAAAATGAAAAGCTGAAATGTCTTGAGTCATTCAGTATTCAACCCCTTTGTTATTGCAAGCCAAAATAAGTTCAGGAGTAAAAATGTGTTAAACAGATTATATAAGTTGCATGGACTCACTCTGTGTGGAGTAATAGTGTTTAACATGATTTTTGAATGACTACCTCATCTCTGTACCCTAAACATACAACTATCTTTAAGGTCCCTCATTCGGGCAGTGAATTTCAAACACAGATTCAACCACAAAGACTAATGAGGTTTTCAAATGCCTTACAAAGAAGGGCACCTATTGGTAGATGTATAAAAAAAAGCAGACATTAAATATCCCTTTGAGCTTACTAAAGTTATTAATTACACTTTGGATGGTGTATCAATACACCCAGTCACTACAAAGATACAGGCGTCCTTCCTAACTCAGTTGCCGGAGAGGAAGGAAACTGCTCAGGGATTTCACCATGAGGCCAATGGTGACTTTAAAACAGCTAAAACAGAGTTTAATGGCTGTGATAGGAGAAAACTGAGGATGGATCAAGAACATTGTAATTACTCCACAAAACTAACCTAAATGACAGAGTGAAAAGAAGGAAGCCTGTACAGAATACAAATATTAAAAAACATGCAATAAGTTAAACTGCAGAAAATGTGGCAAAGAAATTAACTTCATGTCCTGAATACAAAATGTTATGTTTGGGGCAAATCCAACACAATACATCACTGAGTACCACTCTTCATATTTTCAAACATAGTGGTGGCTGCATCATGTTATGGGTATACTTGTCATCTGCAAGGACTAGGATGTTTTTCAGGATAAAAATAAACGGAATAGAGCTAAGCACAGGCAAAATCCTAGAGGAAAACCTGGTTCAGTCTGCTTTACAACAAACACTGGGATACAAATGTATCTTTCAGCAGGACAATAACCTGAAACACAAGGCCAAATATACACTGGAGTTGCTTATCAAGATGACATTGAATGTTCCTGAGTGGTGTAGTTACAGTTTTGATTTAAAAACGGGCTGTCTAGCAATGATCAACAAGCAACCTGACATAGCTTGAAGAATACAAAAATTAATTATATGCAAATATTGTACAATCCAGGTATGCAAAGCTCTTAGAAACTTACCTGTCACACCCTGATCTGTTTCACCTGTCTTGTGCTTGTCTCCACCCCCCAGCATGTGTCTCCCCCATTATCCCCTATGTACCTATACCTGCATTTTCTGTTGGTCTGTTGCCAGTTCATCTTGTCTTGCAGTTTTCCAGTATCTCTAGTTTCTGTTTTCTAGTCCTCCCGGTTCTGACCATTCTGCCTGCCCTGACCCTGAGCCTGCCTGCTGTTCTGTCTTTGTTTGACGTTGTCGTGGATTACCAACCTCTGCCTGCCCTGGCCCTGAGCCTGCCTGCCGTTCAGTCCCTTATTGACTCTGTCTTGGATAACCGACCTCTGCCTGCCCTGGACCTGCTGTTTGCCTGTCCCCTGTTTTGTAATAAACATCTGAGATTCGAACTGTCTGCATCTGGCTCTTATCCTGAGTCGTGTTAGTACAAACTGGGACTGACTGACCCAGCAGACTCAGACCAGTTTCGCAATGCCGTCTCCTCTCAAGGAGCCACCATTGGAAGACACGAGGAGTTACTTCAAAATCTTATGGAAGTTTTCCAGACCTTGGCGGAACTCCATGACCGCACTTTCAATACATTGCTGGAGCAATTCTGCGGATTGTCTATTAGGCAGCCAGCCACCACAGTAACCTCCCACCCTCTCAGTAACCCCGGTGTCAGCAGCGTGTCCCCTCAGCTCATCCCGGCTTCCCGAGAACCCTGCCTACCTCCTCTGGAGTGCTACGCCGGAGATTCGGAAACCTGTCAGCCGTTTCTCTTCCTGTGCTCCCTCATCTTCGAGTTGCAGCCCTCTTCTTTTCCCTCCGACCGCTTGAAGATAGCTGATGGCCGCGAGGGCTCTCGCCTGGGCTACGGCGGTGTGGGAGCAACAATCCACCATGTGCTTCAGTCTGGAAGAGTTCATGGCGGAAGTTAAAAAAAGGTGTTCGATTCTCTGTTGTCCGGTAGAGAGGCTGCTCGGAAGCTACTCTTACTACGTCAAGACTCCCGTAGTGTGGCACACCATGCAGTCGATTTCCACACGTTGGCCGCCGAGAGTGCCTGGAACCCGGAATCCCTGTTCAAGACGTTCCTTCATGGATTATTGGAGGAGGTTAAAGATGAGCTCACAGCCTGGGAGCTGCCCATGGATCTTGACTCTCTCATCGCCTTGACCATACAGATCGATGGGCGGCTACGAGAACGTAGGAGTGAGAGAAGGTCTGATTCCAGTCACACTTGCTTGTCCAAGGATCCCAGCTTGCCTCCGAGGAATCCCGGAAGTCCCTAGCGTCTCCATTACCAAGAGAATCGAGGTTACCCGAGATCCCTCGGGAATCACCGAGGTCTGCTGACTCACCTCCTCCGGAGCCTATTGTCACGATCGTCATAATAAGCGGACCAAGGCGCAGCGGGATATGAAGACATCTTCTTTTATTAAAGATGACGAAACACGAAATGAACACTTTTACAAAACAAAACAACAAACGACCGTGAAGCATACACAAGCTACAAACGTTCAACATAGACAATTACCCACAAACACCTAAAGCCTATGGCTGCCTTAAATATGGCTCCCAATCAGAGACAACAATAAACAGCTGTCTCTGATTGAGAACCAAATCAGGCAACCATAGACTTTCCTAAACACCTACACTGAACACAACCCCATACATACTAAAAACCCCTTAAAACAATACACACACCCTAAACTAGACAAAACACACAAACATCCCCCATGTCACACCCTGACCTAACTAAACTAATAAAGAAAATCAATATAACAGAGGCCAGGGTGTGACAGTACCCCCCCCCCAAAGGTGCGGACTCCGGCCGCAAAACCTGACACAGAAGGGGAGGGTCCGGGTGGGCCTTCCTATGGTGGCGGCTCGGGTGCAGGACGTGGACCCCCCTCCACCATAGTCACTAACCGCTTTGGTGGCGCCTTTGGAACGGCGAGTCCCGGACTGAATACCATCCCAGAGGGCGCCACTGGACGGAGGGGCAGCTCCGGACTGAGGGGCAGCTCCGGACTGAGGGGCAGCTCCGGACTGAGGGGCAGCTCCGGACTGAGGGGCAGCTCCGGACTGGCAGATGGCTCTGGCGGATCCTGGCTGACTGACGGCTCTGGCGGATCCTGGCTGACTGACGGCTCTGGCGGATCCTGGCTGACTGACGGCTCTGGCGGATCCTGGCTGACTGACGGCTCTGGCGGATCCTGGCTGACTGACGGCTCTGGCGGATCCTGGCTGACTGACGGCTCTGGCGGATCCTGGCTGACTGACGGCTCTGGCGGATCCTGGCTGGCTGACGGCTCTGGCGGATCCTGGCTGGCTGACGGCTCTGGCGGATCCTGGCTGGCTGACGGCTCTGGCGGATCCTGGCTGGCTGACGGCTCTGGCTGGTCATGGCTGGCTGACGGCTCTGGCTGGTCATGGCTGGCTGACGGCTCTGGCTGGTCATGGCTGGCTGACGGCTCTGGCTGGTCATGGCTGGCTGACGGCTCTGGCTGGTCATGGCTGGCTGACGGCTCTGGCTGGTCATGGCTGGCTGACGGCTCTGGCTGGTCATGGCTGGCTGACGGCTCTGGCTGGTCATGGCTGGCTGACGGCTCTGGCTGGTCATGGCGGGCTGACGGCTCTGGCTGGTCATGGCGGGCTGACGGCTCTGGCTGGTCATGGCGGGCTGACGGCTCTGGCTGGTCATGGCGGGCAGACGGCTCTGGCTGGTCATGGCGGGCTGACGGCTCTGGCTGGTCATGGCTGGCTGACGGCTCTGGCTGGTCATGGCTGGCTGACGGCTCTGGCTGGTCATGGCTGGCTGACGGCTCTGGCTGGTCATGGCTGGCTGACGGCTCTGGCTGGTCATGGCTGGCTGGCGGCTCTGGCTGGTCATGGCTGACTGGCGGCTCTGGCTGGTCATGGCTGACTGGCGGCTCTGGCAGATCCTGGCTGACTGGCGGCTCTGGCAGATCCTGGCTGACTGGCGGCTCTGGAAGATCCTGGCTGACTGGCGGCTCTGGAGGATCCTGGCTGGTTGGCGGCTCTGGCGGATCCTGGCTGACTGGCGGCTCTGGCGGATCCTGGCTGACTGGCTGCTCTAGCGGCTCCTGACTGACGAACGGCTCTGACGGCTCGGGACAGACGGGCGGCTCTAATGGCTCGGGACAGACGGATGGCTCTAATGGCGCTGGGCAGACGGATGGCTCAGATGGCGCTGGGCAGACGGATGGCTCAGATGGCGCTGGGCAGACGGATGGCTCAGATGGCGCTGGGCAGACGGATGGCTCAGATGGCGCTGGGCAGACGGATGGCTCAGATGGCGTTGGGCAGACGGATGGCTCAGATGGCGTTGGGCAGACGGATGGCTCAGATGGCCTTGGGCAGGCAGGCAGCTCAGACGGCGCTGGGCAGACGGATGGCTCAGATGGCGTTGGGCAGACGAGCAGTGCAGGCGGCGTTGGGCAGACGGCCGACTCTGACCTGCTGAGGCGCACAGTAGGCCTGGTGCGTGGTGCCGGAACTGGTGGTACCGGACTGGAGACACGCACCTCAAGGCTAGTGCGGGGAGCAGGAACAGGGCACACTGAGTTCTCGAGGCGCACTATAGGACTGGTGCGTGGTACCGGGACTGGTGGTACCGGGCTGAGGGCACGCACCTCAGGGCGAGTGCGGGGAGAAGGATCAGTGCGTACAGGGCTCTGGAGACGCACATGAGGCTTGGTGCGTGGTGCCGGAACTGGTGGTACCGGACTGGAGACACGCACCTCAAGGCTAGTGCGGGGAGCAGGAACAGGGCACACTGAGTTCTCGAGGCGCACTATAGGACTGGTGCGTGGTACCGGGACTGGTGGTACCGGGCTGAGGGCACGCACCTCAGGGCGAGTGCGGGGAGAAGGATCAGTGCGTACAGGGCTCTGGAGACGCACATGAGGCTTAGTGCGTGGTGCCGGCACTGGTGGTACCGGGCTGGGGACACGCATCTCAGGGCTAGTGCGGGGAGCAGAAACAGGACACACAGGACTCTGGAGGCGCACAGGAGGCTTGGTGCGTGGTGTAGGCACTGGTGGTAATGGGCTGGAGACACGCACCTCAAGGCTAGTGCGGGGAGCAGGAACAGTGCGTACAGGGCTCTGGAGACGCACATTAGACCTAGTGCGTGGTGCCGGAACTGGTGGTACCGGGCTGGGAACACGCATCTCAGGATGAGTGCAAGAAGCAGGAACAGGACACACCGGGTTGTGAAGGTGTACTGGAGACCTGGTGTGTATAGCCGGCATCAAATCTTCCGGAACTTTAACACAAGTTTCAGGCTGAGTACGAGGAACTGACACAGGTGGCATCGGACAGCTAACACGCTCCTCAGGGAAAATGCCATGCATACTCTGCCAAATCAACAGCTCTCTCTCTTCACTCTCCTCCAATTTCCTCAACAACTCCTCGAATGTCTCATAATCTCCCCTTCGTTCACTCTCCTCCAATCTGTCCAATAACTCCTCGACAATCTCAGACTCACCCCTCAACTTCGCCGACTGCTCCAAGTGCCCCCCCCCCCCAAGATTTTTTTTGGGCTGTCTCTCGGGCTTCCTACCGTGTCGCCGTGCTGCCTCCATCTCTGCCTTGGGGCGGTGATATTCCCCTGGCTGTGCCCAGGGTCCTCTCCCGTCTAGGATTTCCTCCCATGTCCAGAAATCCTGCGATCGCTGCTGTTGCTTTTTATTCCGCCGCTTGGTCCTTTGTTGGTGGGTAATTCTGTCACGATCGTCATAATAAGCGGACCAAGGCGCAGCGGGATATGAAGACATCTTCTTTTATTAAAGATGACGAAACACGAAACGAACACTTTTACAAAACAAAACAACAAACGACCGTGAAGCTACAAACGTAAGTGCATACACAAGCTACAAACGTTCAACATAGACAATTACCCACAAACACCTAAAGCCTATGGCTGCCTTAAATATGGCTCCCAATCAGAGACAACAATAAACAGCTGTCTCTGATTGAGAACCAAATCAGGCAACCATAGACTTTCCTAAACACCTACACTGAACACAACCCCATACATACTAAAAACCCCTTAAAACAATACACACACCCTAAACTAGACAAAACACACAAACATCCCCCATGTCACACCCTGACCTAACTAAACTAATAAAGAAAATCAATATAACAGAGGCCAGGGTGTGACACCTATGTAACTTGGCAGAGCTAGATTGTCTCCTGCCGAACATTTACGCAGACTGAACGCCAAGACCTGTCTGTAATGTGATTCTACCGGTCATTTCATTTCTACCTGTCAATTAAAAGACCAGGCTCATCAGTAGAACGCTGGTGGGCCATACAGAGAATTTCTAATCTCCCAGTATTCGTACCCCTCTCCATGCCATCCTGCTGTGGGGTGACAAAATCTCTCCGGGTACTCATTGACTCTTTGGCTGACGAGAGTTTTATGGACACTACCCTGGTGTCAGAGCTGGGAATCCCCACTCAACTCCACTCCATTCCCTTGGAGGTCAGAGCACTGGATGGGAGCTCTATTGGCAGAGTCACCAACAATACGGTTCCTATCGCCCTGCGAGTGTCAGGTAACCACAGTGAGTCCATGCAATTTCTCCTCATCGAATCTCCTCAGGTATCTCCAATGATTTCAAGTCTATGTATAAAGGCAGCAGCCTCTAATGTGCTAGTGATGGCTGTTTAACAGTCTGATGGCTTGAGATAGAAGATATTTCTCAGTCTCTCAGTCCCAGCTTTGATGCACCTGTACTGACCTCACCTTCTGGATGATATCGGGGTGAACAGGCAGTGGCTCGGGTGGTTGTTGTCCTTGATGATCTTTTTGGCCTTCCTGTGACATCGGGTGCTGTATGTGTCCTGGAGGGCAGGTAGTTTGCCCCCAGTGATGCGTTGGGCAGACCGCACCACCCTCTGGAGAGCCATGCGGTTGCGGGCGGTGCAGTGGCCATACCAGGTGGTGATACAGCCCGACAGGATGCTCTCAATTGTGCATCTGTAAAAGTCTTTGAGGGTTTTAGGCGCCAAGCCATATTTCTTCAGCTTCCTTAGGATGAAGAGGCGCTGTTGTGCCTTCTTCACCACACTGTCTGTGTGGGTGGACCATTTCAGTTTGTCAGTGATGTGTACGCAGAGGAACTTTAAGCTGTCCACCTTCTCCACTGCAGTCGTGTTGGTGTGGATAGGGGGTTGCTCCCTCTACTGTTTCCTGAAGTCCACGATCATCTCTTTTGTTTCGTTGACGTTGAATGAGAGGTTGTTTTCCTGGCACAACACTCCCAGAGCCCTCACCTCCTCCCTGTAAGCTGTATCGTTAATTTTAGTAATCAATCCTACTACTGTCTGCAAACTTGATGATTGAGTTGGAGGCGTGCGTGGCCATGAAGTCATGGGTGAACAGGGAATACAGCAGGGGGCTGAGTACGCACCCTTGTGGGGCCCCAGTGTTGAGGATCAGTGAAATGGAGGTGTTGTTTCCTACCTTCACCACCTGGGGGCGGCCCGTCAGGAAGTCCAGGACCCAATTGCACAGGGCGGGGGTTCAGACCCAGGGTGTCGAGCTTGGAGGGTACTATGGTGTTTTAATGCTGAGCTATAGTCAAAGAACAGCTTTCTTACATAGGTATTCCTCTTGTCCAGATTGGATAGGGCAGTGTGCAGTGTAATGGCGACTGCATCGTCTGTGGATCTATTGGGGCAGTAAGCAAATTGAAGTGGGTCTAGGGTGTTAGGTAAGGTAGAGGTGATATGATCCTTAACTAGCCTCACAAAGCATTTCATGATGACAGAAGTGAATGCTACGGGGCGATAGTCATTTAGCTCAGTTACTTTTGCTTTCTTGGGTACAAGAACCATGGTGGCTATCTTGAAGCATGTGGGGACAGCAGACTGGGATAGGGAGAGATTGAATATGTCCGTAAACACTCCCGCCAGCTGGTCTGCGCATGCTCTGAGGACGCGGCTAGGGATGCAGTCTCGGCCGGCAGCCTTGCGAGGGTCAACACGCTTAAATGTCTTACTCACGTCGGCTACGGAGAAGGAGAGCCCACAGTCCTTGGGAGCGGGTCGCGTGGGTGGCACTGTGTTATCCTCAAAGCGGGCAAAGAAGGTGTTTAGCTTGTCCAGAAGCAAGACGTCGGTGTCTGCGTCAGACCCTGCCACATACGACTTGTGTCAGAGCCGTTGAATTGCGACTCCACTTTGTCTCTATACTGATGTTTTGCCTGTTTGATTGCCTTACGGAGGGAATAACTACACTGTTTGTATTCTGCTAAATTCCCAGTCACCTTGCCATGGTTAAATGCGGTGGTTCGCGCTTTCAGTTTTGCCAGAATGCTGCCATCTATCCACAGTTTCTGGTTAGGGTAGGTTTTAATAGTCACAGTGGGTACAACATCTCCTATACACTTCCTGATAAACTTAGTCACTGTATCAGTATTCTCATCAATGTTATTTTCAGATACAACCCGGAACATATCCCAGCCCGCGTGATCAAAACAATCTTGAAGCATGGATTTCGATTGGTCAGACCAGCGTAGAATAGTCCTTAGCACGGGTACTTCCTGTTTGAGTTTCTGTCTATAGGAAGGGAAGAGCAAAATGGAGTCGTGATCAGATTTGCCCGAAGGGAGGGCAGGGGAGGGGCTTGTAGGCATCCAGGAAGTTGGAGTAGCAGTGGTCGAGTGTTTTAGCAGCGCGAGTCCTGCAGTCAATATGTTGATAGAACTTCAGTTGCGTTTTCCTCAAATGTACTTTGTTAAAATCCCTAGCTACATTAAATGCGGCCTCAGGATATGTGGTTTCCAGTTTGCATAAAGTCCAGTGAAGTACTTTGAGGGCCGTTGTAGTAATATACACGGCTGTGACTATAACCGAAGAGTATTCTCTTGGGAGGTAATATGGTCGCCATTTGATTGTGAGGTATTCTAGGCCGGGTGAACACAAGGACTTGAGTTCCCGTATGTTATCACAATCACACCATGAGTACTGTGATTGCTAGCACAGACTGAAATATGTTCCGGGATTCCTCCAATTGCATTGAGGAGTACACATCAGTCATTGGCTTCATCAATAAGTGCCGAAGTCATCCCCACAGTGACTGTACGTACATACCCCAACCAGAAGCCATGGATTACAGGCAACATCCGCACTGAGCTAAAGGCTAGAGCTGCCACTTTCAAGGAGCGGGACTCTGACCCGGAAGCTTATAAGAAATCCCGCTATGCCCTCCAACAAATCATCAAACAGGCAAAGCGTCAATACAGGACTAAGATTGAATCGTACTACACCGGCTCTGATGCTCGTCGGATGTGGCAGGGCTTGCAAACCATTACAGACTACAAAGGGAAGCACAGCTGAGAGCTGCCCAGTGACACAAGACGAACTAAACTATTTCTATGCTCACTTCGAGGCAAATAACACTGAAACATGCATTAGAGCACCAGCTGTTCCAGAAGACTATGTGATCACTCTCCGCAGCCAATGTGAGCAAGACCTTTAAACAGGTCAACATTCACAAGGCCGCAGGGCCAGACGGATTACCAGGACGTGTACTGCGAGCATGCGCTGACCAACTGGCAAGTGTCTTCACTGACATTTTCAACCACTCCCTGTCTGAGTTTGTAATACCAACATGTTTCAAGCAGACCACCATAGTGCCTGTGCCCAAGAACTCTAAGGTAACCTGCCTAAATGACTACCGACCAGTAGCACTCACGTCTGTAGCCATGAAGTGCTTTCAAAGGCTGGTCATGGCTCACATCAACACCATTATCCCAGAAACCAAAGACCCACTCCAATTTGCATACCGCCCCAACAGATCCACAGATGATGCAATCTCTATTGCACTCCACACTGCCCTTTCCCACCTGGTCACAAAAAACACCTATATTAGAATGCTATTCATTGCCTACAGCTCAGCGTTCAACACCAGAGTGCCCTCAAAGCTCATCAATAAGCAAAGGACCCTGGGATTAAACACCTCCCTCTACAACTGGATCCTGGACTTCCTGATGGGCCGCCCCCAGGTGGTAAGGGTAGGTAACAACACATCCACCAGGCTGATCCTCAACACAGGGGCCCCTCAGGGGTGCGTGCTCAGTCCGCTCCTGTATTCCCTGTTCACCCATGACTGCACGGCCAGGCACGACTCCAACACCATCATTAATTTGCTGACGACTCAACAGTGGTAGGCCTGATCACCGACAACGATGAGACAGCCTATAGGGAGGAGGTCAGAGACGTGGTAGTGTGGTGCCAAGACAACAACCTCTCCCTCAGTGTGATCAAGACAAAGGAGATGATTGTGACCTGCAGGAAGAAGAGGACCGAGCACGCCCCCATTTTCATCGACAGGGTTGCAGTGGAGCAGGTTGAGAGCTTCAAGTTCCTTGGTGTCCACTTCCCCAACAAACTAACATGGTCCAAGCACATCAAGACAGTCGTGAAGAGGGTACGACAAAACCTATTCCCCCTCAGGAGACTGAAAAGATTTGGCATGGGTCCTCAGATCCTCAAAAGATTCTACAGCTGCATCATCGAGAGCATTCTGACTGGTTGCATCACTGCCTGGTATGGCGCTTGCTCGGCCTCCGACTGCAAGGCACTACAGAGGGTAGTGCGAACCGCCCAGTACATAATTTGGGCCAAGCTTCTTACCATCCAGGACCTCTATACCAGGCAGTGTCAGAGGAAGGCCCTAAAAATTGTCAAAGACACCAGCCACCCTAGTCATAGACTGTTCTCTCTGCTACTACACGGTAAGCAGTACCGGAGCGCCAAGTCTAGGTCCAAGAGGTTTCTAAACAGCTTCTACCCCCAAGCCATAAGACTCCTGAACACCTAATTAAATGGCTACCCATACTATTTGCATTGCCCTCCCTTTTACACTGCTGCTACTCTCTTTTATTATTGTCCATGCATAGTCATTTTAATAACTCTACCTACATGTACATATTACCTCAACTAACCGATGTCCTCGCACATTGACTCTGTACTGGTACCCCCCTTTATATAGTCTCGCTATTGTTATTTTACTGCTGCTCTTTAATTACTTGTTACATTTATTTATTGTTCTTATCTGTATTTTTAAAAACTGCATTGTTGGTTAGGGGCTCATAAGTAAGCATTCCAATGCAAGGTCTAAAATTTGATTTAAGTAGTTAATCATGAAACATACACCCCCACCCTTCTTCTTCCCGGATTTATATTTATTCCTGTCTGCGCGATGAACTGAGAAGCACAGGTGCAGGAGGGCCCCGGCTAACCAGATGTTTGTCCCGGACTGGGCTCATTCCTCCAGACTTGCCTGCCATCCTGGCTCCCGTCGGACTCTGGTACTACAACGTTTTTGGTGGCCCGCCATGGTTCCTGACGTCTCTGCGTATGTTGCCGCCTGCGCTGCGGCAAGCTCCGGCTGGCCTCCTTTAACCACTCCCCTGTTCCTCACCGCCCTTGGTCCCATATATCCCTGGACTTTGTCACTGGTCTCCCTCCATCAGATGGCAACACCACTATCCTTTACGGTGGTGGATAGGTTTTCCAAAGCCTCCCATTTTATTCCCCTTCCAAAGTTACCCTCCGCCAAGGAGATGGCCCAGCTCATGGTGCAGCATGTTTTTCGGATCCATGGAATGCCTGTGGACATGGTCTCCGATTGCGGTCCTCAGTTCTCGTCCCGGTTCTGGTGGCGTTCTGCACCCTCATTGAGTCGTCGGCCAGCCTGTCCTCCAATTTTCAACCCCAGTCCAATGGCCAGTCGGAGCGAGCCAATCAGTACCTGGAGACAGCTCTTCCTTGCCTTGTCTCCACCAACCCCACCACCTGGAGCCAGCAACTCGTGTGGGTGGAATACGCCCGCAACACACTTCCCTGCTTGGCCACTGGTCTCTCGCCTTTTGAGTGTTCCATGGGATATCAGCCCCTGCCCTTCCCTGAGGCAGAGGTCAGCATACCCTGGGCCCAGATGTTCATCCGCCACTTTCGCCGTACCTAGAAGAGAGCCCAGTACGCTCTTCTCAAGACCACCTCCAGGTATCGGCGACAGACAGACCGCCACCAGACCCCTGCTCCCCGCTATCATCTCGGGCCGGAGTCCCGTACACTTTCGTTTTATAGGCCCTTTCCCCATCTCTAAGATTCTTAGCCCTTCTGCTGTTCGTCTTCTGTTGCCCTGCACCCTCCGTATACATCTCACTTTTCATGTGTCTAGGATCAAACCTCTTTCTCACAGACCTCTGTCCCTGTTTCACGCTGTCTTGGATTACCAACCTCTGCCTGCCCTGATCCTGAGTGTGCCTGCCGTTCTGTCCCTTATTGAAGCTGTCTTGTATTACCGACCTCTGCCTGCCCTAGATCTGCCGTTTGCCTGCCCCCTCTTTTGGAATAAACATCTGAGATTCTAACTGTTTGCCTCCTGTGTCTGCATCTGGGTCTTATCCTGAGTCGTGTTATTACCCAGAAAGACTCACAGCTGTAATCGTTGCCAAAGGTTATTCTAACATGTATTGACTCACGGTGTGAATACCTATGTAAATTAGATATTTACATTTATTTCATTTCAGTAAATGTGCCAAAATTTATAAAAACATGTTTTCACTTTTTCATTATGGGGTATTGTGTGTAGATGGATGAGAAAAATGTTTATTAATCAATTTTGATTTCAGGCTGTAACACAACAAAATGTGGAATAAATCAAAGGGTATGAATACTTTCTGAAGGCACTGTAAGTGCATAGTAGGTGTACAGCTAAGCTAAGGAAGGACACACTGCTGTTTTTTGTATTTAATTTACACAGACACCTTTCTGAATGATTATTGATGCTAACATTTAGGGAACCTTATAGAATGCTAACATTTAGGGAACCTTATAGAATTAATTTGCTGCTATTTTCGAGCATTCTGTCAAACGTACGTTTTGTCATACTGAAAGAGTTTTAGTTTATTCCGTAACATTCACGAAGAGGCGTGGTCACCTGTGACGAAGGTTCTACACCTCTTGTTTGTCAGGCTGCCACAGTTTGCTGTGGGTGAAAGTCCACTGTAGATTACAAACACACCGCATTGGGATTTTTTTTACACCGAACACCATATCCCGTCTCTTCAAGGAATCCCCCCATAATTTCAGGTAAAACAGAATGACTTTATCTCCGTGTACTGCGGCTCTTTGTGACTGTATGATTAATTTATCTGCGTTTTGGATAGGCTACCTGCTGCTTTACAGTAGCCTACAGCATGAGTTTACGGCAGATGCGGAAAAAGATCGAGACAATGGACAAATGACGATACTGGTGTTCAATAAAAAGTAGTAGGCTATATAGGCTATACCTAACTGCATAGACGCTGACAGAAAATCATTTGTTTTTCATTGATAGGCTATGCCTATGTAGAAATATAGGCTACTTGCAGCAAACGAACTCAAATCGATTACATGCTAGTTGATTTAGTATAGGCTAATCGCTTTTTATAGGAGCTCTGTTAGAGGAATTTCCTACCCTGTTGTCACAGAAAAGCGCGTTTGGGACTTCTGTCTAAATAACCGGTGAAAGGCTATCCACTCAAGACAGTTGATCATAATCAATTTAGTTTCTACCTGTTATTCTATTACCAAGACATGTATAGTGGAGTTTAAATGCCCATTCTGAGAGGCAAATAGACTAGTCGCCTATGTCAACCTGGTCTCAGAGCATTTCGTATTATTCTGTACTTAAATCCGAGATACTCCATTTAGTATATGTTACGTTTCATATGATATGTATTAATTTGGGGATATCCATCAACCATTTTGTAAGATATGTTACGAATTACAATTCATGCTATATGTTATGAATTTTCAAAATGTACAATATGTTACGAATTTGAAAAACGTATGATATGTTACGAATTCTAGCTGGGTGGCTAACGTGATCTAGCTGGTTAACGTTAGCTAGGCTAGGAGTTAGGGTTAAATTTAGGAGTTGGGTTAAAGGGTTAGGATAAAGGGTTAGCTAAGTAGTTGCAAAGTAGCTGTAAGTAGTTGAAAAGTTGCTAAAATTATGACGTTTGCCGTGGTGAGATTCGAACTCGCAACCTTTGGGTTGCTAGACGTTTGAGTTATACCTAAAAGGGTTAAGGTTTGGGGAAGAGTTAGCTAACATGCTACATAGTTGCAAAGTAGCTAAAATGTATTAAGTCTTTGAAAAGTTGCTAAAATGCTAAAGTTGGCCGTGATGAGATTCAAACTTGCAAATGTTGGGTTGCTAGACGTTTGCTTCATATGCCCACCCACGAGATTACAATGATTTGTGAGTCATAATCAGCCAGCATTGTTAGCATGGGATACCAGGTAACCTAGCATGACAATCACATCAGAGCACCAGGGACCACAGGTAGATCACATTGATTCAGATTAAATGGACAGGGAGGACCTGGTCCCAGCTCAGGACTCCTATTTTGAGACACTTGATACATAGGCCCCAGATCTAACATTACTGGATAGGCCCTGGATACTGGATTATTGGATAGGTGACCGCAAGGTACCACTTCAAATGCGTTTCCAGCATTACAGTCATAGAAGATCAAGGATTAGGCCTACCTCAAGGAAGGGAGGAGGAAATTGTACATTTTAGAATTTGAACAAGGTCCACTGTATCATCTAAAAATGCAGTGATGAGATTGGTAATGATCAGATCATTACTACGCTCTTCCATACTGAAGGTATCAATGACATCAAGTGCAATCAATGCTACAATTTCCAATTTGATTGGAGAATGTGAAGATAATAATGTTGGGTAATGACTCCATAAGTGTTTAACAAATAATTTATTCATTATAAGCAGTGCGTAAGTGGTCTTAAAGTTATTCTTTATTCTAGAGGAGGAATAAATCAAATCAAATCTAATGCATCTAATACTCTGAATTAGAGGTCGACCGATTAATCGGAATGGCCGATTAATTAGGTCCGATTTCAAGTTTTCATAACCCCGATTTGGCCGATTGTTTTATTTATTTATATATATATATATATTTTACACCTTAATTTAATATTTTTTTAACTAGGCAAGTCAGTTAAGAACACATTCTTATTTTCAATGACGGCCTAGGAACGGGGGGTTAACTGCCTCGTTCAGGGGCAGAACGACAGATTTTTACCTTGTCAGCTCGGGGGATTCAATCTTGCAACCTTACAGTTAACTAGTCCAATGCTCTAACCACCTGATTACATTGCACTCCACGAGGAGCCTGCCTGTTATGCGAATGCAGTAGAAGCCAAGGTAAGTTGCTAGCTAGCATTAAACTTATCTTATAAAAAACAATCAATCAATCATAATCACTAGTTAACTACACATGGCTGATGATACTAGTTTATCTAACGTGTCCTGCGTTGCATATAATCGATGCGGTGCGTATCGTTGTTGCTCCAATGTGTACCTAACCATAAACATCAATGCCTTTCTTAAAATCAATACACAGAAGTATATATTTTTAAACCTGCATATTTAGCTAAAAGAAATCCAGGTTAGCAGGCAATATTAACCAGGTGAAATTGTGTCACTTCTCTTGCGTTCATTGCACGCAGAGTCAGTGTATATGCAACAGTTTGGGCCGCCTAATTTGCCAGGTGTCACGATCGTGTGGAGGAGAGACGGACCAAAACGCAGCATGTGGAAAATAAGCCATCTTCTTTATTAAAGAAGAAGGCAACACGAAACGAAACACTTATACAAACTATACAAAAACAATAAACGACCGTGAAGCTATAAACGTAGTGCACACACACAGGCTACAAACGTTCAACATAGACAATTCCCCACAACAAACTAAAGCCTATGGCTACCCTAAATATGGCTCCCAATCAGAGACAACAGAAACCAGCTGTCTCTAATTGGGAACCCATTCAGGCAACCATAGACTTTCCTAGACAACTACACCCAACATAGACACAGCTAGACAACTATCCTAAACATAAACCCAACTACTCTAAATAAACCCCCTAAACCATACAATCACCCTGGACACACAAAAACCCACATAAATACCCATGTCACACCCTGACCTAACTAAAATAATAAAGAAAACAAAGAATACTAAGGCCAGGGCGTGACATAGCCCCCCCTTAAGGTGCGAACTCCGGGCGCACCAGCACAAAGTCTAGGGGAGGGTCTGGGTGGGCATCTGACCACGGTGGTGGCTCAGGCTCCGGGCGAGGTCCCCACCCCACCATAGTCAATCCCAGCTTCCATCTCCCCCTATTAATGACCACCCTCATCTTACCCCCACTAAATCCTTTAGGTAACATCGACACCAGGGGCAGCACCGGGACAGAGGGGTAGCTCAGGACAGAGGGATAGCTCAGGATAGTAAGGTAACTCAGGATAGAGAGGTAACTCAGGATAGAGGGGCAACTCAGGATAGAGGGGCAACTCAGGATAGAGGGGCAACTCAGGATAGAGGGGCAACTCCGGACTGAAAGGCAGCTCCGGACAGAGAGACAGCTCTGGACTGAGGGGCAGTTCTGAATAAATAGCCGCTCTGGGCTGAGGGACAGCTCATGACTGGCTGACGGCTCTGGACAGCTCATGACTGGCTGACGGCTCTGGACGCTCATGGCTGGCTGACGGCTCTGGACGCTCATGGCTCACTGACGGCTCTGGACGCTCATGGCTCACTGACGGCTCTGGACGCTCATGGCTGGCTGACGGCTCTGGACGCTCATGGCTAGCTGACAGCTCTGGACGCTCATGGCTCACTGACGGCTCTGGCAGATCCTGTCTGGTTGGCGGCTCTGGCAGATCCTGTCTGGTTGGCGGCTCTGGCAGATCCTGTCTGGTTGGCGGCTCTGGCAGATCCTGTCTGGTTGGCGGCTCTGGCAGATCCTGTCTGGTTGGCGGCTCTGGCAGATCCTGACTGACGACTGGCTCTAGCGGCTCCTGACTGACTATCGGCTCTGACGGCTCGGGACAGACGGGCGGCTCTAATGGCTCGGGACAGACGGATGGCTCAGACGGCGCTGGGGAGACGGATGGCTCAGACGGCGCTGGGGAGACGGATGGCTCAGATGGCGCTGCGGAGACGGTTGGCTCAGACTGCTCTTGTCTGGCGGAAGGCTCTGGCTGCTCCTGTCTGGCGGAAGGCTCTGTAGGCTCATGGCAGACGGGCAGCTTTGCAGGCTCATTACAGACGGGCAGTTCAGTCACCGTTGGGCAGACGGCAGACTCTGGCCGGCTGAGACGCACTGTAGGCCTGGTGCGTGGTGCCGGAACTGGAGGTACCGGGCTAAGGACACGCACCTTCAGGCTAGTGCGGGGAACAACAACAGGGCACACTGAGTTCTCAAAGCGCACTATATGCCTGGTGCGTGGTACCGGACTGATGGCACGCACCTCAGGACGAGTGCGGGGAGAAATAACAGTGTGTACAGGACTTAGGAGACGCACAGGTGGCTTAGTGCGCGGTGCCGGAACTGGAGGCACTGGGCTGGAGACACGCACCATAGGGAGAGTGCGTGGAGGAGGAACAGGGCTCTGGAAACGCACTGGAAGCCTGGTGCGTGGTGTAGGCACTGGTGGTACTGGGCTGGGGCGGGGAGGTAGTGCCGGAAATACCGGACCGTGCAAGCGTACTGGCTCCCTTGAGCACCGAGCCTGCCCAACCTTACCTGGTTGAATGCTCCCCGTCGCCCGACCAGTGCGGGGAGGTGGAATAACCCGCACCGGGCTATGTAGGCGAACCGGGGACACCATGCGTAAGGCTGGTGCCATGTAAGCCGGCCCAAGGAGACGTACTGGTGGCCAGATATGTAGAGCCGGCTTCATGGCACTTGGCTCAATGCTCAATCTAGCCCTACCAGTGCGGGGAGGTGGAATAACCCGCACTGGGCTATGCACACGTACAGGAGACACCGTGCGCTCTACTGCGTAACACGGCGTCTGCCCGTACTCCCGCTCTCCACGGTTAGCCTGGGAAGTGGGCGCAGGTCTCCTACCTGCCCTTGGCCCACTACCTCTTAGCCCCCCCCCAAGAAATTTTTGGGTAGTACTCACGGGCTTTTCAGGCTTCCAGCCACGTCTCCTTGCTGCCTCCATTCTCCGGTATCCCTCCGCACATTGCTCCATTGAATCCCAGGCGGGCACCGGCACTCTCCTTGGGTCGATCGCCCATCTGTCGATCTCCTCCCACGTAGTGTAGTCCAGATGCCTCTCCACCTTCTGTGTCCTTGCTTGCTCCTCAAATCGACGCCTCTCTGCTTTCGCTGCCTCCAGCTCAGCTTTGGGGCGGCGATATTCTCCTGGTTGAGCCCATGGTCCTTTTCCATCCAGCTCGTCCTCCCATGTCCATGAGTCCTGGTGTTGTTGTACACGCTGCTTGATCCGATGTTGGTGGGGAATTCTGTCACGATCGTGTGGAGGAGAGACGGACAAAAACGCAGCATGTGGAAAATAAGCCATCTTCTTTATTAAAGAAGAAGGCAACACGAAACGAAACACTTATACAAACTATACAAAAACAATAAACGACCGTGACGCTATAAACGTAGTGCACACACACAGGCTACAAACGTTCAACATAGACAATTCCCCACAACAAACTAAAGCCTATGGCTACCCTAAATATGGCTCCCAATCAGAGACAACAGAAACCAGCTGTCTCTAATTGGGAACCCATTCAGGCAACCATAGACTTTCCTAGACAACTACACCCAACATAGACACAGCTAGACAACTATCCTAAACATAAACCCAACTACTCTAAATAAACCCCCTAAACCATACAATCACCCTGGACACACAAAAACCCACATAAATACCCATGTCACACCCTGACCTAACTAAAATAATAAAGAAAACAAAGAATACTAAGGCCAGGGCGTGACACCAGGATTTTACGTAATTATGACATAACATTGAAGGTTGTGCAATGTAATAGGAATATTTAGACTTATGGATGCCACCCGTTAGATAAAATACGGAATGGTTCCGTATTTCACTGAAAGAATAAACGTCTTGTTTTCGAGATTATAGTTTCCGGATTTGACCATATTAATGACCTAAGGCTCGTATTTATGTGTGTTATTATGTTATAACTAAGTCTATGATTTGATAGAGCAGTCTGACTGAGCGGTGGTAGGCAGCAGCAGGCTCGTAAGCATTCATTCAAACAGCACTTTCCTGCGTTTTGCCAGAAGTTCTTCGCTGTGCTTCAAGCCTATCAACTCCCGAGATTAGGCTGGTGTAACCGATGTGAAATGGCTAGCTAGTTAGCGGGGTGCGCGCTAATAACGTTTCAAACGTCACTCGCTCTGAGACTTGGAGTAGTTATTCCCCTGGCTCTGCATGGGTAACGCTGCTTCAAGGGTGGCTGTTGTCGTTGTGTTCCTGGTTCGAGCCCAGGTAGGAGCGAGGAGAGGGACGGAAGCTATACTGTTACACTGGCAATACTAACGTGCCTATAAGAACATCCAATAGTCAAAGGTTAATGAAATACAAATGGTATAGAGAGAAATAGTCCTATAATTCCTATAATAACTACAACCTAAAACTTCTTACCTGGGAATATTGAAGACTATTGTTAAAAGGAACCACCAGCTTTCATATGTTCTCATGTTCTGAGCAAGGAACTTAAACGTTAGCTTTCTTACATGGCACATATTGCACTTTTACTTTCTTCTCCAACACTTTGTTTTTGCATTATTTAAACCAAATTGAACATGTTTCATTATTTATTTGAGGCTAAATTGATTTTATTTATGTATTATATTAAGTTAAAATAAGTGTTCATTCAGTATTGTTGTAATTGTCATTATTACAAATAAAATAGAAAATCGGCTTTTTTTGGTCCTCCAATAATCGGTATCGTATCGGCGTTGAAAAATCATAATCGGTCGACCTCCACTCCGAATACCAGAGGTGTAGACTTTACAGTGAAATGCTTACTTACACGAGCACGTTCCAAACAACGCAGAGTTAAAAAGTAAGACCAATATTTTCTAAATAAAAAAGAGATATTAACACAATAAAAACAAGGAGTACCAGTACCGAGTCAGTGTCTTGTCTTTTTTCTCTCTCTTCTGTTAGCTGCATTTCAATAACTTTAATTGATAATTCATACTCCCTCTTTTGTGTTACCCTCTTCTTTATGTTATACTGTAGAGACCATCAGTGTCATACACAGATGTGTTCCTACTCTTTATTCCATTGAATAAAGGGAAACTATTATTAGTCAATGGTGTTATAGATTTGCATGTTCCAGCTGGGGGAGTGTATTGTGTGACAGAAAAACAGTTCACATTCATTAAATTGTTCCTGTATATTTTTCTTTTAACAAAAACACTGTCTCTCTGGCTCTATGTAAATTCAATGGCATCGACTGTCATCTTTTCCACTAATTGTCTGTCTCTACACATGTGTACACGAGCGCAGACACAAGGATTTTATTTTAACTTTCAGTGAAGGAAGGATCATAAATGAAAAAGGATTATAGATAAGAGATGTAGAACTAATCAGGAAGGCTGGCAGCCTGACACACACACACACACACACACACACACACACACACACACACACACACACACACACACACACACACACACACACACAAAGACTGTCTGTATAATATGGCTTTATACCAAGATGTGAAAGGGGGCTGGATATATTTGTCATTATAAGTTATCTATCCATCGTTGGTCCTTCATAAAGAGTTCATACATTCATAATAAAAGGCTTTATATTGAGATGTGAACGAGGGCATCTCGGATGGAGATGCCTTAATTATCCAATCCGCCATATCCTCATTAGACAGAGCTCATTGACACACAGTAATTGCCTAATACCCTAAACTCCGTTTAGTGGATGAGTTCTAAGGAATCTCACAGTGGGTCATAGTCGGAACCTACTGTAAATGATGAGTCCCGTAAGCTAATCGCTAATACCCTATGGATAAGGACTGGGGACCCACTCTGACAACCACTGGATTAACGCGAGGGTAAGAGCCAGCCCCCTTTCACATGTATTTTTGAGCTGGCAGACTGGCAAACAGGGCAAAGGGTTGATGGGATTATCGTCTGTAGAGAAGTGTAGATTTCTCACCTTCCCCGATTTTGCCTGTGGTTGCATCATTGAGATTGATCAATTGATGTGTTTTTCTCATGAAGCAGTTTACAGGTCAGTAGCTCAACATTATCCACACATCCTGCTGTGTGTGTGCAGCATGCAAGTTTGTGTCTGCGCACGCGTGTGTACTCAATAAAGCTTTTTCATACACTTGACAGTAAACCTATAGTCCATGAGGAGTCAGAACTAAGATGTGTGCTTTATGGAGACTTCTTTACACTGCCCTGTCTGTCCGTCCGTCTGATAATCCTGGCTCCCTCCAGACAGTGAGGAACTGATAAAGACGTTTTCTCCTCCTCTGTCACATCTTTAAGAGTTTTTTTTTGACAGGCCATCTGAATGCAGGATGGTATTTCCATGTAAAAAGCCCCATGAGCACTAACATGTGAAGTTCATAGGAGCACATCAAATTTGGTGTTAATTGAAAGCTGAGTCTATATTTGAGAGAAATTAAGACATATACATTTCTAACAAATTTCCATCCTAAAAATTTGGAATAAGTAAAGGCTTTGATTTATGGTCAAACAGATGGAGAAGAGGTCTTAGAAGTTTGGACAGTACAAATCAAATTTTATTGGTCACATATACATATTTAGCAGATGTTATTGCTGGTGTAGCGAAATGCTTGTGTTCCTAGCTCCAACAGTGCAGTAATATCTAACAATACACACAAATCTAAAATGAAAATAATGGAATTAAGACATATTTTAATATTAGGTTGGGCAATGTCGGAGTAGCATTGACTAAAATACAGTAGAATACAGTATAATACAAATTATATGAGTAAACATTATTAAAGTGACTAGTGTTCATTATTAAAGTGACCACTGATTCCATGTCTATGTACATAGGGCAGCAGCCTCTAAGGTGAAGGGTTGAATAACCGGGTGGTTGCCGGCTAGTGATGGCTATCTAACAGTCTAATGGCCTTGAGATGGAAGCTGTTTCTCAGTCTCTCGGTCCCATCTTTGATGCACCTGTACTGACCTCACCTTCTGGATGACAGCGGGGTAACAGGCCGTGGCTCGGGTGGTTGATGATCTTTTTGGCCTCCCTGTGACATTGGGTGGTGTAGGTGTCCTGGAGGGCAGGCAGTGTGCCCCCGGTGATGCGTTGGGCAGACTGCACAACACTCTGGAGAGCCATGCAGTTGTGGGCGGTGCAGTTGCGCTACTAGGCGGTGATACAGCCCGACAGGATGCTCTCAATTGTGCATTTGTAAAAGTTTGTGAGGGTCTAAGGGGCCAATACAAATTTCTTCAGCCTCCTTAGGTTGAAGAGGCACTGTTGGTCCTTCTTCACCTCCACTGTCTGTGTGGGTGGACCATTTCAGATTGTCAATGATGTGTACGGCGAGAAACTTGAAGCTTTCACCTTCTCTACTGCGGCCCCGTCGATGTGGGTGGGGGCGTGCTCCCTCTGCTGTATCCGGAAGTCCACGATCAGCTCCTTCAATTTGTTGACGTTGAGGGAGAGGTTATTAACCTGACACCACCCTGCCCAGTCCCTCACCTCCTCACTGTAGGCTGTCTCGTCATTGTTGGTAATCAGGCCTACTACTGTTGTGTCGTTTGCAAACTTGATGATTGAGTTGGAGGCGTGCGTGGCCACGCAGTCATGGGTCAACATGGAGTACAGAAGGGGGCTGAGCACAAACCATTGTGGGGACCGTGTGTTGTGGATCAGTAGGGTGGAGGTGTTTTTTCCTACCTTCACCACCTGGGGGCGACCCGTCAGGAAGTCCAGGACCCAGTTGCACAGGGCGGGGTTCATACCCAGGGCCCCAAGCTTAAGGATGAGCTTGGAGGGTACTATGGTGTTGAAGGCTGAGCTATAGTTAATGAACATCATTCTTCCGTCTGGGCCGGCAGCCTTGCGAGGGTTAACACATTTAAATGTCTTACTCAAATCTGCCACGGAGAACGAGAGCCCACAGTTCTTGGGAGCAGGCCGAGTCAGTGGCACTGTGTTATCCTCAAAGTGGGCAAAGAAGGGGTTTAGGTTGTCCAGGAGCAAGATGTTGGTGTCCGCGATGTGGCTGGTTTTCCCTTTGTAATACGTGATTGTCTGTAGACCCTGCCACAAACGTCTTGTGTCAGAGCCGTTGAATTGCGACTCCACTTTGTCTCTGTACTGACGTTTTGCCTGTTTGATTGCCTTATGGAGGGAATAACTACACTGTTGGTATTAGACCATATTCTCAGTCACCTTGCCATGGTTAAATGCGGGGATTTGCGCTTTGAGTTCTGCACGAATGCTTCCATCTATCTACGGTTTTTGATTTGGGTAGGTTTTAATAGTCACCGTGGGAACAGCATCCCCCATACGCTTCCTGATGAACTCAGTCACCGTGTCTGTGTATACGTCAATGTTATTCGCAGAGGCAACCTGGAACCACGGTAAACAAGTAAAGTAGAGTATAGGTCAGTACAATACAGTACTTTAGAGTTTAGTACTTTACTGAACTGTACAGCACTATACTGTACTGAACTACACTGTACTGAACTGTGCTGTGTTGTACTGTGATGTCCAACCTTGTGAAACATAGACCTCATTAATAAAACCGGAGCTCATTAGAATAATAGCCACTGTGTAGAATAATACCCAAACATGCTATGGAGGATATTACATTTTTCTACCTTTGTGTACCTATTCAGGATACATCACCATGAAGAGAATGACGTTCGTAATTATGCATTTCTGTATAGTACAGGTCAGGGACCCATGATGTCATTCTGTTACCATCACTCTGTTACAGGGTGTTAATCCACCTTACTTACTGTAGTTCAATAACCAAAATGCATTTTTTCGAACTTAAGGTGTCATGTCATAGTTGACACCCCGTTCTTTCTGCAGATATCTTTGAATCTTAGTTCGGATTAGATATTTAAAAGTCCAATACAGCCGTTTTTGTTTAAGTATCAAATTATTTCTGGGTAACAATGAAGTACCTTACTGTGATTTGTTTTTAATTAAAATGGTCAAAAATAAACAAATAGCTTCTTAGCAAAGAGCAATTTCTCAAGCAAGGACTGTCTGGGAGTGATCTGAGTGGGGAGGGAGAAACTTAAAACTAGCTGTTATTGAAAGAGGTTTGGAGCTCTCTTTCTTATTGGTCTATTAACTAATTTACAGCCTGGTGATGTCACTAGGCAGGCCAAAACTCCATCCCACCGAATTTCAGGCTGTCTTTTCAAACTGCTCTTACACTGTTTTTAAATTAAAATCACTTCCTGAATTGAGTGCCTTCAATTCGAATTGACCCCATCACTGGTTTGTTTAACTTTGCAATCAATGGTTTTAGTTTGGCTTTCATTTGAAGTGAAAAATCGGAGTCTCAGCGTCATTCTGTTAATGTGGAATTGCCCAGCAGCACTTTGTGATTGACTCAGCCTTCCGTCTGTTAAGATAAGAGCTCCTCATCTCTGACAAGCTGACTGATTGGAAACTTTAGGGAAATGATAACAATCAGACTCTCCCTGTGGCATTTTATGCACATTGTTTTGCACTATTTGAGAACTATAGCATAATATTATAGCCTTCAATCAGTGGAAATATGTATCTCTTCTAGTATGTTCTATTTCTATTCTGTGTGCCCCCCTATGTTGCTCTATTTCTATGTTCTACACCTGCGGTCTACTGCTTACCTGATCCAGAGGTAGAGAGGTAGCTAGCTACGGCAACGCAATCTGTTGTCATAACAGCATTGTGGAGTGTTGTGATTTTTTCAGATACAGTACAGATGTCTAGAGTGAGATTCTGCAGGTTACTCTTGGACGTGTGAGTGAGAGAGAGTACATGGCGGTAAGAGCGAGAGTTCCGGTGAGTTTGTTTAATGGAATGAGAGAGTGTGAATGTTTACACCAAAGAGAGACAACATTAGGAAGGCAAGGACTGAGGGTGTTTATAGTAGTGTGTTTGCGTGTGCATTCATGCACCTGTTTGTGAAAAGTCTGTGCCCTTGAGCAAAGCACTTCATCTTAATTGCTCCAGGGTCGCCGTTGATAATGGCAGACCCTGGCCATGACCCCACTCTCCGAGGGTGTCTCAGGGAGCGTTGGGATATGCCAAAAACATATTTCATATACACACATGCGTATTAATACACACTTGTATGTGTGAAATAGGACAAATATAAGCAACCACCAAATTGTATTATTATTATTGTGAGAGAGTATATAGTAGTGTATGTGTGTGATGGAGAAGGGCGATTCCACTCCAGTGTATAAATAGTTTTGGTATATCAGATTGTTCTGGCAATTCTCACATTGAAACTTCATTGGAAGGAAGGATGTTATGACATGCTTTTTACATTTGTATTACAAACCATTTTTGGGGTAAATAATGATGAAAGTGGACATTTTAGGCCATTTTTAGACTTATACCTGATACAGACATCTTAATTTGTTTTACCTTTATTTAAACAGGGAGTCACATTTACAATAAAAACAGAATAATAAAACATACATGTGAATAAAACAATATAATCAATAACGTTAACTTCCTGCATGGCACCAGCACATGTAATTGTAGTGAACTCTGCAGATTGTTCCACAAATTAGGGGCAAAAAACAAACTGCAGATGTTCCCACATATGTGGAGACAGACGGGATCTCTAGTGTTATCCATTCCTGAGAATGGGTCTGGGAACTTAATTAATGAAGTTACATACGGAGGCAGTTTCTGTAAGATTGCTTTGTAATTAAATAAAAGAGAGAATGCAGCTCTCTTACAGACAGAGAGGTCCATCCCACATTTTTATACAGACTACAATGATGAGTCCTAAAATTGTCACCTGTGATAAAATGTATTGTGGAATGGTAGACTGCGTCCTAGGGTTTCAAAACAGAGGTTGCCGAATGCATGTAAACAATATCATCTAAATCCAATACAGGCAGAAGCGTTGTTTGAACAATCTTTCTCCTATTTTCAATACTGGGTTATGATTTATTTCGATATAAAAAAAACAATCTTAGCTTCTTAGTCAGATTTTATATATGCGTTATTAAGGACAACTTGTCATCAATCTATCAAATCACATTTTATTGGTCACATACACATGGCCAGTGATATGAGTCTCTATGTACGCAGCAGCCTCTCTGAGTTAGTGATTGCTGTTTAGCAGTCTGATGGCCATGCTGTTTTTCAGTCTCTCTGTCCCAGCTTTGATGCACCTGTACTGACCTTGCCTTCTGGATGGTAGTGGGGTGAACAGGCAGTGGCTCGGGTGGTTGTTGTCCTTGATAATTGGGTGCTGTATGTGTCTGGGAGGGCAGGTAGTTTGCCCCCGGTGATGCGTTGTGCAGACCGCACCACCCTCTGGAGAGCCTTGCGGTTGAGGGTGGTGCAGTTGCCGTACCAGGCGGTGATACAGCCCGACAGGATGTTCTCGGTTGTGCATCTGTAAAAGTGTGTCAGGGTTTTAGGTGACAAGCCGTATTTCTTCAGCCTCCTGAGGTTGAAGAGGCGCTATTGCGCCTTCTTCACCACACTCTCTGTGTGAGTGGACCATTTCAGTTTGTCTGTGATGTGTATGCCGAGGAACTTAATTTTCCACCTTCTCCACTACTGTTATTTCGATGTGGATAGGGCGGTGCTCCCTCTGCTGTTTCCTGAAGTCCACGATCATCTCCTTTGTTTTGTTGACACCCAGGTACTTATATTGAGAAACTAGCTTAATTTGGGCTCCATTTGTATCGCAAATATGCAGGTCCTCAGGGTCAACATGCACAGGAATACAACACTGTGTCATCTGCATAGAGATGAATGTTACAAGTATTAACAGTGTTTCCTATGTCATTAATATACAAGGTGAACAATAATGGACCCAAAATCAAACCCTGAGGAACATCTTTTGTCAAGATGGCCTGAGTTCTGTCGCTAAGATAATTCTGAAACCATAAAAAGACTGTATATCCCAGGCCTATTTTTGAAAACATCTTCAGCAAAACAGAATGATCAACAGTGTCGAACGCCTTTGACAGGTTAATAAACAAGGCAGCACAGCTCTTTTGGCATCCAAGGCATTGTCAAGATCACTAACAACTTGCGTGGTTGCTGTGGTACTACTTTGCCCAGGCCTAAACCCTGATTGGGTATTTTAAAAATACAATATTCAGATAAAAAGGAACAAAGTTGTACATTAACCAAGGATTCAAGAATCTTAGCTAAAGAAGGTAGTCTTAAAATGGTGTCGTTACACCCCTTACATTGTGCTCTAACATAAGGAGTATGTCTAGATTCTGAAATACACAAATACACATCACATTCCCAGTGAGCTCTCTGCTAATTCCGAAGGTATCATACATTTTATGAGCACCACCAACACAGTGAATGGGAAAATAGATTCAAAGGGAACTCCCTCTGCTGGTGATTTACTGAATGTGCAATCCTAAAGGAGGACTGGGATTGGTTAATGACCTATAATGTCAATTTCTATGTATAAAATGGCTCATATCATTAAAAGTACCAGAGAGCCCACTCTGGAAATTGTACATATTTGAAGAGTATATTGTTCCAAACAATATATCTAAAAACATGCTAAATCAAAAGGGTACTTTTGAGATATATATTTTTTAATGTACAGCACACTAAATTGAGTATAATGACTCCAAGATGTTGTCTGTATCAGGGCTATAAATAAAAGATTGGTAGCACTGGTGCTCACAACTTTAAAAAGTTTGGAACACCACATGAAATTTAGGAGCACTCGCCTATATTGGTCCAACATGAATTTTAGCTACTTTTGAAGCACATGTTGTGCCCTAGAATATAAAATGTAAAACTGTAAAGTACAAATGTTGCTACAAATACCTGCCATTAAAATTACAAAGTCCTTTGTGGAATATTAGGTGTCTACAGGTGTCTAATAAAAAATTTAAAAATCCTATTGAAATGCATTACATAAAAAATTCTACACTGTTTCTTTAAAAAGGTCATGACAACATGCAAGAGACCTGTCATTCATTCATTGCTATGACCATTGATCTCCTGAAGAAGCTATCCCTTTTCCTTTTTTTCTCTCCCCCCCAAATACACTGATGAAGTTACCAGGTTGTTAGCTATCCAATGAGGTAACATGACTAAACAAAGAATAAACAAATGGTTAACAACGTCGACACGGAAGTAGTTTTAGAAGGCCCACATCATGGTTTATGAGTGTAAAATGCCATCCCGGCAATCCGTTATAGGAAGAAAAATAATTGTGCCGTAATATGTGTCAGATCTTTTGATCTGGTTGGTCTGGAAGCAGGCCGTTATCGCTGTAGTAATGGTGCAACCGTGACGCTAACGACTCTTCACTAGCTTGTTGCTCTAGGGAACTTGGAAACAACAGTACAGAGAAGCCTTATCATTACAACAATTATTATCTGGGAGGTTCTTTTCATAGTCGCACAGTGCTCCCAAAATAAAATGCCATGTCGCACAACAAAATGTTTTGTCGCACTTTAGAGCCCTGGGCCCAGTTTCACAAAAGTGTCTTAAGGCTAGGTTCATCATTAGAACTATTGAGCTCAATGATTATCATGATTAACTTAGCCTTAAGATGCTTTTGGGAAGCTGGGCCCTGGTCTGTATCATGTACGGTTCTTGGCTCATAGGCTCTTACAGGAGGCATGTATAGGTCTAAAAAGGGCCACTTTCATCATGATTTTTTTCTGATAAAAAAAAACAACTGTAAATAGCATGTCAAAAATCCTTCCACCCAATGACGTTTCTTTGAGAATTGCCAGGACGATCTGAGATACCAAAAATATTTTCAGCCTACACTGGCATGAAATCGCCCAGAGACAGCAAGAGAGACAGAAATAGGGAAAGATAAGCACCCTGCTAAACCAGATGAAGCCTTGCTCCACAGGAGGTCTACGAGTGTTTTTACAGCATGTAATTCCTTATGACCTAAAGCCATAGAACTGAAGAGAGCTAAAGGCGAAGCTAGAGACTTGCTCGATGTTATGCTGCACCTATCAAACTACTTTTCTATCTGTCCTCTCTTCTCTTATTCTATCAGTCTGTAAGCTATCTCCCCTTCTACTATAGTGGGCAGCAGGATCATTCTATTACTCTCTTTCTGTCCTCTCTCTCTTTGACTCTACGTTCTTTCTCTCCACACAACATAAACGTTTCTCCCTCTGTCCCTCTGTCCCTCTCTCATTCCTCTGCAGCCTGTAGAAACACTTGTAGATTGCTGTCATTCCTCCGTCTCTTCAACCAATGTGAATGTTATATTCTCTCCTTTTCTCTGTGGATTTTAGTGCTTTAACGCTCACACTAATTTCATGCTTCTGGATTTTGATTGCATTCCATCGCTATCTTATCTGTAAGTGTTTACTTGGTTTATTATACATATTACACAGTGATGGGTTGACGAATACACATGCAATTGATACAGTTGTAATAGTAATGATTGCTGTGGTTATGATAATGATTGCTGAATATTTAAATGTGTGTTACTGATATTCTGTCCTTTGGAGTTATAAAATATATCTAACATAGATCAGACTTACAGTACCAGTCAAAAGTTTGGATACACCTACTCATGCAAGGGTTTTTCTTTATTTTTACTATTTTCTGCATTGTAGAATAATAGTGAAGATATCAATACTATTAAATAACACATATGGAATCATGTAGTAACCAAAAAAGTGTTAAACAACTGAAACTATATTTTATATTTGAGATTCTTCAAAGTAGCCACCGTTTGCCTTGATGACAGCTTTGCACACTTAACATTTTCTCAACCAGCTTCATGAGGTAGTCACCTGGAATGAATTTCAATTAACAGGTGTGCCTTATGTTAGTTTGTGGAATTTCTTTCCTTCTTAATGCATTTGAGCTGATCAGTTGTGTTGTGACAAGGTAGGGGTGGTATACAGAAGATAGCCCTATTTGGTAAAAGACCAAGTCCATATTATGGCAAGAACAGCTCAAATAAGCAAAGAGAAACGACAGTCTATTATTACTTTAAGATATGAAGGTCAGTCAATCTGGAACATTTCAGGAACTTTGAAAACTTCAAGTGCAGTCGCAAAAACCATCAAGCGCTATGATGAAACTGGCTCTCGTGAGGACTACCACAGGAAAGGATAACCCAGAGTTGACTCTGCTGCAGAGGATAAGTGATTAGAGTTAGCTGCACCTCAGTTTGTAGCCCAAATAAATGCTTCATAGAGTTCAAGTAATAGACACATCTCAACATCAACTGTTCAGATGATACTGTGTGAATCAGGCCTTCGTGGTGGAATTGCTGCAAACAAACCACTACTAAAAGACACCAATAGAAGAAGAGACTTGCTTTGGCCAAGATACACGAGTAGTGGACATTAGACCGGTGGAAATCTGTCCTTTGGTCTGATGAGCTTTTTGGTTCCGACTGCAGTGTCTTTGTGAGACGCAGAGTAGGTGAACGGATGATCTCCGCATGTGTGGTTCCCACGGTGAAGCATGGAGGAGGATGTGTGATGGTGTGGGGCTGCTTTGCTGGTGACACTGTCTGTGATTTATTTAGAATTCAAGGCACACTTAACCAGCATGGCTACCACAGCATTCTTCAGCGATACGCCATCCCGTCTGGTTTGCGCTTAGTGGGACTATTTGGTTTTCAACAGGACAATGACCCAACACACCTCCAGGCTGTTAAAGGGCTATTTGACCAAGAAGGAGAGTGATGGAATACTGCATCAGATGACCTGGCCTCCACATTCACCCGACCTCAACCCAATTGAGATGGTTTGGGATGAGTTGGACCGCAGAGTGAAGGAAAAGCAGCCAACAAGTGCTCAGCATATGTGGGAACTCCTTCAAGACTGTTAGAAAAGCATTCCAGGTGAGGCTGGTTGAGAGAATGCCAAGAGTGTGCAAAACTGTCAACATGGCAAAGGGATTCTTTGAAGAATCTCAAATATAAAATATGTTTTGATTTATTTAACACTTTTTTTTGTTACATGATTACATATGTGTTATTTCATAGTTGTGATGTCTTCACTATTATTCAACAATGTAGAAAATAGTACAAATAAAGAAAAACGCTCGAATGAGTAGGTGTGTCCAAACGTTTGACTGGTACTGTATGTGTAGATGATATTGGATAAGTCTAACCGTTATCTTGTTGTTGTGTGTTTTCTCAATAGATGGAACCTGCAGCAAGGAGATGAGCCAGCTGGTTCAGGCTTCAGCACAAAGCGAGAGATACTTCCAGTGTCTGTTGGCGTGTGTGTGCTAGAGAGTATATGTGTGTGTGTGTGTGTGTCTGCCGAGAGGAGAGAAGACCTCCAGCGGTGGTGTGGGAGCGATCGTGTTTCTTTGCTTGAGCTGGTGTGAGTGTGTGAGTTCTTTACTCTGAATAGTAGGAGAATGGCAGCTCGCTAGTGTGTGTTTATGTGAATGCATGTGTATGAGCGTTTGTTTTCCCGAGTGAGTGTGTTGTGTTTCCTCCTCTCTGAGGAGTAGTAGGAGGGCAGCTCTCTCCCCCTGGCTGGGTGTGTGTGTGGAGATGGCAGTGTGTGTGTGTGCCACCCTGCCCGCACTGCTCCTGCTCCTGACCTACGGTGTGTGTGTGACGGTGGGATACCCATTCAGACCCCCCATAGACCTGGACGTCACCCCCAGAATCACCATAACTACCAGCGGTAAGCACACACACCCACCTCAGACGCATAGAAGGAAACAATATTGTTTTGGAACCCCCCACATCCCTTCTCTTTCTCTCTCGCCCTCTCTCTCATTAATCTGGGGAGAGAGAAAGAGAGCTACAGCATCACTCATCTGACCAAACTAGGAGAGGTGTACTCTATCACACCTTTGTGGGTTTATAAGAGAACAACTGTGACTATAACTTAGACTTATCTCGTCTCCTCCTCTCAGTCTCAGGATGTATTAGATTTTAGAGCCTAATGTATTCTGGGATAATGACGATGGATTTGATCTTTCTGTATTAGAAAGAGGTCGTTTTTATGGGCTCATGAACAATTGTGCTATTTTGTGTATTTATTTTTAGCTGATCTTAACTTTTTTTGTACATAATGTTTCTGCCATCTTATGACCGAAAAGAGCTTCTGGACATGAGAACAGATATCACTAAACTTGATTTGGACAGGGACACTTCTACTTCAATGAGTCGGAGGCAAAATACATATAGATTTTTCCTGACAAGGCCCAAATCCCCGACACTCGAAGAAGGAGATGGCGCTATAGAGGCCGGCGCGCGGGCACCCTGATGAGATATGGTGGCGAGTGAATAAATAGCCTCTATTCTCTGTTATATTGGCGAATGTGCAATCACTTGAGAATAAACTAGACAAACTCCGTTCGAGACTATCCTATCAATGGGACATTCAGAACTGTAATATCCTATGCTTCTCAGAGTCGTGGCTGAACAAGGACATGGATAATATACATGTTGGCAGGACAGAATGAGAGTCTGGTAAGGTCGGGGGGTCTCTTTGTTAACAACAATTGGTGCGCAATCTTTAATATTAAGGAAGTCTCAAGGTTCTGCTTGCCTGAGTTAGAGTACATGGGATTCACGACCGACGTGCTGAAGGCTGGTCAACATGAAAATACTTTGTCTTTATTTTGTGTGTAACCCAAGTTTTAGCGAGAGATTGGAATCTAGATTATTATTCATGAATCGACCAAAAGCACTAACCAGAGCGGAGAAAAACAGACAACTTTTAGGGTCGCGGGAGGACAAAGCCAACGCAAACAGTATAGCAGAGCTGACTGTAACTTCACCAAACACGGAACTTGTCAAAGTGATTACAGAAAAGTTGATCAATATAATTGACGAGAAATTAAAGTTTTTTTCCGCCACCCTTGTTACAATTGAAACTAAGTTGGATGTTAATGTGAAGAGAATCGAGGAAGCAGAGAAGCGTATTTCCACTGCTGAGGACGCCGCCACCTTGCTAACTGTAAGCGTTACAACACTGACTGTAAGCGTTACAACACTGACTGTAAGCGTTACAACACTGACTGTAAGCGTTACAACACTGACTGTAAGCGTTACAACACTGACTGTAAGCGTTACAACACTGACTGTAAGCGTTACAACACTGACTGTAAGCGTTACAGCACTGACTGTAAGCGTTACAGCACTGACTGTAAGCGTTACAGCACTGACTGTAAGCGTTACAACACTGACCGTAAGCGTTACAACACTGACCGTAAGCGTTACAACACTGACCGTAAGCGTTACAACACTGACCGTAAGCCTTACAACACTGACCGTAAGCGTTACAACACTGACCGTAAGCCTTACAACACTGACCGTAAGCGTTACAACACTGACCGTAAGCGTTACAACACTGACCGTAAGCGTTACAGCACTGACCGTAAGCGTTACAGCACTGACCGTAAGCGTTACAGCACTGACCGTAAGCGTTACAACACTGACCGTAAGCCTTACAACACTGACCGTAAGCCTTACAACACTGACCGTAAGCCTTACAACACTGACCGTAAGCCTTACAACACTGACCGTAAGCCTTACAACACTGACCGTAAGCCTTACAACACTGACCGTAAGCCTTACAACACTGACCGTAAGCCTTACAACACTGACCGTAAGCCTTACAACACTGACCGTAAGCCTTACAACACTGACCGTAAGCGTTACAACACTGACCGTAAGCGTTACAACACTGACCGTAAGCGTTACAGCACTGACCGTAAGCGTTACAGCACTGACCGTAAGCCTTACAGCACTGACCGTAAGCCTTACAACACTGACCGTAAGCCTTACAACACTGACCGTAAGCGTTACAACACTGACCGTAAGCCTTACAACACTGACCGTAAGCCTTACAACACTGACCGTAAGCCTTACAACACTGACCGTAAGCCTTACAACACTGACCGTAAGCCTTACAACACTGACCGTAAGCCTTACAACACTGACTGTAAGCCTTACAGCACTGACTGTAAGCGTTACAGCACTGACTGTAAGCCTTACAACACTGACTGTAAGCCTTACAACACTGACTGTAAGCGTTACAACACTGACTGTAAGCCTTACAACACTGACTGTAAGCCTTACAACACTGACTGTAAGCCTTACAACACTGACTGTAAGCGTTACAACACTGACTGTAAGCGTTGTCTACTTTTAAGAACAGAAGTCGCAGAGGCAATATTAACATTTCAAAACTGAGAGAAGGAACCGAAGGGGTCAGTCCAATTCTTTGACACATGGCTACCAACTCTGCTTGGCTTGGAGACGAAAAAGGGACTCATGAAAATTGACTGAGGGCACCATGGTCCCGGGCAGGCGAGAGGAGACCAACCGAGGTCTGTCTACATTAAACTTCACAACTACACCGATAAAGAGACAATCCTGTCAGTGGCAAAGACAAAGAATCCACTCTAATACGAGGGCGTTGGGATTTCTTTCCAACAAGACCTCTGTGCCAGTGTACGGGCAAAATGCCGGGGCTTCAACGGAATCTGTGAGGAGCTGATAAGCAAGAGGATTTGGTTCTCCATGATATTCCCAGCAACCTTAAGCCTGACACAAAAGTGGCAGCTTATGACATTTGAATCACCAGAAGATGTACTCTGCCATTTGAATCACCAGAAGATGTACTCTGCCATTTGAATCACCAGAAGATGTACTCTGGCATTTGAATCACCAGAAGATGTACTCTGCCATTTGAATCACCAGAAGATGTACTCTGGCATTTGAATCACCAGAAGATGTACTCTGGCATTTGAATCACCAGAAGATGTACTCTGGCATTTGAATCACCAGAAGATGTACTCTGGCATTTGAATCACCAGAAGATGTACTCTGGCATTTGAATCACCAGAAGATGTACTCTGGCATTTGAATCACCAGAAGATGTACTCTGGCATTTGAATCACCAGAAGATGTACTCTGGCATTTGAATCACCAGAAGATGTACTCTGGCATAATATGTGAATAGCCTACCACCTCCTATTGACTCAAATTACATTTGGTCTATGAACCATCACCAGGTAGTCTAATAGACAATGCTATAGAATATTTACTCTTCTCATTTGGTTTAAATCAACCTGCCTCTAAAGTAGGCCTACATGCCGGGGGATGCTTGGGAACAAATAGCCCACACCTTTTTATTTCTGAATCGGTCAGTGACGCAGGGGCAGGCATGCATGTTAGGGAGCGGACACACTATAGTCAAATGGATATAAAGGACTCACTGAAGGAAATGACAGTCATGACTAATGATGTAATGTCGTGAAGTATGCTGTACGACTACGCACTTCAACTGGATATGATTTATTGGCGAAATAGCCTAACGGTGACTATTGCATTCTGGTCACATGCTTCATGTCATTCAAATGGGACAATATAGGCAAACTGCATATACAGTACCAGTCAAAAGTTTGGACACACCTACTCATTCAAGGGTGTTTCTTTATTTTTACTATTTTATACATTGTAGAGACTTCAAAACTATGAAGTAACACTAATGGAATCATGTAGTAAACAAAAAAGTGTTAAACAAATCAAAATATATTTTATATTTGAGATTCTTTAAAGTAGGAATGGGAAGTATGAGATTCAGAAAGGCTGTTTAAAACACCCAACCATCTCTTTAATCAAATCAAACTTTATTTGTCACATGCGCCGAATACAACAAGTGTAGACCTTACCGTGAAATGCTTACTTAGCCCTTAACCAACAGTGCAGTTCAAGAAGAGTTTAGAAAATATTTACCAAATTAACTAAAGTAAAAAATAACGAGGTAATTTGTACATGTAGGTTGGGGTGAGGTGACTATGCATAGATAATAAACAGGTAGTAGCAGCAATGTACAAAACAAATGGGGGGTGTGTCAATGTAAATAGTCCGGTGGCCATTTTATTAATTGTTCAGCAGTCTTATGGCTTGGGGGTAGAAGCAGTTAAGGAGCCTTTTGGTCGCTTGCTTTGCGGTAGCAGAGAAAACAGTCTATGACTCTCTGACAATTTCATGGGCTTTCCTCTGACACCGCCTATTATATAGGTTCTGGATGGCAGGAATCTTGGCCCCAGTGATGTACTGGGCCGTATGCATTACCCTCTGTAGCGCCTTACAGTCAGATGCTGAGCAGTTGTCATACCAGGCGGTAATGCAACCGGTTCAGGATGCTCTCAATTGTGCAGCTGTAGAACTTTTTGAAGATCTGCCAAATCTTTTCAGTCTCCTGAGGGGGGAAAAGGTTTTGTCGTGCCCTCTTCACGACTGTCTTGGTGTGTTTGGACCATGATAGTTCGTCGGTGAAGTGGACACCAAGGAACTTGAAACTCTCGACCCGCTCCACTTCAGCCCCATCGATGTCAATAGGGGCCTGTTCGGCCCGCCTTTTCCTGTAGTCCACGATCAGCTCCTTTGTCTTACTCACATTGAGGGAGAGGTTGTTGTCCTGGCACCACACTGCCAGTGCTGACCTCCTTCCTATAGGCTGTCTCATCGTTGTTGGTGATCAGGCCTACCACTGTTGTGTCGTCAGTAAACTTAATGATGGTGTTGGAGTCGTGTTAGGCCACGCAGTCGTGGGTGAACAGGGAGTACAGGAGGGGACTAAGTACACATCCCTGAGGGGCCCCAGTGTTGAGGATCAGTGGGGCAGATGGGTTGTTGCCTACCCTTACCCTCTGGGGGTGGCCCGTCAGGAAGTCCAGGATCCAGTTGCAGAGGAAGGTGTTTAGTCCCAGGGTCCTTAGCTTAGTGGTGAGCTTCGTGGGCACTATGGTGTTGAACGCTGAGCTGTAGTCAATGAATAGCAATCTTACATAGGTGTTCCTTTTGTCCAGGTGGGAAACGGCAGTGTGTAGTGCGTTTGAGATTGTGTCACCTGTGGATCTTTTGGGGCGGTATGCGAATTGGAGTGGGTCTAGGGTATCCGGGAGGATGCTGTTGTTGTGAGCCATGACCAGCCTTTGAAAGCACTTCATGGCTACCGACATGAGTGCTACGGGCGGTAATCATTTAGGCAGGTTACCTTCGCTTCCTTGGGCACACGGACTATGGTGGTCTGCTTGAAACATGTAGGTATTACAGACTCGGTCAGGGACAGGTTGAAAATGTCAGTGAAGACACTTGCCAGTTGGTCTGCGCATGCTTTGAGAACACGTCCTGGTAATCCATCTGGCCCCACGGATTTGTGAATGTTGACCTGTTTAAACGTCTTGCTCACATCGGCTACCGAGAGCGTTATCACACAGTCATCCAGAACAGCTGGTGCCCTCGTGCATGCTTCAGTGTTGCTTGCCTCGAAGCGAGTGTAAAAGGCAAATAGCTTGTCTGGTAGCTTGCGTCACAGGACAGCTCGTGTCTGGGTTTCCCTTTTTCATCTGTAATAGATTTCAAGCCCTGCCACATCTGACGAGTGTCAGAGCTGGTGTAGTAGGATTCAATCTTAATCCTGTATTGACTCTTTGCTTGTTTGATGGTTCGTCTGAGGGTGTAGCGGGATTTCTTATAAGAGTATAAGAGTCCGGATTAGTGTCCCGCTCCTTGAAAGCGGCAGCTCTAGCCTTTAGCTCGATGCGGATGTTGCCTGTAATACATGGCTTCTGGTTGGGATATGTACGTACGGTCACTGTGGGGACAACATCATCGATGCACTTATTGATGAAGCCATTGACCGGTGGTATACTCCTCAATGCAATTGGATGAATCCCAGATCATATTCCAGTCTGTGCTAGCTTTGCACACTCTTGGCATTCTCTCAACCAGCTTCATGACATAGTCACTTGGAATGCATTTCAATTAACAGGTGTGCCTTGTTAATGAGTTAGACCGCAGAGTGAAAGAAAAGCAGCCAACAAGTGCTCAGCATATGTGGGAACTTCAAGACGGTTGGAAAAGCATTCCAGGTGAAGCTGGTTGAGAGAATGCCAAGAGTGTGCAAAGTTGTCATTAAGGCAAATGGTGGCTACTTTGAAGAATCTAAAATCTAAAATATATTTTTATTTGTTTAACATTTTTTTGGTTACTACATGATTCCATATGTGTTATTTCATAGTTTTGATGTCTTTATTATTATTCTATATTGTAGAACATTTTTAATATAAAGAAAATGAGTGAATAAGTAGGTGTGTCCAAACCTTTGACTGGTACTGTTAATGTTTTGTGTGGATGAAAATTATATTTAACTTTTCATAGGTTCAACGTATGATGCTACTTTTATGTTGAAGTGGGGTTTGTGGGTGCGCCCGTCTCTATGCCCACCGGGGTGGCCGGCCAGGCGGGGTCCTTCTCATCCTTGGAGAATCCCTTTGGACCCAGGGGGCAGGGGCCTCAGCCGACCAACGGCTCGAGGCGGGTGGGGTCGAGCGCACCTATGGTCAACAGTAGCCGATTGTACGGGTCTATTATGTTTTGGATTTTTATATTTATTGGGTGTCTGTCCGCTCTCAGGATAAAGGTTCCAAAGACCCCGCTCTTTTGTTTTTTTTACTCCCCATGGATGGTTCAATTTATTAGGACTGTTTTTTATGTTGGAGCTGAGAGCTCAGAGGGATAAAATGACTTGAGCGGTCGGACGACAATCATAATATGGCCCGAATAATTAAGGTTGATAGATTAATGAGCCTCTATAGACTCGCCCTGGCTCTGACTGGGATTCAAATACTGAGAGGTTGTTCTGTTTGACTTTGCTGTCTATAATAGGAAGCAGAATGGGATTTGTTCTGACATTCGATTAAGAAGCCCTCTTCTTTCTTAAGTCTATTGTGTTCTTATTAAACTAGGAGCTTGTTTAATTAAGGGAAGTTTGTAATCATTCATTTTAATTTCTCCTTCCCAGCACTCTTATTATTCTTATTATTATGACTTTATCATTAGTATTATTAGGTTATAATAATTAATTCAATATTAATTATCTTTCAGTTAATGGCTTTGCTGACCGAATGCACAATTGAATGCAATTTTAATTGCATTGATATCTACTTGCATTTGGGTAAAGGCCTCTTGGAAGGTAGACGGTACCAGGGTAGCTAATGGTAAAATCTTAACATTTATTTGGACCAATGAAGATGCTCATAGGTGACGATGACCTAGACCACGTTATATTTATTTTCAGAAGCGGTCAAGACTCCACCTCCCCAGCAGCTTACCCTCCTTCAGTATCACATACTGATTATAATTTTCTCAGGTGTTTATATTTTGTTATGTAATTTTGGATGTATAAGTTTTATCTTAAGTCTTATCTTAAGTCTTTATCTTAATGTTGGCCAAATATGTTAAATATTATCATACGGGTTTTATTGCTCTTTCATCGCTTGTTGTGGATTCCGTAACAGCAGCAAACCCCCATGATTTTAAAGATACCTACTATTCTTTTGAAAGGAATTCATTCGCCTAAAAAAAGTATTGACTCAGCTTAAAGAGAAAAGGTACAGATTGCTCTCGTACAGGACAGACATCTGACTGACTTGGAACATTAGAAATTAAAACGAGACTGTATAGGCAAAGTGTTTTACTCATCCTATAATTCTAAAAGCAGAGGGGCTGTCATTCTTATTCACAAAAATCTCCCTTTTACACTGGAAAGCGAGCATAATCAACTGGGATCAATTTATGCACCTAATTTTTACCTAAATACCTTTATTGCAAAACTTGTAAATGATGCGGCTTCACTGGCGATACCATTTTGTAATTCAGGAGGAGAATATAATTGTCCATTGAACCCACTGGTCAATCAAAAATAATTTCTGTCTGCATGATGCCTGGAGGATTATGCATCCAAATGAGAAGGACTTTTCTTTTTATTCTGCCAGACAAATCTTTTTCTAGAAATGACTTTCTAACTTCACAACTGGTTTTAGACTGAACACAGTCTTGTGATATCAAAATCATGTGTTTGTTGGACCATTCCCAGGTCAGCATGGTCATTTTCCCACCTGACAGGGAGCAATCTAACAGAAGGTAGCATTTAAACCCTATGCTATTTAACACCTGAATTCACTGTCCTTTTAAAGAATCAATGGAATCTCTATATGGAGAATAATGACACCCCTAACCTACCTCCTTCAATCATTTGGGAAGCAGGCAAGGCACTTATCAGAAGGAATATTATTTCCTATGTTGCAGCTAAAAGAAAGAAAACATTTGAACTACATTTGGACTTAGTTAAAAGTAAGGCAACTTGAAGATTCATTTAAAAGGACTTCTTCCAAACAGCTGTTCAAAGAATTACAAGCGGCAAGATCAGCATTAGACCAACTGTTTACAGACAAAGCAGAAGCATATATTTTCCAGGCTAGACACAGATTATATGAACATGGAAATAAACCAAGTTGACTCCTCTTAAGACTGCTAAAGAACAGAGGCTATACCCTCATTAAAGGATCAATCGGGGGTGGAACGATTCACCACTAGGGAAATAAATAACATTATGAGGGACTAAAACCTGTAACTCTACTGCTCCGACTCCAGCAATAATCTGTCTGACATGCAATCCTTTCTGGACAAACTATCTCTACCAACATAACATGTGGGAAACAGAGAATTATTATGCAAGGAGATATCCAAAGAAGAAATACAAGAGGCGATTAAAACCCTTACAAATGGGAAATCGCCAGAACCTGATGGGTTTGGACCAGAGTTTTATAAGAATTGTCAATATTTCATAACGGAACCCCTTTTCAGAATGTATACAGACTCCGTTGCCAGGGGCAAGCTCCCTCCCACTTTAAACCATGCTAAAATTCTTCTCATTCTTAAGAAAAATAAACCAGCCAAAGATTGCTCTAGCTATAGGTCTGTGTCCCTTATTAATGTGGACGGTAAGATCGTATCTAAGATCCTAGATAGGAGACTAGAAATATTTCTACCAACTTTAATAAAGCCGGACCCAACTGTTTTTATAATGCAAATGCATTCATTCACAAATGTCAGACATCTCCTCAGCATAATACAACCCTTTGAGCAATCACAACATAGAGACACTGCTCTATCATTGGATGCCAAGAAGGCATTTGACCGAGTAGAATGGCCATACCAATTTAAAGTACTTTGAAGTGGGAGAGAATTTCGTTAACTGGATAAAGCTGATATACAATGCCCCGCAGGCCACTGTGATAACAAACGGAAAGCAGTCACCCACTTTTTCTTTCTGGGTAGAGGGACACGCCATGGTTGCCCACTGTCACCTCTGTTATTTGCCTTGGTATTAGAGCCCCTGTCAGAGGCTCTACGTACCCAGGAAGGTCTTACAGGTGTCAAGATTGAAAAAAACAACATTATATCCAGGCTGTATCACAACCGGACGTGATTAGGAGTCCCATAGGGCGGCGCACAATTGGCCCAGTGTCGTCCGGGTTTGGCTGGGGTAGGCCGTCATTGTAAATAAGAATTTGTTCTTAACTGACGCGCCTAGTTAAATAAAGGTTAAAAATATATATATAAAAAATATCTCTATATGCAATGATATTTTGCTATTAATTTCTAACCCAGAAACCTTTATTCTCATTCTTATTGACTTAATTAAGAGGTTTAGCTCCTTTTTCTGGCTACAAAATGTATTTTAATAAATCCGAAGCTATGCCCCTAGGGAGCTTGAGTGACAACACTTTGAATGAGTTTCCATTCAAATGGACAATTTTTCTTTTTTATCTAGGTATAAAAATGTTGAATAAACTTCACAACCTGTCTAACAGCAGCCGACCTGTCTAACAGCAGCTTTTAACCTATACTTAGGGCAGTTAATGAAGACATAGATAGGTGGATGGACCCACCATCATAATGGATGGGTGAAATTAATCTGATTTTAAAATGAAGGTTTTCACCAGACTTTTGTTTCTCCAGATGATACCATTATATATAACACAAAATAATTTTAATGAGCTCAATAAATACCTCTCACACCTTATATGGCACAACACAGAAAAATACCAAGGTTGAAAATTAGTAGTGCAGCTGCCGTATAATTTAGGAGGCCTGGCACTACCTAATTTGCTATTTTATAACTGGGCATGTCGTGCTCGCATAAATGCAGAATGGCTCAGGATGAACATTGCTCTAATTGGGTCAGTAATGACTCCTGTTTCACATCTCCATACTCATTAATCAGTGTTATGACTGGTAATAGAAACTCAGTCAGCACAGAAGTGAAACATAACCCGATTCTTAACAGCACCTTGAAGATCTGGAGAGAGATTTGCAAACACCTTGGGAGAAAGGATTACTTTTCTGCTCTGACTCCCCTTATAAATAACAAGGTCTTTCCTCCTGGTATCTCTGATAGCATTTTCCACCTCTGGTACCAGAAAGGTAGAGATGCAATGTAAGATTATGCAAAGGGTTCATAGGACTCCCATTATATGTAATAAAATGAAAGCATAATTCTCTGATAGCAGTTGTAAGTGTAAGAAGGAAGAATGCACTCATGGCCATCTGTTTTGGATTTTCCCATTAATTAAAATGTTCTGAGAAAATGTCAAAACCGAGCTGGAGGGCAGGTTCATATGTCCTATAAGAATGGACCAATGGCTATTTGTACTACAGTCACACATTTTGCGACAGTGAAATTATTAATTGTATGTAACAAATGTTAATGAAATGAATGAGGAAAAAATATTAAAGCAATGAAAAATTAAGGGCAGAGAACTGAAAGGGAATGTATAATTCTTATTGTTTTTGTATGTTTATTTGTTTTGGTGTTTGTTGGTTATGATTTATGTTATCTTGTTTCATTTTGTAATTTAAATATATCTACATATGTACAATTTGTTTGACGTTGACCTGGAACAAGTAACATTGAATAATAATAATAATAATTATTATTAATAAATAATAATAAGGATCACCACTTTATTTTAAGAATGTGAAATATCAGAATAAAAGTACAGAGAATTATTTATTTCAGCTTTTATTTCTTTCATCACATTCCCAGTGGGTCAGAAGTTTACATACGTTTGAAGTTAAAGAATTTAAAGGCAATGCTACCAAATACTACTCCTAGTTTCGGTAGCCTTCCACAAGCTTCCCACAATACGTTGAGTGAATTTTGGCCCATTCCTTCTGACAGAGCTGGTGTAACTGAGTCAGGTTTATAGGCCTCCTTGCTCGCACATGCTTTTTCAGTTCTGCCCATACATTTTCTATGGGATTGAGGTCAGGGCTTTCTGATGGATACTCCAATACCTTGACTTTGTTGTCCTTAAGCCATTTTTCGACAATTTTGGAAGTATGCTTGGGGTCATTGTCCATTTGGAAGACCCACTTGCAACCAAGCTTTAACTTCCTGACTGATGTCCTGAGATGTTGCTTCAGTATATCCACGTAATTTTCCATCCTCATGATGCCATATATTTTGTGAAGTGCACCAGTCCCTCTTGCAGCAAAACACCCCCACTACATGATGCTTCTCCCCCCATGCTTCACGGTTGGGATATTGTTCTTCGGCTTGCAAGCCTCCCCCTTTTTCCTCCAAACATAACGATGGTCATTATGGCCAAACAGTTCTATTTTTGTTATATCAGACCAGAGGAAATTTCTCCAAAAAGTATGAGCTTTGTCCCTGGCTTTTTTATGGCGGTTTTGGAGCAGTGGCTTCTTCCATGCTGAGCGGCCTTTCAGGTTATGTCGATATAGGACTCGTTTTACTGTGGATATAGACACTTTTGTACCTGTTTCCTCCTGCAGCTTCACAAGGTCCTTTGCTGTTGTTCTGGGATTGATTTGCACTTTTCGCACCAAAGTACGTTAATCTCTAGGAGACAGAACGCGTCTCCTTCCTGAGCGGTATGACGGCTGCGTGGTCCCATGTTGTTTATACTTGCATACGATTGTTTGTACAGATGAACGTGTTACCTTCAGGCATTTGGAAATTGCTCCCAAGAATGAACCAGACTTGTGGAGGTCTACAATTTTTCTGAGGTCTTGGCTGATTTCTTTTGATTTTCCCATGATGTCAAGCAAAGAGGCACTGAGTTTGAAGGTAGACCTTGAAATACATCCACAGGTACACCTCCAATTGACTCAAATGATGTCAATTAGCATATCAGAAGCTTCTAAAGCCATGAAATCATTTTCTGGAATTTTCCAAGCTGTTTCAGTCAACTCAGTGTATGTAAACTTCTGACCCACTGGAATTGTGATACAGTGAATTATAAGTTAAATAATCTGTCTGTAAACAATTGTTGGAAAAATTACTTGTCATGCACAAAGTAGATGTCCTAACCAACTTGCCAAAACTATAGTTTGTTGACAAGAAATTTGTGGAGTGGTTGAAAAATTAGTTTTAATGAATCCAACCTAAGTGTATGTATACTTCCGACTTCAACTGTATATATTTATAAAAGAATACCTCATGATACGCTATAGACCATACTATTTACCAAGAGTTTTAATTTGTGTTTTTATTTTCCTTCATACTCTCTCCTGCCTTAGTGAGGCAAAATGCTAGGATTACCCTGACTGGTCTCTGCCTGGGGCCTCCAAATCACTAAGTCCGCCCCTAAACTCAGGCATTGTCTCTGCAGCACACATTGTCCCCACTGTTAATGACAGGCAAAGTGTGTGTGTGTGTGAATGGCATTTTCTTTCACAATTCTGCTTACAGAAGATCTCACGATTCCAGGGGAGAGAATACGATAGGCTCGTAATACTGTCATCCAGAAGTAATTTAATATGGAACCCGTCCTTTGTGTCTGATTAATCGGAATGCTAGTCACTGGGAAGTAAAAAAACATGAAGAAAGATAGAATTTAAAACATAGTATAAGAAATTAAACACAGAAACTTGCCAGTTAGGCTGGTCTGAAGCCTAAAAAGAAAGTAAATTCACATGGGCATCACAAGACCAAACTTCGCCCATGCTCTACCAAGGTTTTCCAGCAACGTAGTATAATACATATAAAATGTATAAGCACAGGAGGTTGGTGGTACCTTAATTGGGGAGCAAGGGCTCGTGATAATGGCTGGAGCAGAGTAATGTAGAGTAAATGTAATTTCCATGTGTTTGATGCCATTCCATTCGCTCCGTTCCAACCATTAGTATGAGCCGTCCTCCCCTCAGCAGCCTCCACTGCATATACGGGTGGTTTTCCGGACACAGACTTATTTCACAGACCTATTTCTAAACTAACAAACAGGAGAGATTGTACCTTGGAAGTGCTTCTTAGTCCAGGGAAATCGGCCCATAGAGAGGCACTTGTTATTGATAAGGAGCTACACAGTACACTCTTTGTTTTAAAGGGAAAAAAAGTGATTATGAAGAACCTAAAAGGAGAACCCTTTTTGGTTCCCTTTCCACATAGGGTTCTACAGTGCCTTGCAAAAGTATTCACCCCCCTTGGTGTTTTTCCTATTTTGTTGCATTACAACCTGTAATTTAAATAGATTTTTATTTGGATCTCATGTAATGGACATACACAAAATAGTAAAAAAGTGAAATGAAAAAAATAACTTGTTTCAAAATATTTGAAACAATTAAATAGGGAAAGGTGGTGCGTGCATATGTATTTACCTAAACAAGATCTGGTGCAACCAATTACCTTCAGAAGTCACATAATTAGTTAGATTGCACACAGGTGGAATTTATTTAAGTGTCACATGATCTGTCACATGACCTCAGTATATATACACCTGTTCTGAAAGGCCCCAGAGTCTGCAACACCACTAAGCAAGGGGCACCCCAAGCAAGCGGCACCATGAAGACCAAGGAGCTCTCCAAACAGGTCAGGGACAAAGTTGTGGAGATGTACAGATCAGGGTTGGGTTATAAAAAAATATCCGAAACTTTGAACATCCCAAGGAGCACCATTAAATTCAGTATTAAAAAATGGAAAGAATGTGGCACCACAACAAACCTGCCAAGAGAGGGCCGCCCACCAACACTTATGGACCAGGCAAGGAGGGCATTAATCAGAGGCAACTAAGAGACCAAAGATAACCCTGAAGGAGCTGCAAAGCTCCACAGCGGAGATTGAATAAGCAAACATGTTTGGTGTTCGCCAAAAGGCATGTGGGAGACTCCCCAAACATAAGGAGGAAGGTACTCTGGTCAGATGAGACTAAAATTTAGCTTTTTGGCCATCAAGGAAAACGCTATGTCTGGCACAAACCCAACACCTCTCATCCCCCCGAGAACACAATCCCTACAGTGAAGCATGGTGATAGCAGCATCATGCTGTGGGGATGTTTTTCATCGGCAGGGACTGAAACTGGTCAGAATTGAAGGAATGATGGATGGTGCTAAATACATGGAAATTCTTGAGGGAAACCTGTTTGTCTTCCAGAGAATTCAGACTGGGACGGAGGTTCACCTTCCAGCAGGACAATGACCCTAAGCATACTGCTAAGCAACACTTGAGTGGTTTAAGGGGAAACATTTAAATGTCTTGGAATGGCCTAGTCAAAACCCAGACCTCAATCCAATTGAGAATCTGTGGTATGATTTAAAGATTACTATACACCAGCGGATCCCATCCAACTTGAAGGAGCTGGAGCAGTTTTGCCTTGAAGAATGGACAAAAATCCCAGTGGCTAGATGGCCAAGCTTATAGAGACATACCCCAAGAGACTTGCAGCTGTAATTGCTGCAAAAGGTGGCTCCACAAAGTATTTTGGGGGGGTGAACAGTTATGCACGCTCAAGTTTTCAGTTTTTTTGTCTTATTTGTTGTTTGTTTCACAATAAAAAATATTTAGCATCTTCAAAGTGGTAGGCATGTTGTGTAGATCAAATGATACAAACCCCACAAAAGTCCATTTTAATTCCAGGTTGTAAGGCAACAAAATAGGAAAAATGCCAAGGGGGGTGAATACTTTTGCAAGCCACTGTACATGAAAAGCAAAAGGATTATACCAGGTACAAATAAAGGTTATTTTATGGGACAGCCAAAGAACCCTTTGGAACCTTTTTTCTAAGAGTGTACATTTATTGTTGATAATTAAGTGTGTGAGTGCTCAGCCACAGTTGCAGATAAGAATATTCTTAATACAACTTACACAATATACCAGCTACTAGTACCTTCACGAGGTGAAAAAAATCAGACATTTCTTGTCCACAAGTCTTCACTTTCCAGGAATCAGGATAGGAATGTTGATCTAGGATCAGATTCCCCCTGTCAATGTGATGTTATTCGTGTTATTCAATCCTGAAAGAATTGCCACACTGGGGGAACCTTTCCAGTTCAAAAGGTTCCTTGAGCAACCCCTCTGAAAAGGGTCTTCAACGAATCCCTGTTGTAAAGGTATTATTTTTACATTTGTAATAATATTTGGTGGCAGCCTATCAGAAGGTGGCAGCCTATCAGAAGATTGGAGGTGTGGCTTATTGGAGGTGTGGCTTTGTATATGTATTTTTGAACACCCGTTAGAGTAAATGTAATTTCTGTTCATCATGTTAAGTTTGTACACTGCAAATTAACATGTCCCTTAAATATGTATGCATATTACATATTCTAATATACTATTAATTATACTAACATTGCTGATTACATATAGTAATAGTGGTAACTATTCCAACTTAGTTTTTTTTGCACAGGCTTTTGAGGAACTCAGTGTTCAACCTTAACATGTGATGACAATACAACAGGAACAGATGAACCGGAATGACATTTACTCCCACGGGTGGCCTAAAAATATACATCTGAAAGCCACTTTCGTTTTGAATTTGAATGTTCTGGCATGTCTGCCTACAGGCCATTTGTTGGGAGAGTTGTCTGTCTGAAAAGGACCCTCCCCGGGAACATTTTGTTTTTCCCTTTTAGAATTTAACAAGACAGTCTGTGTGGGAATCATGACCCTAGGCACTGTGGTTACCTGTTGGTCGGGTTTCCGAGACTAAGCCCAGCCTTCACAGTCTTTATCATTGAGTCTGCGCCTCAGGATTTTTTTTTTTTAGGACTATCATTTCCTCCACCAGGCTAGATGGATGTCATATGGTACAATCTGTTTGTCTCCCCTCTTTCCGTAGGCCTAAGCTATTGGTTACACTCAAGACAAGGTTGTTTTTAATTATCTAAGTTTGTCAGTGTCATTTCGTTAATTTTTGTGGTATTAAAAAATATTCTAAATGTCTCCATGTAATGCATTTAGAAAAGCCAAACATTTTCCTGGACCTCCTAAAATAATTGACCCCCGGGGCTGAGCCTCGATTGTGCCTCTATTCAGAATGGTCTTTTTAAATTTGTGAGTTCAATTAACTTTTTTAAGTTGTGAGTTAAATTAACATATTAGGCTGCAGTGACTAGGACTACTATTACCGAATGTAGGCTAGAGAGCCTGCGGGTCCCGACAGAGATCATTGCGGCGTGGCCGCATGTTTCATGCTGCGGGCGGAAGCAGGTCGGTCAGACAGACAACTTTTTTGGTCCAGCTGATTTATTTGGAAATTGTCTTTCTGCTTTGTATGCTGTAGCCTAGGACAACCAATTGTATTAAATGCACATCTGTCACATTATTCACCCTCATCATTGGCTTCATGTTCTGTAGTCTACATCTCCTCGCCTAGTTGGGCATGCGAGATCAAGTGCACCTATGTGTGTGGTCTCAATACAATAGAGTAGGCTGCCTATGCATGGACGGAGAATCACGTGACAGTTATCTTTCCAAGGAAATTGACTTAAATATAATTAATAGTGATGGGTCGTTTGCGAACGAGTCGGCTCTAAGAGCCGGCTCTTGTAGGTGAACGTTGGGAGCCGGCTCGCATATCAGAAGAGCCGAATCTATTTATTAAAAAATTAAGATATGAATAATCAAAAGATTTACATGAATAGAATTAACTAATTCAAAGAATGAAAAAAGAAATAAAATAATATAGGCCTAAATGCTCAAGCGCACACGCATTCGTTCTGACTATCTGCTCAGACTAACAGCCTCACCTGTTGTTCCTGTCAATCAGACACGCAGTGTCAACCAATGAACCAAAGATGCATGAGGGAGGGCCGAGCCAACTCACTTACAGTCACACACTTAGCAGCCGAGGAGAGAGAGAAAGGACAGCTGTGAAAACAACCGCTGGAAAATGAGTCGGCAGCACGGTAGCATTTGGATGCATTTTAATAATGTACACAATGTTAGAGCACAGTGTAGAATTTGCCAAAACAAAATCTCATATAAAGCCGGGTCTAAGCACAACCTATACCGGCATATGCGAACTGTGCACCCAACTATGAAGCTAGCTGTAGCGGAGCTTCGAGAAACTAGCGGGCGTGATAGTGGTGGAGCCAGCACCTCCACACGTGGAGATGTATCCACTTAGTCAAGTAGACCTACTCCGCGACCCACAGCAACGCAGTCTTCTTTGGACCAGTTTATGCCAAAGTCTGTCTGTAGCAAAACAAGAACAAATTGATATTCAAATCAAATCAAGTTTATTTTATATAGCCCTTCGTACATCAGCTAATATCTCGAAGAGCTGTACAGAAACCCAGCCTAAAACCCCAAACAGCAAGCAATGCAGGTGTAGAAGCACGGTGGCTAGGAAAAACTCCCTAGAAAGGCCAAAACCTGGGAAGAAACCTAGAGAGGAACCAGGCTATGAGGGGTGGCCAGTCCTCTTCTGGCTGTGCCGGGTGGAGATTATAACAGAACATGGCCAAGATGTTCAAATGTTCATAAATGACCAGCATGGTCAAATAATAATAATCACAGTAGTTATCGAGGGTGTAGCAAGTCAGCACCTCAGGAGTAAATGTCAGTTGGCTTTTCATAGCCGATCATTAAGAGTATCTCTACCGCTCCTGCGGTCTCTAGAGAGTTGAAAACAGCAGGTCTGGGACAGGTAGCACGTCCGGTGGACAGGTCAGGGTTCCATAGCCGCAGGCAGAACAGTTGAAACTGGAACAGCAGCAAGGCCAGGTGGACTGGGGACAGCAAGGAGTCATCATGCCCGGTAGTCCTGACGCATGGTCCTAGGGCTCAGGTCCTCCGAGAGAGAGAAAGAAAGAGAGAAAGAGGGAATTAGAGAGAGCATACTTAAATTCACACAGGACACCGGATAAGACAGAAGTACTCCAGATATAACCAACTGACCCTAGCCCCCCGACACATAAACTACTGCAGCATAAATACTGGAGGCTGAGACAGGAGGGGTCAGGAGACACTGTGGCCCCATCCGATGATACAGGGCCAGGGCCAAACAGGAAGGATATAACCCCACCCACTTTGCCAAAGCACAGCCCCCGCACCACTAGAGGGATAACTTCAACCACCAACTTACAATCCTGAGACAAGGCCGAGTATAGCCCACAAAGATCTCCACCACAGCACAAACCAAGGGGGGGCGCCAACCCAGACAGGAAGATCACGTCAGTAACTCAACCCACTCAAGTGACGCACCCCTCCTAGGGACGGCATGAAAGAGCACCAGTAAGCCAGTGACTCAGCCCCTGTAATAGGGTTAGAGGCAGAGAATCCCAGTGGAGAGAGGGAAACCGGCCAGGCAGAGACAGCAAGGGCGTTTCGTTGCTCCAGAGCCTTTCCGTTCACCTTCACACTCCTGGGCCAGACTACACTCAATCATATGACCTACTGAAGAGATAAGTCTTCAGTAAAGACTTAAAGGTTGAGACCGAGTCTGCGTCTCTCACATGGATAGGCAGACCATTCCATAAAAATGGAGATCTATAGGAGAAAGCCCTGCCTCTAGCTGTTTGCTTAGAAATTCTAGGGACAATTAGGAGGCCTGCGTCTTGTGACCGTAGCGTACGTGTAGGTATGTACGGCAGGACCAACTCTGAAAGATAGGTAGGAGCAAGCCCATGTAACGCTTTATAGGTTAACAGTAAAACCTTGAAATCAGCCCTTGCCTTAACAGGAAGCCAGTGTAGGGAAGCTAGCACTGGAGTAATATGATCAAATTTCTTGGTTCTAGTCAGGATTCTAGCAGCCGTATTTAGCACTAACTGAAGTTTATTTAGTGCTTTATCCGGGTAGCCGGAAAGTAAAGCATTGCAGTAGTCTAACCTAGAAGTAACAAAAGCATGGATTAATTTTTCTGCATAATTGTTGGACAGAAAATTTCTGATTTTTGCCATGTTACGTAGATGGAAAAAAGCTGTCCTTGAAACAGTCTTGATATGTTCGTCAAAAGAGAGATCAGGGTCCAGAGTAACGCAGAGGTCCTTCACAGTTTTATTTGAGACGACTTTACAACCATCAAGATTAATTGTCAGATTTAACAGAAGATCTCTTTGTTTCTTGGGACCTAGAACAAGCATCTCTGTTTTGTCCGAGTTTAAAAGTAGAAAGTTTTCAGCCATCCACTTCCTTATGTCTGAAACACAGGCTTCTAGCGAGGGCAATTTTGGGGCTTCACCATGTTTCATTGAAATGTACAGCTGTGTGTCATCCGCATAGCAGTGAAAGTTAACATTATGTTTTCGAATGACATCCCCAAGAGGTAAAATATATAGTGGAAACAATAGTGGTCCTAAAACGGAACCTTGAGGAACACCGAAATGTACAGTTGATTTGTCAGAGGACAAACCATTCACAGAGACAAACTGATATCTTTCCGACAGATAAGATCTAAACCAGGCCAGAACTTGTCCGTGTAGACCAATTTGGGTTTCCAGTCTCTCCAAAAGAATGTGGTGATCGATGGTGTCAAAGGCAGCACTAAGGTCTAGTAGCACGAGGACAGATGCAGAGCCTCGGTCTGACGCCATTAAAAGGTCATTTACCACCTTCACAAGTGCAGTCTCAGTGCTATGATGGGGTCTAAAACCAGACTGAAGCATTTCGTATACATTGTTTGTCTTCAGGAAGGCAGTGAGTTGCTGCGCAACAGCTTTTTCGAGGAATGGAAGATTCGATATAGGCCGATAGTTTTTTATATTTTCTGGGTCAAGGTTTGGCTTTTTCAAGAGAGGCTTTATTACTGCCACTTTTAGTGAGTTTGGTACACATCCGGTGGATAGAGAGACGTTTATTATGTTCAACATAGGAGGGCCAAGCACATGAAGCAGCTCTTTCAGTAGTTTAGTTGGAATAGGATCCAGTATGCAGCTTGAAGGTTTAGAGGCCATGATTATTTTCATCATTGTGTCAAGAGATATAGTACTAAAACACTTGAGTGTCTCCCTTGATCCTAGGTCCTGGCAGAGTTGTGCAGACTCAGGACAGCTGAGCTTTGGAGGAATACGCAGATTTAAAGAGGAGTCCGTAATTTGCTTTTTAATGATCATGATCTTTTCCTCAAAGAAGTTCATGAATTTATTACTGCTGAAGGGAAAGCAATCCTCACTTGGGGAATGCTGCTTTTTAGTTAGCTTTGCAACGGTATCAAAAATAAATTTTGGATTGTTCTTATTTTCCTCAATTAAGTTGGAAAAGTAGGATGATCGAGCAGCAGTGAGGGCTCTTCGATACTGCACGGTACTGTCTTTCCAAGCTAGTCGGAAGACCTCCAGTTTGGTGTGGCGCCATTTCCGTTCCAATTTTCTGGAAGCTTGCTTCAGAGCTCGGGTATTTTCTGTATACCAGGGAGCTAGTTTCTTATGACAAATGTTTGAATTTTTAGGGGTGCAACTGCATCTAGGGTATTGCGCAAGGTTAAATTGAGTTCCTCAGTTAGGTGGTTAACTGATTTTTGTCCTCTGACGTCCTTAGGCAGAAGGAGTCTGGAAGGGCATCAAGGAATCTTTGTGTTGTCTGAGAATTTATAGCACGACTTTTGATGCTCCTTGGTTGGGGTCTGAGCAGATTATTTGTTGCGATTGCAAACGTAATAAAATGGTGGTCCGATAGTCCAGGATTATGAGGAAAAACATTAAGATCTACAACATTTATTCCATGGGACAAAACTAGGTCCAGAGTATATATTGATTTGGCTAAAATGATTGCCACCGATTTCTAGCCATTTTCGATCGTGGAGGACAGAGGTTTTAGAAATTATAGCAATAGTCTAAATCCAATCTACACAATTCCAAGCAGGAAAACCCTTTTAAAATCACTTATTCCACAACTGTACAAGAGCACACAGGCTTCAGTGTGGGTAAGAGTCCAAAAAGCTACTGCAGTTTGCCTTACCACTGACTGCTGGACATCAAGGGTAACCACTTCTTACATGTCGGTTACATGTCACTTCGTTGAAGATTTTTCGATGTCTAGCTGTCTTCTGGACTGCTTTGAGTTCAGCGACAGACACACCTCAGAGACCTTGGCAGAGGAACTGTTGAGAGTGGCCAGAGAATGGCAAGTAGATGGAAAAGTGGTCTGTTGTGTTAGCGACAATGCAGCTAACATAACCAAAGCCATGAACATTTTAAAATGGACCCATCATCCATGTCCTGCCCACACAATCAACCTGATTGTAAGAGATGCTCTGAAGGTGATGAAGCCCACTGTGGACAAAGTGAAAGCAGCTGTGGAATACTTCCACAGGAGCACTGTAGGTGCCGAAAAACTAAAGTCTACACAACGCCAGATGGGGATGCCTAAGCTGAGGCCTAAACAAGACTGCACTACAAGGTGGAATTCAACATTTTATATGTTGAAGTGGTTTCTTGAGTCAAAGGATGCCATCATCTCTACCCTGGGCATTGTCAATGCACCTATTGATGCTCTGACCCAAGAGGAATTGGAAGTGGTGGAGGAGGTGTGCAGAGTTCTGGAACCCTTTGAGCAGGTCACTGTGGAGAGAGGTACAGTAAGCAGTTATTACTACATCATTGTTTAATCCAGTATTATATATGTATATGAGCAGTAGATGAGAATGTATTATCAGTAGACAAAATATGAACCTGAACTAATAAGTTACTGTTCTCTCTTTTCAGCCTCAAAAAGGATACTCCTGTGTAAGGTTCTGCGGCGAATCACAGCTAGCCGCCAGAGAGAAGCAAATGTAACCACATGACGTGTGACAGAGTTGATGGACACCCTATGTTCATCATTGGACAGAAAGTTCTACAGAATGGAATATAATCACGTGCTATCAGAAACCACTGCAATTGACCTCAGGTTTAAGAAGTTAGCCTTCAGTGATGCTAGAGCGATTGATGAGGCTCTTCAAAGAATAACCTCAGCAGCAGGGAGGGACAGCCCCAGCAGTCAGCTGGCTCAGGCACCAGGGCAACAGGAAGAAGAGGGATCAGATGGAGCAGAAGCACCAGCAGTAGTGCCACAAACGTCTGCTGTTTGGATGTTGTTTGACGCGAAAGCAACTGGAGATGCAGCACGAAGGAATCCCTCAACAGAAGCCATAATGGAGGTCCGATCCTATTTGGAGGAGCTCCTCCAAAGAAGAACAAGGCCTCTGTCTACCCACGGCTTACTGAAGTCATTACAGGGAGACTGCATAGTGGCCACATCCATTCCCTCTGAGAGGCTCTTCTTGAAAACGGGACAGATAATTACTGACAGAAGAAACCTCAAGTGAGGCAGCTTGCATTTCTGAATGCAAATCTCTCATAAAAGCAAAATATGGTCAGCATTGCTGTGTGCTGCTGGTTATAACATGGCAATAAAGAAGAGAGCGAAAAGAGGGACCAGTTTAATGTTTTAAGTGGGATGCTGCAGTTTTGCACATGTTTTATTTTTCTTTGATATGGTGCAATATTCTATTATGTTGTTCAGATTCTATTAGTTTTGAATTGTTAGATTTAAATGCACTTTGTTTATATACATTAAAAAGTTATACTTTACATGCAAATGTTTAATAGCATTTTTTTTCATAACAAACCAATGCATTTTTAAATACATTGTGTTTAAGGTAGAGTATGATTTAATTTAATAATTTAATTAGAATTGTTTTAACACCAATCATAGTCAAACTATCGAAAACTGTTTGACTTGAAAAAATACAATGTCCATCACTAATAATGAAGCTATAGTTTACTACAATGTCTGTAAATGAATATTGTTAATGGAAAGAATTGGAGGGCGCTCAACTAACGTAAGGCCATGTGCAATAAAAACACATCATCATTGAAAAGGCGCAACGTGTGCATACCATTGTGAGCGAGCGTTGCGCTTTTTCAATAAATATTGATCACCCATTTATTTGTCTCTGCCTGCAAATTGTTCCGCTCCTAAAATGTAGGCTAAAGAAACTGCAAGTGTCTGCTCTCTCTCCAACTCTGCTCTCTTTATATTACGTCTATCCTATTGGCTGATAGGCCTATAGCCATGTACCGATTGCCTAATATAATGGGCCACGTGGGAATCTGGTCATTTAACTTTTTTTTCTAAAGGTTATTTTTGCACATTTTGATATTGCCTATAGGGTGTCAAATTGCTGGAACCATGGCTGGCAAGCGAGCTGCTTCACATATGCCTAAAATAACATAGTGCATACCTGTAGCCTAGACCTCCTGATCGCATTAGGAATGATATTTTATTGTTCCTCTGCAAATGCGACAATAGATGCATGCAATGGTTTATTATAAAGGTGAACTTTGCCTCCCATCAACCATAACCATAGAAATAGAATTCCAAACATTGTGCAGTAACAAAATCTTAACTTTAATAATATAAATATTGCCTAACATAATGCATTCAGGAGATGAAGTTAATTACAATGTGGCTTCAATATGGGTTATATACATAATAAGTGCTACTTGAAGTCACTATCAATTTCTGAGACAGCAAGGCATTTTAGGACCCTGCTTGGGCTAACTGCTATAGACACTCAGACAAAGCAAAAACAAAATCATGAAAAATGTCATTGGATGCATTTGCACCATCATTACGATTTTGTTGGTGTTGGTACGGCCCATTATTTGATGGTTTAAGAAAGTTACATTTTGGTTCTGGATCTCAGACTATTCATTTTTCTTCCTCTTCATCCTCAAACACCTCCTCCTCAGCGGTGGCGTCCTGGTACTGCTGGTACTCAGACACCAGGTCATTCATGTTGCTCTCGGCCTCGGTGAACTCCATCTCGTCCATTCCCTCTCCGGTGTACCAGTGCAGGAAGGCCTTGCGACGGAACATGGCGGTGAACTGCTCAGAGAGACGCTTGAACAGCTCCTGGATGGCTGTATTGTTGCCTATGAAGGTGGCGGACATATTGAGTCCAGGGGGTGGGATATTACAGACCGCTGTCTTAATGTTGTTGGGGATCCAGTCCACAAAGTAGCTGCTGTTCTTGTTCTGAATGGCCAGCATCTGCTCGTCCACCTCCCTCATAGACATGTGACCCCGGAACACCATCGCCGCGGTGAGGTAGCGCCCGTTACGCGGGTCGCAGGCTGCCATCATGTTCTTGGCGTCGAATGCCTGCTGGGTGAGTTCAGGCACGGTGAGGGCATGGTACTGCAGGGCCCCCCTGTTAGTGAGCGGGGCGAAGCCCGGTATGAAGAAGTGCAGGCGGGGGAAGGGTACCATGTTGACGGCCAGCTTGCGGAGGTCGGTGTTGAGCTGGCCTGGGAAGCGAAGGCATGTGGTCACCCCGCTCATGGTGGCCGACACCAGGTGGTTGAGGTCTCCATAGGTGGGTGTGGGGAGCTTGAGCTTGCGGAAGCAGATGTCGTAGATCGCCTCATTGTCGATGCAGAAAGTTTCGTCTGTATTCTCTAGAAGCTGGTGAACAGAGAGAGTGGCGTTGTAGGGCTCCACCACCGTGTCCGACACCTTAGGGGAGGGGACCACGCTGAAGGTGGCCATCATACGATCAGGGTACTCCTCCTGGATCTTGTTGATGAGTAGGGTCCCCATGCCAGAGCCTGTGCCCCCGCCCAGGGAGTGGGTAAGCTGGAAGCCCTGGAGACAGTCACAGTTATCTGCCTCCTTCCTCACCACGTCCATCACTGCTTCCACTAGCTCAGCTCCCTCCGTGTAGTGGCCCTTAGCCCAGTTGTTACCAGCTCCACTATGACCTAGAGCATGGGGGGAGATAAGGTAGTTTGTTATACGGATAACTTAAGCTGGTTTATGGATGATTTAGGCAGCTATTAATGTACACAGTGAGCAAAATTGGTTTGGTTTGACATCATGACAAAGCAGAGACCCCCACTGACCGAAGATGAAATTGTCCGGTTTAAAGAGGTGTCCTATGTGTCCACAGCGCACACTGTCCATGGTTCCTGGCTCCAGGTCCACTAGAATGGATCTGGGGACATACTTGGAGACTGGGGTGAGACAATCACACAGAGACAAGTGATTAGGGGAATGGACTGGATAAATGTGTACATTGCTGCATGTAATTCCCTAATACATTTGAGAACGCAATGAGAATTACTTTGATCACTGTTACTGCACTAAACATTTGATTAATACACTAATGTAAATACGCAAGAGATGTTTACAGAGATTGACATAGAATGTTGACTCCTGTATTAAAGACACAGAGATAGACTCACACGAGAATTCGTTGAAGTAGACACTGATCTTGTCCAGCTGAAGGTCTGAGTCGCCCACATATTCCCCAGTGCAGTTGATTCCATGCTCCTCACTAATCACCTCCCAGAACTAGACAGAGAGTACACAGTCAAATCTAACCAAACACCTCTGAAGAAGTCAATGATATTGATGATAGAAAGAGGGAGAACAAGACAGAGAGGGGGGGGGGGGGGCTGAGTACTGAGGTTGAATTTTTATCTCTTTATATTATACATCACCTTTGCGCCGATCTGGTTGCCACACTGGCCAGCTTGAATGTAAACGATTTCTCGCATCGTTTCCTTTGTGCAATGAGTATTTATCCTCTTGCAGATGTCAGAGAGCCCTGGTCCCAGTCTCACACCAAGGTAAAGTGTTTGGGATGTGTTCAATGGACTGTTGACCGGACAATTTATCTTGCACTTCTATTGGACGCCTGTGGGTTTGGCGTGTAGGACTGAGTGGGGTTGCATCCTGGAGCACGGCACTGACTTTAAAATCTATTGGTCTGCATTGTACTCACACAGAGCCTAGTGAGGGATTAGTAGTTAGCACCTGCAGAAGTATCGGACTAGAACCACCGCTAGCTACCCCTCAACTGAACATTGTATACATAGTTCTCGTAGTCCTCTGTGACCCCTCGCAGTGTTAGCGACAGCTGCTAAATTCTGTGTTTGATTCTCAGTGTGAGTAAGCCTCCAACGCTAATTAGCCACACAGTATGGGTTAGCCCGCTAACTTCCTGTCCTGCGAGAAATACAGCTGGATAAATTGGTGCTTTAGCAGGGGCCACCCTTTTCCCCATTTAGTGATCTGCATGTGCCCTGGTCAAAAGTAGAGCACTATATAGGGAATACCTGGTCAAAAGTAGAGCACTATACAGGGAAAATGGTGCCATTTGGTATGCAGATGCTGTATGAAGCAGGCCCTAGGTACATAGGTTACTGCTGAAGCACTTTCAATAAATTATAGGGAAAATGTAATATTTTGTCATGTTCTTCACTTTAGGTCATAATGTGAATCTGACAGGAATCCCTCATAGTCAAATTTATGCAGGTACCTAGGAGGTAGGGGTAACAATGACAAATCCCAAATGGATCCCTCATCAAATCACATTTTATTTGTCACATGCGCCAAATTAACAGGTGTAGACCTTACCGTGAAATGCTTACTTACGAGCCCTTCCCAACTAAACAATTAAAATAACACGAAGAATAAAATACACAAGAATTAAGCTATTTACAGGGAGTACCAGTACCATATCAATGTGCAGAGGTACAAGGTGTTTGAGGTACATACTTTTTTACAGTACCAGTCAAAAGTTTGGACATACTTACTCATTCCAGGGTTTTTCTTTATTTTTACTTTTTTCTACGTTGTAGAATAATAGTGAAGGCATCAAACCTATGAAATAACACATATGGAATCATGTAGTAACCAAAAAAGTGTTAAACAAATCAAAATATATTTTGGATTTTAGATTCTTCAAAGTAGCCACCCTTTGCCTTGATGACAGCTTTGCACACTCTTGGCATTCTCTCAACCAGCTTCACCTGGAATGCTTTTCCAACTGTCTTGAAGGAGTGGAAAAGTGTACTTACTGTGAATCTTAAGATGAATGCACAAACTGTAAGTCGCTCTGGATAAGAGTGTCTGCTAAATGACTAAAATGTCAAATGTAATGACTAAAGTGACTAAAATGTAAAAGTGTAAAATCGGCCTGCTGTGTTGACACAACCTAACACATATCTTTATGAGATCCATCCCTGTGTGTTTGATCTTCTTCCTTTCCTACCACATCTGATCAATGTAGAGCTCTAAAAGATCCTCTTCTGTCGCTGTTACTTCTCTCATTTGAAAACGGTACCCTTGGATCCTCTATTTTGTGCACATTTTGTTATTATCAATGTTTTCCCCTCAACTGCCAGTCATCCCAATTGTCTAAGAATGTGTTATCACTAATCACACAGCTAATCTTGGGTTCACATGGGGATTGCAGTGGTATGATTCCAACATATATTTTGTTTTAGGAAGAAAAAAAAACATTATTCTCCAGCAAAGTCATTTAAAATCATACGCAAACCATGTGCAGGCGAGCCGCCACGCCCTGAACCCTGAACTAAAAAAAAACAAGCATTTTAAATATTATTGTTTTGCTCTGCTAATATGGAGTTAAAACCTGTGCACAAAACCTGCCTTAAGGACCGTTTTTAATTTACAGAATGGGGTAGGCCTAAATGGAGTAATTTTGGGGAGGGACATGGTTTAAACATTTCAGTCTAGGGGAGGGTTTAGTGTTTTTATTTCAGTCTAGGGGAGGGTTTAGTGTTTTTATTTCAGTCTAGGGGAGGGTTTAGTGTTTTTATTTCAGTCTAGGGGAGGGTTTAGTGTTTTTATTTCAGTCTAGGGGAGGGTCTTGTAATTTAATTGATAAAAGTTAAATATTTCCAAATGTTTTAGAATGATTTGCTAATTATTATATCTCTGTGTTCCTGATGCCGACTCTGTCTGGTCATTAGTATTTCATAGCCTCTCAACTGAAGAACTAATTAGAGCAGATGCTATACTGCTGAGTCAGGTTCACACACACCCACAGGCAGGCGCACACGCACCCACAGGCAGGCGCACACGCACCCACAGGCAGGCGCACACGCACCCACAGGCAGGCGCACACGCACCCACAGGCAGGCGCACACGCACCCACAGGCAGGCGCACACGCACCCACAGGCACACACGCACCCACAGGCACACACGCACCCACAGGCACACACGCACCCACAGGCACACACGCACCCACAGGCACACACGCACCCACAGGCACACACGCACCCACAGGCACACGCACCCACAGGCAGGCGCACACGCACCCACAGGCAGGCGCACACGCACCCACAGGCACACACGCACCCACAGGCACACGCACCCACAGGCAGGCGCACACGCACCCACAGGCACACCCGCACCCACAGGCACAGGCACACGCACCCACAGGCACATGCACCCACAGTGAGCGGCAGAGCACAAGCTGTGTCACTGGGTTGTACATGTAAGAGGGCACTTTAATAAATTATTATTAATTCTTAACTTTCTCTCTCTCTCTCATCCCTCCTCTCATCCCTCCCGTCCTCTATCTCCCCCCAGGTCTGTTGGGCTGCAGACGTTTCCAGACCTCAGTAGTGAACTACAGTACACTGCTACTAGAGGAGGACAGGGGTCTTCTCTATGTGGGGGCCCGTGGGGCCGCGTTCTCTCTCAACGCCACAGACATCTCAGACAGCACAGCTCGCACTGTAAGAGAGGGAGAGCGAGATTGTGCATGCGTGTGATTTCAGGGAACTTACAGTAGAGGATTTAGGATCCTACCACTCCCACTATTTTATACTAAACATCTTTATTGCAAGGTAAACAACCCCACCTTGAGTCATTGGATAGGTCCTAATTATCGCTCCTTCCTCCCAAAGTGTGCACTTGTTCACTTTCCTCCAATGATTTAAAAGACATGACTGATATAAAAAATGTGGGTCATGCATACACCAATCCAATGCTTTTCATATTTGTGGGAACTGGGATGTAGTGAACGAGTGTACACTTCAGGAAGAAGGAGATATTATTAGGACGCAGTGACTGTCTCTCCAAGAACATTAGCCCACTGTCTAGTTATCCTTAAGGGCACAAAATTATGATCTTCTGTTACTTAATCTAGCCACACTAGGACAGAAACTCAACACCCTGTTTCACCTGACACCCTGGCATAAAACTGTTGTAAACTTAGTTAGCCAAGAACCCTTGTTAACGTTCCACTAACATAGTATAGATGCTCCACAAAGATCAAGTAGTAGACGTGTGTGATAGATTTGTACAGATTAAACAGATCAAATTGTCATGAACAACACTCCCTTCTTTCTCTCTCACCTGAACTGATCATTTATTGTCTAACTCTCTCTGTCTCTTGCTCCCTCTATCGCCGTCTCTCTCCCTCTTTCTCTCGCTCTCTATCTCTTTCTCCTATCAGATTGAATGGGAAGCCTCGACAGAGCAAAAACAGCAGTGTCTGAGCAAAGGGAAAGACAATAAGGTAGGTATCTTTATTTCTTCATATCCCAGCTAGTGTGCATCTTCTCCTTAGAGCACAACCTATCCCTCTCTCTCTTTCTTATTCTCTGTGATATGTTTATTATTTTGCAGAGTGCCTTCATCACAACCTCTCGTTCTCTCTCCAGCTCTCTTCCTCATCCTCTCTTTCTCCCTCTCTCTCCAAAGGAGGTTTAAATCTACTCATCTCAACATTTCTTTCTCTCCCTCTCTCGCCCTCTCTCATGTCTCATACAGTCTCTCTCTCCCTCTCTCGCCCTCTCTCTTTTAATGTATTCTCTCTCTCAACAGACAGAGTGTTATAACCACATCAGGTTTCTCCAGAGATTTAACTCAACTCATCTCTACATGTGTGGGACTTACGCCTTCAGACCTCTCTGTGCATACATAGTAAGGAATCTAAACATACTAAGTCATAGAATGAACATGCATAAAAAATGTAATAATAATTTCTCAATGGGTTATTTGGTATTCTAGCTAAATAGAAAAACTCCTTCAAGGTATTGTGTCGGTCGATTCTCTCCCCCTTCCACAGTAATTGACACAATATGAAACATATTATGCTATACGTGGATGTCGATTAAGGCAGCCCCCCGCACCTCTGATTCAGAGGGGTTGGGTTAAATGCGGAAGACATTTCAGTGGAAGGCATTCAGTTGTACAGCTGACTAGGTATCCCGCTTTCCCCTTATAGCACTGTGTCACTAGCCGCCCTAACCTCCTGTTCTCATGTGTAGGATGAGGGGAGGTTTAAAGTGTCATCTGAGTTTGAGGAGGGCCGAGAGAAGTGTCCATATGGACCTGCTACAGGCTACACTGGCCTCATCGTAGGTAAGACAACCATTCTTAGACCCTGTATACATGACTACTGTACATCCTTTATTGGGATGTGTTCTGTCACCAAACATGAGATCCAATGTTTTGGCCAGGTGTAGATGTAAAAAAAAATATATATATACATTTTTAATTTGAACACAAATTTTAAAACAATTATTATTATTTTTTTTTGGGGGGGGGGGTATTTTTCACAATTTTTATTTATGCTCAATGCTGATGTCATACTTGTTCTGAAATGTAAACCTACCAATAACCATTGCTGTTCCTGTATTGGTCCAGACCAGCAGATGTACACAGCATCTCAGTATGAGTTCCGCGGCTCTCCGGACGTCCGACGTAACTTCCCCTCCCCCACAGTGAGGACAGAGGAGGCACCCACACGCTGGTTAGATGGTGAGTACCCTGGGGCTAGAAGAGATCCTTACAAAGAACACACGCTGGTTAGATGGTTCTTTGGCCATTATGGTCCTTCTCAAAGATCTATTCGAATGCTTATTTTCATGCTCAAGTCACCAGGTCTTCAAAGAAGACTGAAGCAGCACCTTCTGTTCTGCCTGTTATTTAAAAGGATAGGTTTTATTTGCATGAACAGTTTTAATTCATTTCTAAGTGAAGGGTTGGCATGTTTCATTACTCTGTGTGTGTTTCTTTGTTCCCCAGAGGCTGACTTTGTGGGCAGTGCCCTGGTGAGGGAGAGTGAGGGCAGTACCACTGGAGATGACGATAAAATCTACTACTTCTTTACTGAGAAGAGCCAGGAGCAGACACCATACTACAGCCACATTAGAGTGGCACGGGTTGGACGAGTCTGTAAGGTGAGGAGAGGTGTAAGGGTGTGAGGAGGGTGAGAAGAGCCAGGAGTAGACACCATATGAAGCCAGGAGAGAGTGGTGAGGAGGGAGGGTGAGAAGAGCCAGGAGTAGACACCATATGAAGCCAGGAGAGAGTGGTGAGGAGGGAGAAAGAGATGAAGGAAGAGCGGGTAGGGTGGCACTGTGGGCATTAGGCACTGACTTACTGTACCAGGGCAAGGACTTTTAGACACTGAAGAAAATGTCAAAGTGAAATATTATTTGTTGAGGACAGGTGTCAAAGGATCTGATTTGATCAGCTTAGATACCACCTGGTCAACACATCTGAGCATTGTGCTCCTGAAAAACCGCTTGCCCTCGACTTTAGTAGAAAGAGAGAGTGTGTTTTGATGTCTACGTTGCCTCTGGCTTGCCCTCTGAGCACTGTGTGTGTGTGTGTGTGTGTGTGTGTGTGTGTGTGTGTGTGTGTGTGTGTGTGTGTGTGTGTGTGTGTGTGTGTGTGTGTGTGTGTGTGTGTGTGTGTGTGTGTGTGTGTGTGTGTGTGCTTCTCAGCAGCAGATAACACTCTTGACTGCAGAGTGCACTTGATGTCTAGTGTGTATCACCCCTCTCAACAGGGTTGCTAATGGGCTTTCACAGGGCAGTGCTGTTGCTAAGCAGACACAGATGCAAACACACACACACACACACACTCCCATGGCTATGCTCTCTGTCTCGTGTCTTAGCTCCGGAGAAGCTGTAGATTGTAAAAAGTAAACAACCTTGCAGATACGATAACCTCCTTTGACCCTCCTTTGTGCCCAAGAAAGGCATGTTCTCTGGACTTAGTTTAGGTTGTCCATATGTTGAGTGCTAACCTTATTTCTCCTCCTGCTCCCTCTTTTTCTCTTTCATCCTCCTCTTCTCCCCTGTCCTCTTCTCACTCCCCCTCATCTTCTCCTCTCCCTTCCCCCCTCTCCCTCCATCCTCCTATTTTACCCTCCTACTCCCCCCCCCCCTCCTCCCTCTCTCGTAGGGAGACCGAGGAGGTCTTTTGACCCTCCAGAAGAGGTGGACATCGTTCCTGAAGGCCAGACTGGTGTGTTCCCTGCCGGAATATGACTTCCACTTCAACGTGTTGAGGAGTGTGTACACGCTGTCGGGGGACACACCTCACGACACGCTGTTCTACGGCGTCTTTGGTCTCGAGTGGTGAGTAGTAGTAGAAATATATATATATATATATACTGTATATATGATATATATGAGAGAGAGACTGTAGTTATGACCTCTATGGTCAGGTTACACTTGGCAATGTCAATGATGGGTTGGCTGTGTGTATGAGAGACCGCAATGTCCTCTGACTGTCTGAGTATCAGGTGATATAGTAGCTCAGCTCTGGTCACCAACGCTCTCTCCCAGTCTTTTTTTTCCATTCCCTTAAAGGGCCCCATTCCTTCTTTTGTTTACCTCTCCTTCTCTTCTCTCCCACTCATACCTTCTCTTATCCTTCACGCCTACACTCTTCTCATTCTCCCGCTCTCTGTTCACTACACTCCCTTTTTTACTTGTCAAAGGAGACGTAGAGCTTCTCTTGATTAGCTTTGAACATTTCTCTTTGTCACCATGCCCCCTACTCTCTCTCTCTTTCTCTATTTCTCTTTTCATCTCCGCTACGTCAATCTCTGATCTATTTTAGCTGTCGCTGTAGTAACACCTAAGGTTTACTGCTGGTGGGCGGGCGTGTGTGTGTGGGTGGGTGGATGCATGCGTGCGTGCGTGGGTGGGTGGGTGTGTGTGTGTGTGACCCAGGTCAATGAACATATCCATTGGGAGAGAGAGATGTTTATACTGTATCAGTTTGTGACGTGTCCTCTCTGAGTGCTGTAGTGTTTACAGACCATGTCCTTGGAGACAGCACTGTTTGTATTAGGAACCTAGCTTTGAGCTCTCCTGGATTGGAACAGTCACTTGTACCTCTTCACCAAACCTGGTCCAAATAGTATTAGTTTTCTCTCCAATATTTTAGGAATTCTTAATTTAGTGACTTCATTTATCTTGTCCAGCCTAATGAAACCAGTGGAATAGATGGAATAGTCCCATTTCTTTATGTGGGATATCACAAACTGTTTAGGGCAGTGTAACTGTTGATCAGCAACCTTAAAAGTGTGTGTGTGTGTGTGTGTGTGTGTGTGTGTGTGTGTGTGTGTGTGTGTGTGTGTGTGTGTGTGTGTGTGTGTGTGTGTGTGTGTGTGTGTGTGTGTGTGTGTGTACTATAGGAAGAACGTGAAGGCGTCGGCAGTGTGCCAGTTTTCTCTGTCTGAGCTCCAGCGGGTGTTTGATGGGCCCTACATAGAGAACCAGGACTCTGGAGCAAAATGGAGCGAGTACACTGGCAAGGTCCCTGAACCACGACCTGGATCAGTGAGTGTCACACGCACACGCCTCGTCTTTCGCTCTCCAAGCAGACTTCTATATAACAGCCCAGTCAGGTCTTCTGAGTTGCCGATCTAAAGTTTCCCCTAATCTATCTCCTCTTTCCCCAGCATCCCAACATCCAATATACTGAGTCTAAATACTCACATGAAGAACTGGGGAGAGGGAGAGATTGAGACGGTAAAGGGTTGGGGAGGGAGAAAGATTGAGGAGTGGAGGGAAGAGAGGGGTTTATAAAAACAGAGTGATAAACAGACTAAGAGGAGGAGGGACTGGGAAGGAGAGAGAGGAAAGATGGAAAAAGTGATCATAGAGCTGAGTGGCAGCTTCTTGGATGAGGATCAAATGGAAGGAGCTTATGTCATTGAAAGCCATTTTCTATGGTGATTATTGCTGGGCCGAGACTCGGCGACAGTTATGATGATGACGTATTATGGGTTCCAAAGGCATGACATCATTAATGAGACGGGTCGTGATCTACAGTAGTGTCGTTTCAATGCTGAAAAGCTTAATTTCCTCTCTCCGGGTCTAGCTGTGAAATGGGGTAGAGGAAGTAACGGTTCTGGGTCTTAACTGTAGTGGCAGTGTCAAAGCCTCTTAGCAGAGTTGGCAATGACATCTTACAGAGGACAAAGTCAGAGAAGTTGTTCCCTTAGTCAGGTGGAGAGAGATAAGCAGCTTACACAGATGCACACACTGACTTTTCAACTCATAGTGGCCTATAGGCCACTAAGAGGGAGGACGGATCATTATAATGGCTGGAATGGAGTAAATGGAATGGTATATAACACATGTGTTTGATGAGTTCGATTACCATTCCATTCATTCCATTACCGTCATTACTATGAGCCCGTCCTCCCCAATTAAGGTGCCACCAACCGCCTGTGCTATTGGCCTACTGGACTGTAGACTCAGAGGTCTTGCCTTGTATACTATAAAGTCTCAACTCACAAGGCTATACTGTAAGGGAGGGCTATATCTTCCACTCATCTCTCTTTATCCATCTACAGTCTATCCCCAATTAATTTATTCATCCATCCATTTCTTTTCCCGTGTATAACAGGCAATTTGAGAGCCAGAGGCATCAACTCTACCTCTTTCTCTCCTCTATCCCTCTCTCTTCTGAATTCATTTTTTCTTAATCCCTCGCTCCAGTGTATAACCGACCAGTTGAGATCTAGAAGTGTCAACTCCTTCCTCTCATCCTCCTCTCTCTCCATCCTTCTCATCCCCTCTTCCCTCGTCTACAGTGTATAACAGACCAGTTGAGATCCAGAGGTATCAACTCCTCCACCTCCCTGCCAGACGACGTGTTGAACTTTGTGAGGAGACACCCTCTGATGTCCCAGCAAGTCATGTCTACAGAGCAGCGTCCCCTGTTGTTTAGGAGGACCACAGACTACACCCAGCTGGCGGCTCACAGGGTGGAGGGGCTGGACGGGCAGAACTACCATGTACTGTTCATGGGCACAGGTTGGTGGGGGTGTAGGGAGGGGGAGGGTTATGGGGGTAAGGGGTGTGCTTGTGTTATGCTGTGTGTTTGCGTACATGTGATTTGTTTGTGTGTCACTAGGCAGTCAATTATTGCGATCCCCAATCATCCCAGTAAAGGAATGGAACAGACTTCAAACCACATGTACTGTACATCCCATTGTATGTGTGTGTGTGTTGTGACCCTGTCTCTGTCTCCTGTTTCAGACGATGGCTGGCTGCACAGAGCTGTGGAGGTCAAGGGTCATCTACACATCATAGAGGAGCTTCAGCTGTTTGACCAACCACAGCCTGTGGATAGCCTGGTCATCTCACACACACAGGTACACACTCACAAACGGACGTGCAGACACGTACACACACACACACACACAGATGCACATTTTCACTCACACGGCTAGTATTATGTTTTGTTTATTGTTATTCTAAGTGAAGGACCGCTAACCCAGATGCACTGCTGTAGGCTTTTGCTCTAGCCCATTTTCAATAACACAGAGAGGCTCCCTCTCTCTCTCCCCTCTAGATGAGTGTGTATGTAGGTTCTCCCTCTGGTGTGGTCCAGCTGCCTCTCTCCACCTGTAGCAGGTACACCTCCTGTTACGACTGTGTCTTCTCCCGGGACCCTTACTGTGGCTGGGATGGACAGGACTGTGTGGACATCACAGCACAGACTGACAGGTGTGTGTGTGTGTCATCACGTCACTGTCAGGTGATGGGGTTGAGTAATACCATTCTAGCTGGTGCCCTTGTGTCTGTCTGTGTGTTTGATTTGACTTATCTTATCTTCTATATATCTCTGTCTGTGTTGCAATCTCTGCAATGCATTCACAACTGTTGCGTAATGCTGAACTGGGCGTAATGTTTGTTGTTGACTGTGCTGGTGAACGTGACATGACTAGTTGTGTGTGCGCACTTGATGACCGGCTAACAGTCTCTCCTCCTCTCCTCTCTCCTCCTCTCCTCTCTTGTCAGGTCTAACCTGAGTCAGGATGTCCTGTATGGAAACAGAGGATGTGACAGCGACACAGCAGACGGTACGCAGACACACACAGACAGGCCTTATCTGATCATACTTAGTTGTATTGTCATGCAGATGTATTTTATCTGGAAAGTTGAGGGATTTACAGAAATGATAAGAGTTGTGTTAATATTTGAAAGTTGGTTATGCATACTGTCTCTGCAGCACCCTCATTTCCATAGCATATCTAATCATATTTCTGATAGGTCTGGAGAGAACTTTCAGAAGAGAATCTGACTTATACATTGATGTACTTTACATACTAAGTTAGAAAATACTATGCAATTCAGAATTTGAGATCCTCAAGCTTTTCTGATTACGATGCAATTATTTTAAATGGGAGAAAGTAACATATTGAATTCCTTATGCACCAGTGATTTTAGAGTCATATATGCAGTCTGATAAGTTTTATAGAAGTTGCATATAACTCCCAAACACATAGTACAATGTCTTGGGCCTTTTAGTGTCTATTCTGAAATCCATAACAGTATATCAGTCTTATTGTAAGAGGATACTCATGTTGTATGTGTGTTGCCATTCATTCAGAGCTGGTCCAGCACCGGAGCCGGTCTGTGATGGTGGGAGATGACGTGCTGCTCCAGTGTGAACTCGGCTCCAACCTGGCAATCCCAGTGTGGACTCTGGGCGGGTCAGAGCTGCAGGGCTACGGCCTGGACTCCGGCTTCAGAGTGGGAAACGATGGCCTCCTGGTCATTGAGTCCCGACCTGAGCAGAGCGGCGAGTACACCTGCTACGCCCTCGAGAACGGCATCCGGATCGCCGTGGTTACGTACTCTGTGACAGTTCGTTTAGACATGCCCCAACCCCCTCCCCCGCTCATGGACCCCACCAAGGAAGACTACTCCTACTACACCCCCTGGGACTCTGACTCATCCACCCTTGACCCCCCTCCACCCAGCGCACCCCCCTCCTCAGAGAGACCCCTGCTACCCCCTCCCCCGGCCCATCTCCCCCCCACCTCGGAGCTGCTCTCCCCCAGGAGCATGGAGGCTATGTACCTGTCCATGATCACCATCCTGGGGGGTCTGTGTCTGGTTCTCACCGTGGTTCTCCTCTACGTGGGCTTCTGTCTTCGGGGCGGCCACAGGGGGAAGTACTCTCTCCGCGCTGCCGCCGCCGCCTCTGCCAATCACACGGACAGGAAGAAAAAACACAGGAAGCAGCATCAGAAACGCCACAGTAGCTCCGCCCACCTCGAGCTCAAGACCATCTCCAGCCACTGTAATGGGAACGGGATCTGTAATGGTAATGGTGTCTCCAAACAACCGGGGGACGGTGACGCGCATGAAGGGGGCTTCCTCCAGATCGTCCCTGGGGAGGGCCAGTCGTCCCCCAACAAGGACCCCCCACCCCCTGCCCCTCCTCTCCCCCCGCCTCCTCAGACCCCCCACACCGCCCTCAACCAATCAGAGTGTGACTTGCAAGACTTCCCCAGCCCCAACGGCCTATCGGCGACGTTACCCAGCGTCTTGCGGAGGATGCACGGTAACAGCTACGTGTTGTTAAGACAGAGTGACGCAGACAGCAGCTCTCCTCTCTGCTACTCCTTCACTGAGGAACTCAACAGGATCCTAGAGAAGAGGAAACACACACAGCTGCTGCCCAAACCGGACGAGAGCTCTGTGTAGTAGAGGGAATCTGTGTCTGGGAGGTAGCTCCCCCTGTGGTGGGAGGACTGAACTGGGACATTAATATAGGCCATTTAGCAGATCCAAAGCGACTTACATCAGTGAGTACATACATTTTGTATTGGTGGCCCCAGCGACAATTGAACCTATGACTCGGTCATTACATGCTGAAGGGCCTGTTGTAAGGCTCTGACTTTATCTCCTTCTCTACATCAAGAACATTAATACTCATCGGGAGGAACTTGAGAAACTGGCCCCAAACCGAGGGGTGTAGAGATCATTTGTGGATGATCCATGCTGCTCACAGAGTAAATGGGCTCTAGGCAAGTCTATATAACAGCTAGCCTGAACTGAATTATGAGAGAGGGAGATAGCCTGCCATTTGTCCTACTTAAAGGCCCAGTGCAGTCAAAATGCTTTTTCCTGTGTTTTGTATAATATTGTACAACAGTTGATGAAACTAACACTGTAAAAGTGTGACATTTTTTAAAATCAGTGTTATTTCCTGATATTTGCTAGTTGGAAATACAGTCGTCTAATCAACCTGTTTGCATTGGCGGGAGTTTCGGCTTGCCTGGTGACATCACCAGGCAGTAAATTAGTTAATAGACCAATAACAAAGAGAGTTTCTAACCTCTCTGCCAATAACAGCTAGTTTTAAGTTTTCCCCTCCCCACACAGACCACTCCTAGACAGTCCTAAGAAAAGTCTTGCTTGAAAAAGCAGTTTTTGTCCATTTTAAGGTAAGGTACTTAATTGTTACCTAGAAATGATTGGATATAAAAACGGCTGCAATGGGCCTTTTTTAAAAGTTTTTGCACCACTGAAAATGGTCGCTTGCATGTGTGTTGGAATAACAACTATGTTTCAAAAGAGGAGATTTCTGCACAATATTCAACCTTCCTAAGAGCTATTCTTGTATTGCTTTCTCCTGTTTGACACCCAAAGCCATGGGTTACAGTGAGGACTCGCATAAGATAAGCCTGCCTAGGAGAGACAGAGAGAACCTACCTCAACTCTGCAAAACTTAGCAGGCTAGAGCTAACCCAGCTCACGTCAATACGGCTCAGTCTGGATCAATAAAAGACTAGCCCTGGAGGGGGTGATTCAGGGAGCAGGCCTCAGATCTCAGCCCCAGAATAAGGTTCCTCGCTGGGCAGGACACAGGTGGCTGTGAAGTCTCAACACAGACCATGGTAACAAGGAGGAAAAGGAGGAAGAAGAAGAGGCTCATGGGAATATGAAGTTGTTGTGAATTGTGACAATGGCCTTGAATTGGCTTGTGTTTTAAAATGGAGGCAGATGTCCGAAGGAGGGACAAGATGTGTTTTAACGATGGTGTGCTCTACACCTTTTTAGCAGGTTTCATATTAGAACATTGAGGGGAAAAGTGTATTTGTTTTTATTCTTAGAATTTCTCGTTGTAAATTATCTTTATTGATTACAATGGTAACACAAACTGTAATAACCACATTCAAGTATTATTATTAACATATAGTAACGTTTAACCCAAGACAGAGTATCCAATGAAAATACCCTTTGAACATTATATTTGTGATAGGAAATATGACAGTATTAACAGTTTTTATGCACTTTCAATGCCATTTGCTTCAGACATTCCTTGGTTATTATGTACTCAAATCAATGGACACTACAAGCACATCAGGACTATGGGAGATTCAACATCACACCCTGTCAAGAGACCACACCATCAACTGAGTTGGAGCTAATGGATTAGCAGCACCGCTACACTACTGACTCTCTTTCTCCTAACCAACTCCAACTAATGTGTCTGAACTGGGGTTGGCAAAATTCCCAGTTCTGAACTCTACCATGACATCACAGCTCAGCCACAGAGGATCAGACATCACTTCCGGTTCTTGGCCATAACAACTTATAGGCTACACACCTGAGGTAAGCAGACTGAGTTTTGCTTTCTGGTATTTTGTTGGTTGTACAGACAGACACACAGAGAGAGAGACACACAGAGAGAGAGACACACAGAGAGAGAGACACACAGAGAGAGAGACACACAGAGAGAGAGACACACACAGAGAGAGACACACAGAGAGAGACACACACACACACACAGAGAGACACATAGAGAGATACACACACAGAGACAGACAGACAGACAGACAGACAGACAGACAGACAGACAGACAGACAGACAGACAGACAGACAGACAGACAGACAGACAGACAGACAGACAGACAGACAGACAGACAGAGCAAGACAGGCACTCTGCCAGCTAGCTGCTTAAACCAGTGTTTCCCAACCCTGGTCCTCGAGAACCCCCAACCGTAATAATTTTTATTGTAACCCTGGACAAGCACACCTGATTCAACTTGTCAACTAATCACCAAGCCCTCAATGAGCTGAATGAGGTGTGTTTGTCCAGGGCTACAACAACAATGTGTACTGTTGGGGGTACACGAGGACCAGGGTTGGGCAACACTGGCATTTAAACAATTATATACAGTTACTCAGACAAATTGCAATCTCCCATAAAAGCACTGGTGTTAAATGGAAGAGCAGTATAGGCCTACTAAAAGGGAGGAAACTAAGGTAAGAACAAACTAGGATTAGTTATATTTGCAGCCTGTGTTACAGCAAAACAGATATGGTGGCCAGATAGTGACATCCAGGGGAGCTCTGCTCTAGTCAGTTCTCCTGTTTTCTTTTAGTGTTGGTTGTTAGGATACAGAGGGTAGAGTAGAGAGGGTCGATTTTAGTGAAGCAGAGTAAAAAAATCTCGCGGCTCCAGGTGAAGGATGCGGAGAGGACATGAGATGAAACTGTTCACCATTCTCTGAATCGGATGCTCTCCATTTCTCGCTCTCTCTTTCTCCACTTGCCGTCTTTTCCCCTTTTCACCATCTCCTTTCTCACTTTCTCTCACACATTTTTCTTTATCTTTTTTTCCTCCCTCATCTTGTCCTTTCTCCTTTGCTTTCTCTTCTTCTCATCTATTTTCTCCATGTCACCACTGATCTCCAGAGTTCTGTCTCTCCTCTGTGAGACGCACTAGTTAATTGGAGCAGGTGAACCTGGCAAGAGCGCCTGACCTCTCTGTAGAGAGATTGAAGAGAGAAAGAGGGGAGAGAGAGTTCCACCAGAGAATTCCTGAATAGATTTATTTCAGATGCACACGCTCAGTTCTCAATTATCTTCTTATACCTCTAGACCCTGAAAACGGAAAGTAGCACACACATGCAGACACACGCACTCTCTCTCTTGCTCTCACTCACTCACATGCACGCGCACACACACACACCACGTATGATTGAATCTAACAAGCCAGGACAGGTGGCAGTGAGTCAGTGATGTGGTCTGGAGAAGCAGTGAATTGAATGCTGCAGTAAATTCTAAAAGGCTATAGCTGGTTGGAGACTAAACGTCACATGACCGTGGCATTGATGGAGGAGATGAAAGAGGAAAGAAAGAAAAAGCAACACAAGCCATTAGAGAAGCCTCCATTAGAGAAGCCGTCATTAAGCCCTATTCAGCTAGTCTCTAAATATACCCAGGAGTGATGAGACAAAGTGACAGTTATTTAGTTAGGTAGGTAAACTATACTCCCAACGGGGTTATTTTAAATGAAGATTTGGGATCTACAAATGACGTGAGGATACGTTTGAAGAGTTACGGCCCGCTTCATACACACAGGGACAGCTGTGATGCTATCTATAGCACTGTGCTAGCTTTCATCTATTTTTTTTAAACCTTTTTCATCCTTTTTTTGTGCAAGTTATTTTGGTTTCCCGTGGCTACTGCCCACTGGGGACACCACGTCATTTTAACGTGGATAATTGGGTAATATTTGGTTTACGTTGATCAATGAGATTACAACCTATTGTATATTCACCCATTCAATAAGACAGCCAAAAGTTAGTTGAATTTCCAATGTGTTATCACTATGCTGTCAACCATCTAAAAGCACAACCAAATTCCAATGGAAAAACAATTAGATTTGTCACCCAAATGTCTATCACTGCGCTTTCAACCGTTTAAGAGCACAGCAAAGTTCAAATGGGAATAACAATGTCAGATCTTTTGTTTTATACAACAGGTTAATGTGTTATCACTGTGCTTAATTTTGTAGCAGAACCAAATAACCTGCATTGCAGTTGAGATTACATTAAAAGTACATAGTGCAATGCTGTTTGTGATTCTGCACAGATTATTATAGCAATTGTGAAGATCTCCACAGACTTGCGATGACCTATGCATGCTGTTTTGAACATGCACACTTTATAGAATTACATAGGAAGAGATGTTTAGTTACGGTAACCTGTGGCCATGGATGTGTTAGGGCAATTCAATGGTAACGGATTTACACTGAGACGCAGATTTTTCACTTTAAAATGTATACCATACAAAAAACTAAAATCTAAATTGAAGGAATCAAATTAAACTTAAAAAATGGTTTGATTTTGTCCTATTCTTTAACATAGATTTTTGGTTGAGATGGAGACGTGAATCCAACATATCAATTAATAATTTGTCACTGGCGCACAGATGGAACTATCCAAGCAGAAGATAGATCTCCTGTTGATATTTTTTTGCGTTGACAACCAAACACAATTCACTTTTGAAATACAATAAATAGCCTATTAACTTGTTGACAAGTTAACAAATACTATGTTGGATTCACATCAGCTACAATAGTCATTTACAACATTAACAATGTCTCCACTGAATTTCTGATCAATTTGATGTTATTTTATTGGACAAAAAAAAATCTTTTTCTTTCAAAAACAAGGACATTTCTAAGTGACCCCAAACTTTTGAACGGTAATATATTATTCTTACCTTTATTTAACTAGGCAAGTCAGTTAAGAACAAATTCTTCTTTACAATGACGGCCTACCCCGGCCAAACCCTAGCCCGGGCGACGCTGGGCCAATTGTGCACCGCCCTTGATGGGAGACCAAAGGGTAGCTGTAGATAGACCCATTCTCCAGTTGGATGTGCTGCCCAGCCTGTAGTTTTGATGTTGGTTTGAAGGTACAAATTCAACATATTTTATACAAGGTTTGTATATGTTGGAAAAAAAATTACTATTATTATATAATCCTGTGGTTGAAATTTCACCCTCAAAACAACAGTTAAATACTTTTATCACATCCAATGTATTTTCCACATAGATTTCACATAACAATATGTTGACAAATTACGTTGAAACAACGTTGATTCAACCAGTTTGTGCCCTGTGGGTGGTGACGCATCAAAACCACACCAGTAAATGAACCCAGAATGTAGATCTCTGTTTCTGACTCACAGATGTGTCTCTTTCTTCCACAGACCTGAGAGATGCTATCTAGTTTGGGGCCTGTCTGTTTCAAATAGATCTTGCTCCAGCAATTCTCAAATATGGTGTGATGTCTGGTACCGTGACATGAAGATCTTGCCAACTGGGAATAGTGTAGCTTCAAAATGTCAGGATAACGTCACCGTTTGGAATCAAAAACAGCTCCAGTGCAATTGGAAGACAGCAATTATAATCCAGAGTGAGTGAGGAAAAAGTCAAATCCTCCCTTCTACAACCAGTTCACTGCTCTATCCCATCTTAACCTGAGAACTGGAGTTGACATGGATACCTCAGTAAGTAATATAGGTCATGGTACAGTACAACTACTCTCTGCAACCTAACCTGTGCTGTTCACCACAAGATACAGGAGCAAACTGGGGAAAGTGGCATTTAATGGTCCTGGTCTTCACCTCAAACTACTCTGCCCTCTCTATAGCCCTCTCTGTAAAGATGACAAACCATCACAACATGGATGCTTACTAATAGGATGGGGGACCATCATAAACTGTTGTCAGATTTTAAAAGGACTGCACTATTAGTGCCACTATGTTCTTTGAAGAAAAACATTTAAAAGGGAAAAAAAGCATTTATATTGTGATTTTGTACCAAGTTGCTCTTCTATTGCCGTTGTTGTTTTAAAGCCATTTGTAAGAGGCTCTGATGTGGGTCTCAGTAGTCACAAGTAGTCTAATAACACTGTTGAACAGGGGTCTCCAACTCTGGTCCTGGAGATCTATGAGTGGTGCAGGCTTTTGTTCCAGCCCAGCGCCAACACAGCTGATGCAACTTATTATGGTCCAGAGTCAGCCTGAAAACTATGATGAATTGATTTTGTTTAGTAGGTATGTTAGTGATGGATTGAAGCAAAACCCTGCACATCCAGATGCTCTCCAGGGCCAGGGTTTGGGGAAACCTGTTGTAGAAGCATGGTAGGTTAGCCAACAGCATGATGAACAGAATATACCACCATAGCTATAAGGCTTAAATTCCAAAATAATAAAATGTGACCGATGATGAGACTGTTCTCAGTCTTGCCCATTCATGTGGGTTTGTTTAGATAGTTTCTCACTGGTTGTTAAGCACCATCCACAGCATTCTGTATTTCTCTCTCTCGCTCCATATACTATATCTACCAATGGTTTCTGTCTGTCTTTCTCTCTCTCGCTCCATATACTATATCTACCAATGGTTTCTGTCTGTCTTTCTATCTCTCTCGCTTTGTCTCACACACTCTCTTGCTTTATGCAGTATCTCTACCCCTTTCTCTGTCTGTCTGCCTGTCTCTCTCTCCTTATTTTTCTCCCTCCCTCTCCATATTTTTCTGTCACATGAGTAATATGTCCAGTGCAGACACAACAAGTCCTCCTGCTTCACTAACACATTGAGTAGCAGCTCACTGACTTCTGGTTCGTTTACATTTCATTTTGATGAGCTGAAATTCTAATAAACAATATGTTTCAACCTCTTGTTGTTTATCATTGCTTGTGTGTATATAACTGACACGGTGCTCTGGTCAGCCCATATTCATCTCTCTTTAGACCTGTATTGCAGTTCAGAGTGAATCAGTGAACTTCGAGGTAGTGAAGCATTGAAGGAGTGAGGAAGGAAGGAAGGGAGGGAGATAGGAAGGGAGGTATTGAAACATGGCCCGAGGATTTACATCAGCTAGGCTCAACAAGCCAGCCAGTTAACATTGCCAAACACTCAGTGTGAGGGAGGGGTACATCATGAGTAAAGTATTAGGGTGAGGCACAGGTCTCTGGAGTGTTGTCTGCCTGGGGTGGACCAACACTGACAGATGTTTACAGAGTGGTAATGAAGAGGCAGTCATCTAGGCCCATTTCCTAATAAATGACTTGGTTAGCATCCAGCCTCGTCTCCCACAAATCTCTGGCTACATTGTGTTATACATACACATACTCAGCTAGCAGTTCTGCTGTCTCAAGGTGGTTCTGTTTGTGTTCTGGGAAGCATAAACATCACGGTTGAAAGCATAACCGTGTGTCTCATTAGTCTTGTTTAGAGGACATTTAGGGACTCAGTGAATAGTGTCTTTCTGTCGGCCTATTCGGTGTTCTAGAGACATTGCCAAAGGCAGCGGCTAAGAGAAAGCACAGCGATTGAAACGGACTACATTTGTACATCTAGAATAGATTCCCCAGGTCAGTGGGGTTCCAAAAGTACTGTACCAATGTTCCACTCTGGTGGAGTTTAAAGGGGATAGTTAATTTGAAGTCAGCTGTACAGCACCTGTAAGACAATAACTCAGTTGTGGAAATAGGTCATAGAATGTACTGTACATGTGTCAAAACCACAGGACAGATAAATCGGTCACCCATAGACGTGCAACCATGTGTGCCTGTCACCCAGAGACCGATATGTCTCCTAAGAGGATTTACATTATGATACTGTCAGGTAGTCTACTGGTTAATTATAGTACCACAAGCAGCAACAGAACCATACGAATTCTGATGTAATAATTAACGTTTTGTTTTCCTAAGACCAACAGGATCGACTTGTTCTGCTTGTTGCGGGATCACACTGGTAGAGGGAGTCACTGAAAGGTATGGTGAAGACCTGGATCGAACAAGGGCAGTATGACCGTATGAACTCTTGTTGAGATAATGCACACACACATACATGCACATAGATGCAGGCATGCACGCACAGTCACACATAACCATTAAGTTACATGCCTTGGATCTTGAACCCATCTTGAAAACCTCAATGTTCCACTGTTATGTAGTAAAGCACACCCTATCCGGTGGCTCACCGTATAGTCCTCCTTAGTCAGAGAGAAGCTGTACCGACACTCGGCTCACCCTGATGTTGCCCAAAACTCTGACACATGAGGGCCGTGTTCATTAGGGCACACTGTAGAAAAATATTTTGCAACATCAGGGTGAGCCGAACAAGTTCAGATAGTACCATTTTGGACTGTTTTCTTATGTTTCGTGCCTACTGATCAAGATCCAATACCAGTCTTTAATTTGTCATGGAGTTCTCACAGGACAGTCAGAGAGAGATTGTGAGGGAGAGATTCTTAGTTACCTTCTAAACAGGGTTTCTTCACCTCCAGGTTTCAAGGATAAGATTCTACCTGCACGTTTGATAAGATTCTTACCAGAAGCACAATCCATGTTTCAGAGTGGGGAAATATCATTCTTCTTGTGAACTTGGATACGACACATTTATTCACTAAGACTGATAACAGAAAGTAGTTCAGAGTGATTAGACATCAGTTATATTGAGTCCTAGTCTGAAATATTTGAAAGGTTTAATCCGACCCACCACAACTGATTCAGCTAATTAAATTATTGGTAATATTTTTTTTTGTTGAACCAGGTGTATAAGTGCTAGTCTATAACAAAAAAATTCACCACCTAGGAATCCCTAAGGAATGGATTGAGAGACTATTTTAGGACCCTTTCCTAGAGTCAGAGGAGATCAGAGAGAGAGGGGTTGAACAGGTGAAAAGTCATAAAAGTGATTCAGAATAATTAGTATAATATTCCATCTCTTTTATCCTTCACATCTCTCATTTTTCCCTGTTCTCTATGCTTCTCCTAAGGCTAGGGCCTTGGGCGGTTGCATAGCCGTCTCTTGAGAGAGCTGGTTAAACAATACACACACACGCACACACGCTTCACCTGTCACACACACATACAAAGAGATGCACACACACAGGGTTGGGGAGTAACTGATTACATCTAAAATATTGTAATGAGATTACAGATACTTTTGGAAAACTAGATTACTTCTTGGATTGCTTTTAAATCCAGAAATGATTTTTGTGAAAAAATACAGACACCTTTCTGTTCTCAATGACATTCAATTTGGCTTTGAAAAAAGGCGGAAGTTTAAAGGTGCACTTTGCAGAAATCGCAAATTTCAGTTTTTATATGACAAAATAAGCAAGTATATTGTAGTGAATCATTGTACCATCTAAACCGCTGTGAAATATCTTTTCCATAGCCAAAAATATTATATTTTCAACTGTTTGAAGCTGGTGTAGAAAACTAAAAGTAAAAGACACAAAAACTAAACTTTAGATTGGGAAGCATAGTAATAGTGCACCGAACAGATCTACCAAAATGACAGGTCTATAACTCACTTTTCTATGTGAATTTGGTCAGGTCGCCCCAAAAAGTTACATAGTGCAGCTTTAAATTTGTTCCTCCTGGGCAAGTCTGGCCACAAGTCAGAGACCACTATGATGACACACCAAATGCTTTTGATGGGTCATTTTTGTCTTCTTCTAATGCCTCTTTAAGGGAAAGTGATCCAAAAGTAATGGAAAGTAATCAGATTACATTACTGAGTTTGGTTAATCCAAAAGTGATGTTACTGATACAAATGCTGTACAGGTAAGTAGTAACTATAATGGATTACATTTAGAAAGTAGCCTACCCTACACATGCACACAAACGAATAAACAAATAATTTATGCACAGACGTTCCGGCATCTTCAGGTAGTTTAGCCTGATGGCTCTGCCACAAAGACAGGGTCAAAAAACAAAGCCAAGATGACATTGTGACTCATCTCAACCTAGGCGAGGACACACACTCTGGTTTCATAATCATAATACATTCTCATTATTCTGACACTTACATACACTGGATCTATCATTGTCTTTCAGTACTGCCACATCATTCCATTGAAAACCCAAACACTGCTTGTTAATCAGGTTCTAAGGCTGTGTGTGAGTCATATTGTCGTAAGCAAGCACAGCACAGACGTGTGTTATTTCCAATCTGCACAGAGTTACCATTAGAGATGGACAGGTAACTGCCAAAATAAAGGAAACACTTGAGTGAATGAGGAATACAAAGTATGTTGAAAGCAGGTGCTTCCACACTGGTGTGGTTCCTGAGTTAATTAAACAATTAACATCCCATCATGCAAAATGCCCAGTTGCCCCTTATTTTGGCTACCATGGCTAGTGACTTTGAAAGAGGGGTCGCAAAGGTTTAAAGGGTGTGTGTGTGTGTGTGTGTGCGTGCGTGCGTGCGTGTGCGCTAGCGTGTGTGTCTCAGTCACCAGATCTCAACCCAATTAAACACTTATGGGAAATTCTGGAGCGGCGCCTGAGACAGTGTTTTCCACCACCATCAACAAAACACCAAATAATGGAATAATGATTTCGCATCCCTCAATAGAGTTCCAGACACATTTAGAATCTATGCCAAAGCACATTGCAGCTGTTCTGGTGGGTAGTGGTGGCCCAAAGCCTTATTAAGACACTTAATGTTGAACCCTATTGCCTCTATAAAATCAGAAATTGATAGCTTGTTACAACATGCATTTGACCAAAACTGGATCACCAAGTGTGAGCACAAATCCCTAAAAGTCACCTATCCAGTCACCCCAGTCCTTTATGCTATTCTGAAAGTGCATAAGAACCCTGCTCACCCTCCACCCAGACGTATTATCAACGGCATAGAATCAGTCACAGACCCCCTTTCGAAATTCATAGATTCTTTTCAGAAAAATATGTTTTTTAAGTTGCCATCCTTTTTAAGACACAATATCTACTCAACTGCTTAAATGACTGTCAAATTGATTCAGATGTACTACTCATTACTCGTGTTCACAATGAAGACAATAACCCTTTACTCATATTACGTTTTGGAAGCGCTAAATTGACGACATAATTTTATTTTGGTGTTTATCTAAAGAGAATCTTGATTACTTTTTTATCTGAACAACACAAGGACTTTCCTCAAATTCACTGTTGAATGTGACCCCAACAGCATCAACTTCCTAGATCTCAAAATATTCAAGGATGATCAAAATCCACACTACCATCTATCGGAAACCAAGAGAATACTGTCCTCCACTTCAATAGTAATCATCCGTGACATCTCAAAACAGATATCCTGACTGGCCAGTTTCTACGCCTGAGTCGCAACTGCTCTACACTCAAAGAGCTGACACACAGGCTCCAGAGGATATTCTAGTCCAATCCTCCAGGCTCAGGACATGCCCAGACCGTCACTTCTAGCTCAGAAGCCCCAAAAGAACAGCATGGCACGGCAGTGCATTGTAACATGACTTCAGTCATTGTTCAAACAAAATCAAAAATCCCAAAACAATAGCCTATTCTACAAACTGACTGGGCAAATACTGGTTCAATCAACATTGTTTCCACGTATTTCAACCCCCAAAATAAATGTGTTGACATTGAATCAACTTGTAAAACTGATTGGATTAGAACATGAGGGCATTTTGTCATTTTTTAACCCAACTTTTAACCTAAATCCAATTACATGGTAATTTTTTGTTGTTGATTTTACAATGATTTCACGTTAGTTGACAACTCAACCAAAAGTAAATCAAAAATGTGCCCAGTGAGGATGCTCCAGCCTCTGGAGGAAAATCCCCCTCTGTTCTCATATAGAGGAGCACGCACAATCAGGGACACGCTCGTCCATTCTTTCCAAAAGCCTGACCGTTCAAACTGGTTACCTCTACAAGGAACTATAAGTGTGGAAGATGTGCTCAATGTAACAACATAGCAAACTGTAAATACTTCACACACCCTTTTCCTGGCCGAAAGTTCTACCAGAGGCAGTTCATCAATTGTAACTCCACCAACATTATGTATATTCTTACGTGCCCATGTGGTAAAGCCTACAGTATGTGGGCCAAACAAAAATGTTTCAAAATAAGAATATCTGAACATTAAACAGCTATCTGCACTGGCAATATTAAATATGCTATGGCAAAACACTACTTAGAAGCCATATGTGTATATGTTTTTGTATATACTGTATAATGTCACTGTTTGTTGACTAATGTTTTGAATACCACTATGCACCACCCTCACATAGGTCTGGGCAATTGTAATTATCACCTTGGCACTTGCATTAAAAAAAACTGTGGCTTTGGTACATCTCCCAATGATCTGATGAAGGCATAACTGCCGAAACATGTTAGCATGCCCAGCCTAAAATAGAAAGGTGAAATGAGTCTTTTTGTCTTAGAAAATACATAAATTGAGTGAAGCCTTTCCCAATTTCCTTGGGATTTCATTTGAAGTCATGTACAGTGCCTTCAGAAAGTATTCACAACCCTGGACTTTTTCCACATTTTGTTGTGTTACAAAGTGGGATTAAAATGGATTTAAATGTAGTTTTTGTCAATGATCTACATAAAATACTTGGTAACGTCAAAGTGCAGGAAGAATTATCTTTAATAAAAAAAGGAAAATAAAACACTAATATATCTTGATTAGATAAGTATTCAGCACCCTGAGTTAGATGTTAGAATCCTCTTTGGATGTGCTTACAGTTGAGTCTTTCTGGGTAAGTCTATAAGAGCTTTGCACACCTGGTTTGTACAATATTTGCCCATTAGTCTTAAAAAATGTGTCAAGCTGTGTCAAGTTGGTTGTTGATCATTGCTAGACAGCCATTTTCAAGTCTTGTCATAGATTGTCAAGCCAATTTTAGTAATAACTAGGCCACTCAGGAACATTCAATGTAATCTTGGTAAGCAACTCGTGTACACTTGGCCTTGTGTTTCAGGTTATTGTCCTGCTGAAAGGTGAATCTGTTTCCCAGTATCTGTTGGAAAGCAGACTGAACTAGGTTTTCCTTTAAGATTTTGTCTGTGCTTTGCTCTACTCTGTTTATGTTTATGAAAATAAACTCCCGAGTCCTTGCAGATAAAAAGCATACACATAACAGGATGCAGCCACCACCATTCTTCTAAATATGAAGAGCGATACTCAGTTATGTGTTGTACTGGATTGACCCTAAACATAACGCTTTGTATTCAGGACAAAAAGTTAATTGCTTTGCCAACATTTTTCTACAGTATTACTTTAGAGCATTACTGCATACAAGATGTATGTTTTTGAATATTTTTTTATTCTGTATGGGCTTCCTTCTTTTCACTCTGTCATTTATGTTAGTATTGTGGAGTAACTACAATGTTGTTGATCCATTCTCAGTTATTTCCTATCACGTCCATTAAACTAACTATTTTAAAATCACCATTGGCCTCATGGTGATTGCTTCCTGGTGGCTTACTCTGCTTAAGCAGTTGACTCCCAATCAATAGTGCACTGTCTAACGTGGGTTCGAGCCCCCTTCGCAGCAAGCTTATTTGTTGGGCTTCCGAGTGGCGCAGTGGTCTAAGGCACTGCATTTCAGTGCTAGAGGTGTCGTTAAAAACCCTGGTTTAATTCCAGGCTGTATCACAACCGGCCGTGATTGGGCGGTGCACAATTGGCCCAGCATCGTCCAGGTTAGGGTTTGGCCAGGGTAGGCTGTCATTGTAAATAAGAATTTGTTCTTAACTGACTTGCCTAGTTAAATAAATAAATCCCTGAGTGGTTTCCTTCCTCTCTTGCAACTGATTTAGGAAGGGTACCTGTATCTTTGTAGTGACTGGGTATATTGATACACCATACAAAGTGTAAAATTAATAACTGCAACATGCTCAAAGGGATATTCAATGTCTGTTTAGTTTTTAAATCCATCTACCAATAGGTGCCCTTCTTTGCAAACCAAGGGAAAACCTCCCTGGTCTTTGTGGTTGAATCTGTGTTTGAAATTCACTGCTCGACTTAGGGACCTTACACATAATTGTATGTGTGGGGTACAGAGATGGGGTAGTCATTTAAAAAGAATGTTAAACACTATTATTGCACACATAGTGAGTCATTGCGACTCATAATGTGACAATTTTACTCCTGAACTTATTTAGGCTTGCCATAACAAAAGGGTTGACTACTTATTGGCTCAAGACAATTCAGCTTTACATTTTTTATCAATTTGAAAACTCTTGTAAAAACATACTTTCTCTTTGACATTATGGGGTATTGTGTGTAGATCAGTGACACAAGATCTCAATTTAATCAATTTTAAATTCAGGTTGTAACACAACAAAATGTGAAAAAAGTCAAGGGGTGTGAAAACTTTCTGAAGGCACTGTATGGCAGCAATAAAGTGAGGTTGGGCACCTGTTACACACTCCACTTTCTGTTGGTGTTTCCTTTGTAAAAACTGTTTGTTGACTAATGTTTTGAATACCACTATGCGTTTCTTTGTATTTTTTTGAAAACATTTTGGAGTGCTGCCATTTCCCAGTGTTCTTGGGATTTCGTTTGAAGTCATTGTCATATATGGCAGAGCAGCCAGCTAATAAAGCGAGATAGCGCACCTGTTACCACTCCACTTTATGTTGGTATTTCCTTTATATGGGAAGTTACCTGTATATAATGGGTCAGTGTCAATAATAAAATGTACTAGCTGGGTCTGTGTGTGAATGAACCATCGACGTTTAACCTGACTACAATACCAAGCATTCACCATCTCTCTCTCGCTCTCTCTCATACACACACACACACTGAGACTCATGCAGTGCACCTCAGGTATCCGTGACTAATTTGACATTAACGTGATGATAATTCCAACAGCAGGGGACAAACTTAACAGATTCTGCTCTACGAAAGCACAACATTGCTGAAACAAGCAGAACATTTCATCTGCAAGTAGCATACAGAGCTATCACAGAAATATATGTATGCACAATGTGCACAAAGGGAAGCCTTCACCGGGTGCCTGCCATCTCTATCTAGAAGGGGGGGCTGAGTATGAGAAAGTATATGTATGTATGAATGTTCATGTTTATCCTTTATTCTACTCATCAATATTATAATCCATATTTCATGAATTTTGAATAATATTCCTACTTTCATAATTTCACCCTCTAATGTTATCATTTGTTCTCTCTTTGTTCCCTCTCTCTCCTCCCTCTATTCCTGACCACAGGTGACGAGCTGCACCTGTGACCAGTGGGGATCCTATACTGAACAAAAATATACATGTAAAGTGTTGGTTCCATGTTTCATGAGCTGAAATAAGAAATCCCAGAAATGTTCCATATGCACAAAAAGCTTATTTCTCTCAAATTTTGTGCACAAATTTGTTCACATCCCTATTGGTGAGCATTTGTCATTTGCCAAGATAATTCATCTACCTGGAGTATTTCTGTCTGTAATAGAGCCCTTTTGTGGGGAAAAAACTCTTCTGATTTGCTGGGCCTGGCTCCCCGGGGGGTGTGCCTGGCTTCCAAGTTGGTGGAGCTATGCCCTCCCAGGCCCACCCATGGCTGCACCCCCCTTCATAGATATAGCCCAGGCAACAACCTGTCTGTGACACACAAGTCAATGAGGAACAAGACTTTCTGTATCTACATTTTGTATCTAATGTTTTCTGTGTGTGTGTGTCACGCCCTGATCTGTTTCACCTGTCTTATGTGATTGTCTACACCCATCTCCAGGTGTCACCTGTTTTTCTCATTATGTCATCGATGTCATCTACAAAATAGCTTCCAACACTCTACTCAGCAAACTGGATGCAGTCTATCACAGTGCCATCCGTTTTGTTACCGAATCACCTTATACCACCCACCACTGCGACCTGTATGCTCTAGTCGGCTGGCCCTCGCTACATATTCGTCGCCAGACCCACTGGCTCCAGGTCATCTATAAGTCTATGCTAGGTAAAGCTCCGCCTTATCTCAGTTCACTGGTCACGATAACAACACCCACCCGTAGCACACGTTCCAGCAGGTATATCTCACTGGTCATCCCCAAAGCCAACAACTCATTTGACCGCCTTTCCTTCCAGTTCTCTGCTGCCAGTGACTGGAACGAATTGCAAAAATCGCTGAAGTTGGAGACTTTTATTTCCCTCACCAACTTTAAACATCAACTATCTGAGCAGCTAACCGATCGCTGCAGCTGTACATAGTCCATCTGTAAATAGCCCACCCAATCTACCTACCTCATCCCCATACTGTTTTTATTTTATTTACTTTTCTGCTCTTTTGCACACCAGTATCTCTACTTGCACATCATCATCTGCTCATTTATCACTCCAGTGTTAATCTGCTAAATTGTAATTATTCGCTCCTATGGCCTATTTATTGCCTACCTCCTCATGCCTTTTGCACACACTGTATATAGACTTTCTTGTGACGCTTGCATGTCTGGACTCTGAACCCGCCTGCCTGACCATTCTGCCTGCCCTGACCTCGAGCCTGCCTGTCACTCTGTACCTCCTGGACTCTGACCTGGTTTTGATCTTTTGCCTGTCCACAACCATTCTCTTGCCTACCCCTTGAATTATAACAAATATCAGAGACTCAAACCATCTGCATCTGGGTCTTGCCTTGTGCCCTTATAGTGTGAAGGGAATCATAGGGGGTCTGTGTAGCTATAGGGCATGTCATTGTAGTATCGATTATAGTTCCTTTATAAAAAGTGACATTTGTTATAATGTTGTTACTTGTTTAGAAGTGGCTTGGAAATTATGGTGTGACTGTTCTTGTGTGGGTTGGACAAAGACTAGTGTGTGACGATGGACTCTTCCAAAACAAACAGTCACTGTGGCTGTAGCACGCCATGCCAAGAGACGCCTCCCTGTTCCCTCCATGACCGGTTTAACTCCTAGACAGCCACGTGCTTCTGTTGTTAGATCAGCTGTCACCCACACACACACGCAGGCATGTATGCACGCATACACACACACACGTACGCACACAAGTACGTATGCGCACACACGCTTATGCAGGCACGCACTCATGCATGCACCGTCACACACACACACACATACACGCTTCAGTTGTCACACACATGCACACACATTCCTGTCAATCAAGCCTTTATCTTAATTTTTGGGAAAATTAGACCATTCCGGAACTTTTCCAGATTTTTTTTTTAAGAACAAAAACCCCCCGGATTAGAACACTGATGGCGATGTCCTAAAAACTGAAAATGTTACAACACGTATCTGTCTGTCAAATTATACAGTTGGAGGCTTACCACCAGTCTGAGTGACATAAATTCTCTAGACAAACAGGTCACAGTCTCTCAGCCAGACAACTAATCACTCTTGAACCTAGAGAAACTGGAAATACTGGGCTGCATCTCAAGTCTAAAGTGGCTTGCTCTCCTCGTCTCTCCTCTCCTTGTTTATTCTTCATTTTTTTACTGATCTGAAAACACAGGCTAGGTGAATGCACAGACTAGATTGGGGCGTGAGGGAGTCCAATCCGGCCCACGTTTGAGTAAAAATAAAGAACTCGGAACTGTGTAGAAGTGATAATGGACCTACATTCATATCGTTTCTTAACTGTGTCCAACTTGCTGATAATCACCGGAATTTAAGCTAGACAGTCAGAGAGCATAAAAAATTCCCAAAACGATAGAGGACTACTTTTTGTCAATTTTGACTGCGAGGAAATATAACCAATTTTCAGTGCGATCTTCCAGACCTCGTTGAAGACCGAAATCGGCCCCCAGGGCAAAAATAATTGACACCCCTGATTTAGACTATTAGGTCACACCCATGGCTAGGTCTCTTAGCGACACGTCACTTTACACATCCACACCTGTTGACTTAAGTGTTATGACATCACACCCACTCACACTTTTTACTGCCATCTTCTTTTGAGATAACAACACATCAATCTAGATGGGCATTTGATTGTAGTCTAGTCCTACCACATAGTTTCAACAGAGATTTGGCTAGAGGCAACACTGTGTCAAGAGAATGGCGTTTGTTATGCTGATCAGTTGCACTGAGATATGGCTGTGTAGTGTGTAGACTTCTATGTCATACAGCCAGTTCACCCGTGATACAAGTCAGTATTCAATGTCCATCCATGTCTGAGGACTTCGGGAGATGACATAGAAACCGGCCACTAGGGGCAACCAGGAGCACTCTTAATTTCAAATAAGTTACATTTTTGCTAGGGCGTTGTAGATGGCGATGGTGGAGGGCATCTGCCTGTGGTGCCAAAGGTTGCCTGTTTGAATCCAGCGACATAAAAATGTTTTTGAGATTTTTGTTTTAAGCCTATCCCAAACCTTAAACCTTAACCATTCGGAGTTAATACCTAACCTTAAGATTTCTGAGTTACTGGCTAAACGTAACCTTAAACACCTCGACATGTGATGTTTGGAACAACTTTGAAATTTGACGTTTGAGAAATATGGATGAACATCTAATTCTGACATGAGACTGTGAGAGCTAGCTGGATCATAAATAGTAATAATATGGAAGTTTTCTCCCCACAATGGTCATTCATTGAATATGGAGAAATGTATCTCAAGTTCTCTAAAATGTTACGTGTTTTAATATGGGGACATAATGGTCTATGTTGAGATATTGATGATTGGTTTCAGATATTACAGTTGAGATCTTCCCAGAATTCCCTATTCCCTATCTCATTTTCCCTATACTATTTCCTATACAGTATAGTGCACTACTTTTGACCATAGCCCTATGGGCCTTGGTCAAAAGTGGTGCACTGAATAGGGTGCCATTTTGGATGCAGACAGGGTGTTAGAGACAGATAGAGGGGTGAATCAGAGACCTTTGCACTTCAAATATCTATCTTTGATGAGAGAGTCTATCTTTGATGCCTGCCACCTCTGACCCTACAGCCTGTTACACTGGCTGTGTGTGTAGGTGGGTGCAGTCACAGTCCAGCCCCATAAACTTTGTCTACTCAATATATTTGTTTGATAATTGCGCCATATATTGAATTTCCATTAGAATCACACTTGGCTGCAGTTCTACAATTTCTCCACTAGAGTTCATATGTGGCTTGGCTATTCTAGAGAGTAGTCAAAAACCAGATGGGGGAGAAAAATGGAGAGAAGCCACTTCAGAATACTATTGAGACACCAGGTCAACAATCTTGCTGTGGTTTATTAGAGGAGTCCCACAACGTCCACCTGAGTAAAGATCATGCTGTTTAATCAGCTTCTTGACATGCCGCACCTGTCAGGTGGATGGATTATCTTGGCAAAGAAGAAATGCTCAGGGATGTAAACAAATTTGTGCACAAATAAGCTTTTTGTGCGTATGAAAAATGTATGGGATCTTCAATTTCAGCTCCTAAAACCTGGGACCAACACTTTATATGTTGTGTTTATATTTTTGTTCAGTATATGTTTCAAATCACTTGTCCATAGTCTGCCTATAGTTATAGTACCATATCCACCCTACTCCCAAATCCCAATGACAGGTTGTCAGTCCCTAGAACATAGTATGTATATTTTTTGTATTCAGTATGGTATGACGCCCTCACTGCCTGTAGAACAGTCGCTTATATAGTTTTTCTTCTTTCAGTATTGTATTCACCCTGTGTCAGGAAGGCCAAGAAGATCATCAATGACCTCAGCCACCCGAGCCACGGCTTGTTCACCCTGCTACCATCTAGAAGGTGGAGACAGTATACTGTAGGTGCATCAAAGCTGGGACCGAGAGCCTGAAAAACAGCTTGTATCTCCAGACCAACAGACTGTTAAATAGTCACCACTAGCCGGCCTCCTCCCAGTACCCTACCATGAACTAGCCGGCTACCACCTGGTACTCTACCCTGTAACTTAGAGACTGCTGCCCTATGTACAGCACATTTGTAAAGTATTCAGACTCCTTGACTTATTCCACATTTTGTTATGTTACAGCCTTAGTCCAAAATGGATGGAGAGAAAAAAATCCTCATCAATCTACACACACTATCCCACAATGACAAAGTGAAACAAGTTTTTAGGAATGTTTATAAATGTATGTAAAAAAAACATAAACACCTTATTTACATAAGTATTCAGACCCTTTGCTATGAGACTCGAAATTAAGCTCAGGTGCATCCTGTTTCCATTGGTCATCCTTGAGATGTTTCTACAACTTGATTGGAGTCCACCTGTGGTAAATTAAATTGATTGGACATGATTTGGAAGGGCACACACCCGTCTATATAAGGTCCCACAGTTGACAGTGCATGTCAGAGCAAAAACTAAGCTATAAGGTCAAAGGAATTGTCTGTAGAGCTCCGAGACAGGATTGTGTCGAGACACAGATCTGGGGAAGGGTACCAAAAAATGTCTGCAGCATTGAAGGTCTCCAAGAATACAGTGGCCTCTGTCATTCTTAAATGGAAGAAGTTTGGAACCACCAAGACTCTTCGTAGAGCAATCGGGGGAGAAGGGCCTTGGTCAGGGAGGTGACCAAGTACCCGATGGTAACTCTGACAAAGCGTACCTCTGTGGAGATGGGAGAACCTTCTAGAAGGACAACCATCTCTGCAACACTCCACCAATCAGGCCTTTATGGTAGAGTTGCCAGACAGAAGGCACTCCTCAATAAAAGGCACATGACAGCCCGCTTGGAGTTTGCCAAAAGGCACCTAAAGGACTCTCAGACCATGAAGAACAAGATTAACTGGTCTGATGAAACCAAGATTGAACTCTTTGGCCTGAATGCCACACGTCAAGTCTGGAAGAAACCTGGCGGTGACGCAGGGTGGTGGCAGCATCATGTTGTGGGGATGTTTTTTAGCGGCAGGGACTGGTAGACAAAATTTTATTTTATTTATATAGCCCTTCGTACATCAGCTAATATCTCGAAGTGCTGTACAGAAACCCAGCCTAAAACCCCAAACAGCAAGCAATGCAGCTGTAGAAGCACAGTGGCTAGGAAAAACTTCCTAGAAAGGCCAAAACCTAGGAAGAAACCTAGAGAGGAACCAGGCTATGAGGGGTGGCCAGTCCTCTTCTGGCTGTGCCGGGTGGAGATTATAACAGAACATGGCCAAGATGTTCAAATGTTCATAAATGACCAGCATGGTCAAATAATAATAATCACAGAAGTTATCGAGGGTGTAGCAAGTCAGCACCTCAGGAGTAAATGTCAGTTGGCTTTTCATAGCCGATCATTAAGAGTATCTCTACCGCTCCTGCGGTCTCTAGAGAGTTGAAAACAGCAGGTCTGGGACAGGTAGCACGTCCGGTGGACAGGTCAGGGTTCCATAGCCGCAGGCAGAACAGTAGATCTGAATGAATGAAATATTCTTATTAAATACTTTTTTCTTTACATAGTTGAATGTGCTAACAACAAAATCACACAAAAATTATCAATGGAAATCAAATTTATCAACCCATGGAGGTCTGGATTTGGAGTCACACTCAAAATTAAAGTGGAAAACCACACTACAGGCTGATCCAACTTTGATGTAATGTCCTTAAAACAAGTCAAAATGAGGCTCAGTAGTGTGTGTGGCCTCCACGTGCCTGTATGACCTCCCTACAACCCCTGGGCATGCTCCTGATGAGGTGGCGGATGGTCTCCTGAGGGATCTCCTCCCAGACCTGGACTAAAGCATCCGCCAACTCCTGGACAGTCTGTGGTGCAACGTGGCGTTGGTGGATGGAGCGAGACATGATGTCCCAGATGTGCTCAATTTGATTCAGGTCTGGGGAACGGTCGGGCCAGTCCATAGCATCAATGCCTTCCTCTTGCAGGAACTGCTGACACACTCCAGCCACATGAGGTCTAGCATTGTCTTGCATTAGGAGGAACCCAGGGCCAACCGCACCAGCATATGGTCTCACAAGGGGTCTGAGGATCTCATCTCGGTACCTAATGGCAGTCAGGCTACCTCTGGCGAGCACATGGATGGCTGTGCGGCCCCCAAAGAAATGCCACCCCACACCATGACTGACCCACCGCCAAACCGGTCATGCTGGAGGATGTTGCAGGCAGCAGAACGTTCTCCACGGCGTCTCCAGACTCTGTCACGTCTGTCACATGTGCTCAGTGTGAACCTGCTTTCATCTGTGAAGAGCACAGGGTGCCAGTGGCGAATTTGCCAATCTTGGGGTTCTCTGGCAAATGCCAAACGTCCTGCACGGTGTTGGGCTGTAAGCACAACCCCCACCTGTGGACGTCGGGCCCTCATACCACCCTCATGGAGTCTGTTTCTGACCGTTTGAGCAGACACATGCACATTTGTGGCCTGCTGGAGGTCATTTTGCAGGGCTCTGGCAGTGCTCCTCCTGCTCCTCCTTGCACAAAGGCAGAGGTAGCGGTCCTGCTGCTGGGTTGTTGCCCTCCTACGGCCTCCTCCACGTCTCCTGATGTACTGGCCTGTCTCCTGGTAGCGCCTCCATGCTCTGGACACTACGCTGACAGACACAGCAAACCTTCTTGCCACAGCTCGCATTGATGTGCCATCCTGGATGAGCTGCACTACCTGAGCTACTTGTGTGGGTTGTAGACTCCGTCTCATGCTACCACTAGAGTGAAATCACCGCCAGCATTCAAAAGTGACCAAAACATCAGCCAGGAAGCATAGGAACTGAGAAGTGGTCTGTGGTCACCACCTGCAGAACCACTCCTTTATTGGGGGTGTCTTGATAATTGCCTATAATTTCCACCTGTTGTCTATTCCATTTGCACAACAGCATGTGAAATGTATTGTCAATCAGTGTTGCTTCCTAAGTGGACAGTTTGATTTCACAGAAGTGTGATTGACTTGGAGTTACATTGTGTTGTTTAAGTGTTCCCTTTATTTTTTTGAGCAGTGTATATATTTTTTTATTGGTCACCTACACATGGTTAGCAGATGTTAATGAGTGTAGTGAAATGCTTGTGCTTCTAGTTCAGACAGTGCAGTAATATCTAACAAGTAATCTAACAATTTCACAACAACTACCTTATACACACAAGTGTAAAGGGATGAATAAGAGTATGGACATATAAATATATGGATGAGCGATGGCCGTGCGGCATAGGCAAGTTGCAGTAGATGGTATAGAGTACAGTATATACATATGAGATGAGTAATGTAGGGTATGTAAACATTATATCAAGTGGCATTGTTTAAAGTGACTAGTGATACATTTATTACATCCAGGTGTGCCACATTTACATTTATTACATCCAGGTGTGCCAAGCTTGTAGCTTCATACATAAGAAGACACTAGGCTGTAATCGCTGCCAAAGGCGCTTCAACAAAGTACTGAGTAATGGGGCTGAATACTTATGTAAATGTGATATTTCCATTTTTATTTTTTTTATATAAAAACCAGTTTTTGCTTTGTCATTATGGGGTATTGTGTGTAGATTGATAACGGAAATACACTATTTAATCAATTTTAGAATAAGGTTGTAACAAAGCAAAATGTGGAAAAAGTCAAGGGGCCTGACTACTTTCCGAGTGAATTGCATGCATGAACACTGGTCACTTTAATAATGTTTACACACTGTTTTACCCACTTCATATGAATATACTGTATTTTCATCAAGGCTCATCTCAATTACTGCTGTACACACCTTTTATATTCATATACTGTCCATACGGTCTATACACACCATCATATACATATAGATTCATATTCCAGTGCTGATATTTCTTGATGTATTTCTTTAAATTTTTAGGGATTTGTGTGCATTGTTTTGTATTGTTCAGTAATACTGAACTGTTGGAGCTGGAAACATAAGCATTTTGTTGTACCTGTGATAACGTCTGCAAAATATGTGTACGTGACCAACAAAATTTCATTTGGTTTGATTTGACCCTAGTAAAGTTTAGTAAAGCTCTCTTAGCCTGGCTGGCTGGCTGGATGACATCTGTGTGGGTGAGCTGCTCGAGGATTACATTTCTATAATTTTGATGGGAGGGATTTCACATACAGCCAGCCAGGACTAATGGACCAGCCTTACTCACTGTGGTTCATTTAGTAATGAGAAATGGGAGGGAGGGAGGGAGGGAGGGAGGGGGAAAATGATGAAGTTTAGACAAATACGCATTTTTCAGACCTGATTTGCTAGTTTTTCTTCAAATATTGATACAAATATTTGTATATATGATTTAACTATTACCATATGTAACACTTTTTTTGTTTCTGTGTTCAGGATAGAAAGCATGTGCGGGAGGCTAAGAGCCACTTGGGTTTATAGTTTGTGTTTGTTTTTTGGGATGTCACTTCCTGCACATGGAGGATAGTAATACATAAAGTGATGGTTAGATTGTTAAAATTATGAAGTCAATCTGCATGTGACCTGGATTTAAAAGGAATATCGCAGAGACTGGTGTAAAAATATGGGGAAACGAAACTCTCTGTCGCTCAATGTTTACACCAATCCAATGCTTTTTAACTTTAGTAATACATCAAGTTAGAATCAAGTTAGCTACCTAGCTTCTTTCTCTATTAGCTAGTGATAGTGACACACAAAGCTAGGCCTATTTGAAACATCGTTTGGCCTCATTTACCTGCCAGGATCCTATGGTTCTAACATTGAATTTAGCCTTAAAATGCTTTTGGGAAACCGGGCCCAGATTAAGTAGCTTGTAAACCCCCCAAAGTCTTGAGAACCCAATGGAAAACACCAATAGATTTTTGTCTAAAGTGTAGAAAATAACTAAAACGGAAGATATTTCATGATGGTTTTTATTTTAATTTGTTTTGGAGTGAAAGATAATAGTTTCAGTATAGTTTTAGTTTTTCAAACAGGTTTGTTAATTATTTCATGTCAGTTTACTGAACTTTTTTTTTCATGATTAGTTTTCATTTTAGTTTCAGTTTACTATAATAATCTTGGGATGCACACACACACACGCACACACATAAAGACCCCAGATTAAATCTGGCTCATTGTTTCTCTGGGTGTGCAGCAGGAAGGAAAGTAAATTTCAGGCCCCAGTGGAGACAACACTTTAACTGTTGCTCTTACTTAAACACACGGTGTGTGTGTGTGTGTGTGTGTGCGTGCGTGCGTGCGTGCGTGCGTGCACGTGTTTGTGTTTGTGTATTTGTGTTGACATTTTGAGTGTGTAACTTGCTGTCATTGTTCCTGAGTGGAATTTTTTTTTTGTCCATCCAGCAGTGTTTGCAGTGGAATGAAATAATATTAAAGAATAAAACACAGACTGGAAACAGACTTAACATTGTGTAGCATCACGTGAAATAAAACACAGACACAAATATATAGATGACAAAGATATTTTAGTAAGTTTGTCTGTGTGGTGTATGTGAATGTGAGGATCCTGCATGTGTGTGTGTGTGTGTAGAGAAGTTTAATTGAGCTAAAGGATCCTGCTTCAATCCAGGATTAGAGATGATCTCTCTCTGTGTGTTTATCTTCCACTGGACTGTCCACAGAAGTTTAACTCAGTTACACACACACACACAGAAAGACACACACACCACACAAGTAGGGCTGTGCCGACCTGACCATACTCGTATTCGTAATCGTATCCGTAATTGACAGTTCATAGTTGGATCGGATCATACTCGTAATCGGAAAAGACGAAAGTGTTTTAATATGCCTAAATAGATGTTGGCAAAATACCAATCTCTTACATAAATGATGTAATATGCCAGGGAGATATGTATACTCTAGCTAAGAAAGTAATACTAAGTGTATGTTGTGTACGATGTTAGCAGCCCATGTGCCTCACCCTAATCATTTGGTCTATTTTCACCTCTTAATTTAGCCTACTGTTCTGACTTGGTGGTGCACATGTAGCCTATAGCCTGTTTTAGAGAAATGTCATCATTGAATATTGTAAGAGTTTTCATTGTCTGCTTATATGCCCCCTGTATTTATCCTACGGTTCTGACTTGGTGTTCTGAATTTTGTCGCTGTACAGCTCAGAAGTGCTGAATAAATTGTTATATTGACTACGTCCAACCGAGCTCGCTCATTAAAGTCTTTTTTTTAAGGGGCTCATTAATGTCTTAATCAAAATTACGGATTGCCTCTTATCTGCTCGCCGTCCCCTTATACCATAGTTTGTACATCTCAATTGTCAGTAGAAACCACATTTGTTGAAGCAAGTCAGCCATATCAGCTATGTTTTTTTTTATAAAGCTAGTAAAGCCTGAATGAACTGTTTCACTGCTAGACAAGGCTCCACTGATAGCCAGGTGTAGCAGTGGTAAGGCGTTGGGACTGCTGTTGGGACTCTGCTGTTGGGACAGCTTTATGTAGGCCCTAACAGTTTTAGGGCACTGTTTGTCACCGTTATAGTCCAATTAATGTATTGTTTAGTGTTGTGTTGTATAGTGGCTTGCTGGCATGCATCGATTTTTTGTTGTTGTTGAGTTTGCCCCACCAAGATTTACATGCTAAAATCGCCACTGCGTAGCACATTGCATTTGATTGAAAGATGTGCGCTGGCACCATTGATTAGAATGATCATTACCAGGTTTCTGCTCAATACAGGCCCATTAGTGACTGTCTGTCTGTGTGTCTGTGTGTGTGTGTGTGTGTGTGTGTGTGTGTGTGTGTGTGTGTGTGTGTGTGTGTGTGTGTGTGTGTGTGTGTGTGTGTGTGTGTGTGTGTGTGTGTGTGTGTGTGTGTGTACATGAGGGACAGAGTGTTTGTGTCCATTTATTACCATTGCTGTAGACTCAGTGATGCGTGGCCCAGTGTGATATAGCTGCATTGCAGCAGAGGCATCTTCTCAAACGTTCTTCTCTTTCACAATCAATACCTGGTCAAATAACTAATGATTCACTTATCATGGAGCATGGCCCTTTTTAGCTTGGGAACAAGCATCATCCTTTATAAGCTATCTGAAAAGTGTATTTTACAAGGCAGCAAAAATGAGCAAAGTAAAGAAATTGGGCTCATCATTTGCACACTGATGTGAAGGGCAGTAAGTCTGTTGGTAGACTTGGTACTAGCACACAGGCTAGTCGTTCTGCTACACAAAGCTACAGAACG